>NC_133783.1:18345793-18645793 GCF_003597395.2 Chelonoidis abingdonii | reverse complement strand
TCTTTATAGTAAAGTTCTTCTTTTGAACCTGATTGGTTTTTAGTGTCCTAAAAACCCAAGGGTCTGGTCTGCGCTCACTTGGTTAACCTATTGGTTGGTATATTATTCTTAAGCCTCCCCAGGAAAGGGGGTGAAAGGGCTTGGGGGGATATTTTGGGGAAATAGGAACTCCAAGTGGTCCTTCTCCTGAATCTTTGTCTAACTCACTTAGTGGTGGCAGCAATACTGTCCAAGGACACGGAAAGGATTTGTGCCTTGGGGAAGTTTTTAACCTAAGCTGGTAGAAATAAGCTTAGGGAGTCTTTCATGAGGATCCCCAGATCTGTACCCCAGAGTTCAGAGTGGGGAGGGAACCTTGACAGGTCTGTATCATGGCTCTAAAGGCTTATGAACCACATGAGTGTCAAAATGATGCCATATGATGCAATTTCTGTTTTTTCAGTTTGCTTTTTAAAATACCTCAGAAAGGACAGACAAAAACTACATTAGCATAACATTAAGGTTGCAAAGTCAAGCACTCAGAAGTTAGGAAATACCAGACTTAAGGTCACTTGTGCAACCTTATTCCCCCCCCTATTTTTTCCATTGAACCCCTTCCTCATTTGGGGCATAGGATGGACCTGCTCTGAGCATGAATCAGGGTTGTGTCATGAAGAACACTGTTGTCTCTAGGACCCTTGTGTCTTTTGTTGCAAAAGTTGGAAGGTGTGTAGTGAATGAGGCAGAGGATTTCAGGAGAGAAAGAAGGGTCTCATTGTTAAGGCGGTAGTATTTTGCCATAGAGAACTGGATTCTATCCCTGCTCATGCCACAGAGTTCCTACATTATTCTGTGTAAGACACTTAAGCCACACCTCTCACAGGTGGCCACTAGTTGTGTGTTCCTCAATTTCTGGGTACCCAACTTGAGATGCTGGAGCTTGATTTGCAGAAGTGGTAAGCACTCCCAGCGCCAGCTAAAGGAAATGGGAGCTGTGCTTTGAACATACCAAGCAGTATATAAGCTAAATATTCTGAAAAATCAAGTCCTAGTCACCTCAGATCAGTTACCCAAAACTAGTGGATACTTTTGACCTTCATCCTTCTGGGTCTCAGCTCCCCATCTGTAAAATAGGGATATTTCCACCGCCTCACCTCACCTCACAAAGGTGTTGTGAAGATTCATTAATTAATGTTTGAAAAGCACTCAGATGCTATAGTGATGAGCATCATAAAAAAGCGCATGAGGAAATTAATTGTTTTCCGAGCAGGGTTTGAATACTGTACAGTTAATAAGGCAGGGACCACATATTGAACAATGGGGTTAAAACAAAATATTGAGTAGCTGCTGATCAATTGGGCACTGTCCACTCTGCACTGAACAAATAAGGGGTCCTGTGGAAAAAAGTAGTATGATCATGTAATTAAATTATATATCATAATGCTTACATGCAAGACAGCCAAATTAAGGTTGTACAGGCAACTCTAATTCTGGCATTTCCTAACTTGTGTGTGCTTGATTTTGAAGCCTGAATAATCTTAACATAATTTTATATGTAATTACATCTAGCATATCTAGGTCAAGCCTTAATCAGCTTCTCAACAAAAACCCAGACATGAGAGAGCCTTGAGATTGTACCGTCTAGAAGTGAGGAAAAGGAATGTAAAGTTAAATACTACTATATCAATGGTACTTCAGTTCAAATTACCTTGTTAATTCCCCTTGTGCTGTCTTCTAATTGTATACCCTGAACAAGAATGACGACACACTAGAACCTTGAGATATGCTAAGTCTCTCAAGACAGCCCTGTGGGTAGATGCAGAATTATCCACCGCTGTTGCTGGCATTCCCTGTAGGGTAAAAATGAAGCCAATCAAGAGACACCCCTATAGAAGCTGTGCTAATGCTCCTTGTGGTCTGTGGCATCAGTTAGTTGATCCACAGGCTTCAGCACAGACATTTGAAATTTTATTCAAAACTCACTTTGGTGTAAATCAGGACCAATTCTACTGATATCAATTCCATTGACAAGCAAAACCAGTACAAGTGAGGTCAGGGTCAGGCCCTTGATCACTCTCCATCACTAAGAACATATAATCAATTAGTGAAACCAATGCAGTTTCTGTATCATTGGTGGGCCTAAAAACAAACTGAAAGGAGCTTAGGAAATGTGAGGACCCTAAAGTAATGTCAAAGTTGATTTGTCATGATCATCTCAATAATATTTCCCCAAAAGGAAGGTTAGAGACAGTGCAATAATCAAGAACATTGTCAGTGTTAGGAATGGGGCTGTTTCTTTGAAGTGTTAAATTGGCATATCCTATAAGGGTTACAGTGTCCTAAACTCTTTTTAAGGTCTTGTTCACATGCAAACTTTAGGAATTTCTCATTTGAATGTAGGGATATTTTAAGTAAGAAACAACTGGCTAGATATGAAAGTACTGATGGTTAACACAAAGAAAATAAGAGACAATGCTACAGTAGAACTCTGAGATTGCTCACTTCTGAGAATTAAACTTTGACACTATTTTGAGAACTGCTTGAATATTCAAATTGTTTACAGTGAGAACAGTATATTGAAAATATTTTTAGTATATTGCCACCACCAATTTAATGGACAGGAACTTCATTGGATCCACCGGGGAAGTGCAGAGGAGTAGGCTCCTCTTTCCCGCAGGTTCTTCACTGCCTGTTGGCAAGATGTGAGCTAATTGGCTTTTGCTTCTCACAATCATATATTTAAATCCTAGCATGGACTTTAGGCCTTTGCCCCCATTTTTTAGCTGTACCTATAACCAAGCTAATTGCTGGCACCTCCAGTGTCCAGTGGGTACAAGACCAAAGGGTCAGCAACCAGAAAATGAGATGTGAGTTCTGCTGGTGAACCCCAGGTGTAGAAAAAGGGAGAATGAAGTCTTTGCAGACCAGAATCCACCTTTGGTATCTTCTGTCCCTTTCGTGGGAGAAGGTGAGAGGATTCAGCAGAGCAACCTGAAGCCTTGGGATAGGCAGTGGAGAGTCTACACTGAGTTATGGGCTATATGAGGCCTTGTAAACTATGTACTGGATCTACCTAAATGCCTGGTATGGGGAGATGGGTAAATAGTGCTCCTCCACAAAGTTAAATCTTAATAAAGTTGTGACTTGACACTTAAAGTCCGTCCCTGTGTCTGTCCTCATTAACTTGTGTGTCCTGATCAGTTGTACCTTACTTCAGGCTTATTCTGCAATCTGTTTTATTTCCTCTCCCCACATCCCACCTCAAACTTCTTTCACTGAATGGTCCTCTTGTATATGAATCCAACTATAAATCTAAGCTGCACATGGAGGGATGGGCTTTGCTGACTGCTATAAACTTCATTTACAAAGGTGTATGGTGTTTCCAAAAAATGTGTTCTGATCCTATATAAATTAAAAATCTCTTTGATGTTAAATCCCATCTTCACATGCTTTTCTCAGTCTTACAGTTGCTCTGGTGGTGGTGCCTGCTGTAATCAGCCCTTTTTAAAACAAATAAAGCAATCCATTATCTTCTATGTGGAGTTTCAGATCTTTCCCAAGTCTCTGTCTTATCATTACTGAAAGAAAAGAACTGATGTTAAGAGCTGCAAAGTTGATGATTAGTCAAAACTGTCTGGACTCCATCCACAGGACATCTTGTAGCACAATCAAGCACTGCTCTGTCATGGTCCATAGCCACAATTTCTTCTACTTCCCATCAGCAGCGAGGCCTCTAGGGATGAAGATGGAACACCTCAGCAGCTAATTAGACAAGGCAACTTACAAGGAAAGTACATGCCTGGCTAAATAGGCTGGAGTGCTGGAACTGTCAAGTTGATCTATCACTCAGGGCTTTGCACGTTTTACTGTACCTGGTTGAACATTAACACTCTAAGGTTGCTGATTTTCAGCAATATCCTGGCACATGCAGAGAAGTAACTGAAAAGGAGCTGGTATTTTTTGTAAATGTAGCTCCTTGAAGCATTATCCTAAAAGACATCAATCTTCAATTCATTGTTACAAAAGAATAGCTCAAGATGTTTTAAATGTTTAGAGGGGAAAATGCAATGCCAGTGCTTTTCCATATCTGTGCTACTCATTGGGATGTTTGTTTTCATAAGAGCTCTGAAAAGAGGTATTAAAGAAAACAAGGAAATGACAACATAGTTAAGAGATCTCCTGTGTCCCATTCAACCTCATACATCTCTTGCTTCTCTATTTCTGATCATTTTACAACTAGATATCTTATTTTGTGTATTTCAAAGGCCACTAAAACATCTGTACAAGCATTCATAACAGTTAGAGTTTGATCCTGGTTAGAGCCAAAATGCATACAAAGCCACAAAAATTAAAGTAACCAATAAAATAGCTTATGTCATCAAACTTCCAAAAAGACTGGGAATTTGAGGAAAGAGTTGGGTAACTTCTTATTTCATTGAAATTTAGTTCACACATCTCTAGCTCTGGCACATAGTATGGTTTGTTTCCTGGTGAGTCTATTGAAAGAGCCACACTCTCTCTCTGTCTCTCTCTTTTTTTTTTTTTGAATTTAAAAGCCTGAAGTCCTAGGAAAAAGAGAGGAGCAACAAGGAAACAAAGTCAGCATAGTTGTAAGTGGAAACTTTAAAGGGTAAAAGACACACACACATAAAAGGTAATATTAGAATACTAGAGGATTTGTCAAATGTCAGTACAGAAGAGTATTAGAGGCTTATTCAAACATCTATGTATGAAACAACATCTATGTTCCAGAGGAACATCCTCAATATGGATCCAAATAGCAAATCTGTAGTGATTACCATTGTGTGGACAGAGAGAGAACTGTTGGACGCAGTGACATCCTGAAAATTAGACTTCTTTTCAGCAGGAAAAGATGACCGTGGATTTAATCTGAGTCTGTAAGCAAGCAGTAACTGAGGGTATCATGAGGTACTGTACATGTGACAGTATCAAGGTTAGGTATAGACCACTGGGCCCAAAGAGAATGAAGACATATTGTAAGAGTTTGATTCTTGTTGGAAGGGCAGTGACTAGTCAGAGAAGACCATCAGAGCATTTGGAGAGGGTACGGAGAGCAAAGGGGTAGGAGAGTAGGATAACTTAGTATAGAACTTAGTATTGGCTTCAGTAAATCTGTATAGCACATATGCCAGAGAATGGTTCATAGTCAGTAGGTTTAGACCAGAATTTAGTGTCTACTGTTACAAGTGATCTGAACTATTAATTAGGGGACAAATGTAAACATTATGCAAAATCTAATGATAGATGTATGGATATATGAATTATAATGTAATGGATAGCCATCTTGAGGAGATGTTCAGCCTGGTACAAGCTATGGCAGGAGCAATGGGATGAAATTATCAAAAAATAACAATTGAAATTTAAACTCACACAAACTTTCTGATGGGGAACGCTACAAGGCTGTGTAACTGTCTCCCAAGGGAAGCAATAAGAGTCCCATTGCTTGACAAATAAGATGATGTAATGGGGCTCTACTCACAGCAGGATGATACCTCCTGGCCATTCTGGGAATTAGCTCTGTGTGGTCAATGTCTTTGCTTGTGGTTGCACACCACCTCTGTTTCTTTCTCTTGATCTGCAGCTTCTATCTCATGCCAGAAACTTCAATGCCCCTTTTGTGACTTGGCCCTCAGACAGGTTACTGTGTGGTTTTCCTTCTGGGGATGTGTACCAAAGTCCTTGCTCACCAGTGCTCTCAGACAGTCCTCCCATTCCCATTCATCCAGGTGCCACTCCCTCAGCGTCTGGTAGGGGAACCTGGGCCCTTCCTTTATGCTGGATTCTGGTTCAGGGAGCCTCTAAACAGTAGTCAAGATGTGATTCCCTCCTGTACCTTTCTGCCTTTCCTTGAGCCTCTCTTTTTTTTTTTTTTTTTTTTTTTTTTTTTTTATATCCTGGAACTCCCCATTCCTTTGGGTTTGCTAGCCTTTCAACTCGCTTCTCCCAGGGAGTGACTGCAAACTACCCCCCTGCAGCCTAATTGGCTGATTGGGCCCACTTGGCCCAATTCAGCTTTTGCAGGGCTAGCATGGGGAATGCACCCCTTCAGATGGGTAAAATTTTCAAACATTCTGAAGTGACTTAGGAGCCTAAATTCCATTTTTCCAAGACTGAGTTAGGTACTTATAGGCAGATAAACAAAAGCATTCAGGCACACACAGATGCCTATAGGCACCTAGTGGGCTTTTAAAAAATGCCTGTGAAGCAATTCCTTTAGTGTGGAGTGGCTTTTAGGGGAAGTTTACTTCCCTCTGGCTCCAGAGGAGCTCTCCAGCTCAACTGTTCAGGCAGTATGTGGGGCCATGATTTGTGTTTGTTCTTTCGGGCTCGCTGTCAGCAGACTCAGAAAAACAACACTGCACCAGGTTCCTTTATGAAAAGCTTTTTCATGCTTTAAAATGAAAGCTTAAATTTGGCAGGTACTGCTGGGAAGCTCCCCATTCACCAGATAAAGTTTCCTACTTGCTATTGGCAAACGGATTTGCCAAGCTCTGCATCCAGCTGTAGCATATATAATTTAATATGTTGAAAAATATTATGATTGTAACTAAGGTGATTGGAAGGAGGGAGGCAGGTATGTGAATGAAAGGGTGCCATGGACAGTGAAATGGAGAAGAGATGTGCTTGAGTGGGGACCTGCTTGGAGGAGCCTGGAGAGGAACAAGTGTAAATTCCTGTGATGTAACAATATTCTGATCTGAAAATCCTAAATAAGTTAAAAAGAAACTAACCAAGCAGGAAGGCCAGAGGGAGAATGGGACAGCTCAGGAGAATGGTAAGGTGACTGAGCCTTTCATCTGTAAATGACTAGTTCAGAGATAGCCCAGGTCAGTGGAGACTAAGGGCTTGTCTACACATGTTGAAGATGCTCTATGCTGATGGGAGAGAACTCTCGTGTAGGCATAATAAAACCGACATAGCGCTGTCCACACCAGCACATACATCTGTTTAACTTATGTCACCCAGAGGGGTGGTTTATTATGCCAACATAAGCTGTGGTGTAGACATAGCCAAAGGGTATGTCTATCCTGGAGCAGGTTGTGGTTAGACACCTGCAGCTGGCCCATGCCAGCTGACTTGGGCTTGCAGGACTTGTTTAATTGCCGTGTAGATATCCAGGTTTGGGCTGCAGCCCAGACTCTAGGACCATGTGAGGCGGGAGAGTCCCAGAGATTGGGTCCCAACTTTTATTTGTTCCTGTAGCATCATCTAAAATAGTGAAGTGAACTGTTGAAACATTAAGTTCATATACTGCAGTTTGGGCCCCCTTGTGTTTAATGCATGTTGGTGGCTTGTGTGAAACAAGTTGGGTAGTAAACCACTAGCAATAGAAATGCACTATAAAGATAATGACTGATCCTTAAGTCTAGCAGTGCACAGGCCACCACAATGACCCTGAACCTCTGCCGTTGAAATCAATGGCAAAATGCCCATCTACATAATGGGAACCAGACTGACGCTAATATATATTCCAGACTGGTTGAAAAATTTTCATGAAAGGTTTTTAAAAAGAAAAACCTGCCTTTTTTTGAACTGTATGAAAAAATTAACATTCCACATTTTAAATTCTTTTTTTAAAATGAAATTCCAAGGGAGAAAAGGGTGATGGTGGTGGGGAACCCACACCGAGGAAATCCAAACTTAACAAGTGACATGTTTTGTTTCAATTCCATTTGATTCAAATTGAAAGAAAAAAGTTGTCAAATAATTGCAAAACCTGAGGGAAAACTTTAAGTGGAATGAAAATATTTAATTTAGCTTTGAAATATTTTATGGAAGACTATTCCCATGTTTTTTGGCTAGCCCTACTAAATTCCTAGAAAAAAGGCAAAAAGAACCTTCTCCTGTTAAAATTAATTGGGATTTTGCTACTTAGAATGAGTGCAAACTACTGCAACAATGAAATCACCAACCTTTTTATATTTGTTCACTAAAAAGTGACATGCAAAAGCACTTAGGCTCATATCCACTATTGTCCTGCGTCTTGCATACTCATTTATGAAGGTGATTTTTCAAAAATAATTGGGTGCTTAACTCCCTCTGTTCCTTTGAAAATCTCCCCCTCTACCAATGCAAGCTGGATGCAAAATATCAGAACAGTAGCACTGTACACTCATTTTGCATTGGTGTAAATGACTACACAAGATGTGGAGGAACACTGAATTGAGCCCGAAAGCCTAATCCTGAATTTCTTGCACACCCCAAACTACAATTGACATCAGTTAGAAGTTTAAGTGCGTAAGGAATGGAGGATTGGTCCCTCGAGTGTGTCTTGGAGAGTGCTGCAGATTTGAGTACTAAAGACACTCGAGAATGTGCCGAATTGCTATCAAAGTTTCTTATTCCATCAGTATTAAATGTAAGCATCTAATGTAACCCTAGATTAGAGAGAATATCAGCAGAATGCTGCAAGACACTTTTTCATTTCCTACAGATGCTTTTCCTGTTAATAAATGTCTGCCAGAAGGGATTCCGTCAGGGCAAGAACATCCAGAAAATATTGAAAAATTAGAGAAACATTATTCCATGTTGCTAATGACTTGGTCAATTGAGAATGTGTAATATAGTTCATTTCTGTTTGTTGTTGGGCATAACATACTTGATTCCTTAGTGTGGAAAATATGAGCTTTTGATATCACTGCTTAGTATAATTGACTCATCTGAGCCCTATCTGAACCCTGTGATTCATCGTTTTTCAAATTAGTAGGGACATAGTTAGAATAATCTGGATATAATCAGTGAAACCTTCACAATGCCTTTCTCTGTAATGGATTAGCCTGTCATTTACAGTATCCCTTATTTCTGTTGTTATCTGGGCATAGCTTTCCAATTAAAAGCCTCATTAGCTTATTTCTTAGGAAGTCGCCCCTCTACCTTGTTTTTTGACAACTCAAGGAAGTATGTCAGTTTGATGCATACAGCATTATTTGCTTAAATTTGGCAGTAGCTTTACTACAGCAGTCCTCCTGTTACATACAAGATACTTAAATGTCAAGCATTTACAGGGTCATCCATCTTCTTTGGTCCTTCCACCCACCCATGCTTGGACCACATGCATCCACTGATCAGTCCCCATCTCTGCTTTCTCTTTGTCATTATGTGGTTGTCAGTTCTTCATCTTATTCAGTGATTAATCATCATTTGGAAGGTTCTGCTGGGAGTAAACAGAAAAGGGGCTATTCCTGCAGGTGGTTTCTCTCTGATTAGTCAAAGTAATAATGGCCTGCTGCTGAGG
Source organism: Chelonoidis abingdonii (assembly GCF_003597395.2). Classification (NCBI taxonomy): domain Eukaryota; kingdom Metazoa; phylum Chordata; order Testudines; family Testudinidae; genus Chelonoidis; species Chelonoidis abingdonii. Next base: position 18,636,558 of record NC_133783.1, on the reverse strand, counting down.
CTTTGTTTGCATTTTTCTGAAGATCAGTGGGTTTTTTTCTTTACAGAATTTAACTGTATTGCATGTAGAAAATAAACCTCATTGTAGACTTAATCCTGATCTCACACTGGTGAGAAATCAGTGGTATAACAGCAGAATCCACTTTTGATTTATAAAGATCATTGGAGGGGAAAAATTCTCCACATAGCACTCACATGTTGACTTAGCTGGAAGTTTAGCAGTAGAACTTTTAGCATTTGTTCAGAATTGTTAACTGTATATCCATTTTGTAAGTATAAAAAGAAAAGCTGCCAAACATGGTAGTTCACTCTGAAGTCTGATTTGCATGTTTGCACTTACTATTCACTAAAGCCATACAATCAATATTTTTACTTCCAATAGTCCCCAAGATGGAGAGTGTTGATATTTAAATCTGTGTCTTGCAGCTCTGTAACCTCTAACTTCTCTTCTAAACTGGATTACTAGTGATGATTGTGGGTTGGATTTTTTATTTTTTGTTTTGTAAAGTGGCTTAAATGAGACTGTTACTCTCCCCTAAAATGTCTGTTTTTGTTGACTATGAGTTAAAGCAATGCCAGATGAGCAAGGAAATAACAGCAGACTTATCTAACAAAGCAGCATTAATTTACTCCTCTTTTGATCTCATGAAGATTCTTAGAAACAGTGAACATGTTCTTCACATTTATATATTTCTCAACATGCTAACAAACCAAAGGATATATTGCTTTTCATCTTGAAAGTTGTTTGATAAAAGTATTACACATGCCATGGTTGCAGGTTCTAATATTCTCTTTTGTTGCTTTAAGCAGTAAACTAATTTTTGTATTTCTTTTGTAGACTAACATTTCTCTTTATGCTGCTGCAGCAGCATTTAATGTCATCAAAAGAAGTGTAGCTGAATAAGGTATGTGTGGGAGGATGAAGCAGTGGTCACTTTAGGTGTCCTGCTGTTTACCACGGCTGCTGACTGTCTTGGGTTTATGGCCCCTCCAACAGGACAGCTGTCACTGTACTATGACGTTAGGGCGGTACTTGAATTGTTTGCCATTCACATCCTCAGAAGTCATTAAATGACAAGCTCGGTACATTCAGGTAGACTTGTAGCAGCTGTGTTCTGACAAGCAGATTTGCAATTGTGACATCTAAGGTCCTTGCACAGGTAAAAATGCTGAGTGACATGCTGTTGCATGCTTATTTATTATACACTTCATTCTAAGTAAAGATGAGACAGGATAGAAATACCCAACTGGATGGGTACTTGGGGGTAGTGTGCCATCAAAACAGCTTGATGAGTAACAGGCTAAGTTTTCCTGAAACCCTAAAAAGTGCAGTGGGGTTGTGAAGTACTCAGACATGTATCTGAAAATAATTGCCTATAGTTGCACCAGGTAACATCTCATCTGTGGTTTTCACCTGCACTCTTAAGGCCCCTGCTGAACTTCTTCCCTAATTCCCCCACACTTATGGAAACCTGGGCAGGAAAAGAGCTCAAAGATGAGCATTCCAGGCTAAGGAAATAGGTGTGGCATGCTGTGTAGCTTTAGAGGGGTTTTGCTCTGTGTACCTGGCACTCTGGTATTAAAGCTTGTGCTGTAATGGCAATAGCTAACACCTAGATGTTTGGAGGGAAGTGGGAAAGACTATCCATAGGTGTTTCAAAGAGAGTGAAATAGTAGCCTGCCTAATCAGTGACCACTTATAACAGGAGGCTGCCTAGATAGTTCTGCATTATTCTATGATGATGAAAAAATAACTTCCCATGGTGTCCATTAGCTCCCCTCCGCCCCACCAAATACCCCTAACATTTTGATGTTGCTGGTCCCTAATCTAGAGTAAAATATGACTGTAATGTAAAGCTAGACCCTCTACAGGGGGGCAGGATAGGATAGAGCAGCAATAGGCTAAGGTCTTGCCCATGTCTATACCATCTGGAGGAGCAAGACCAGTACAGGGCAAAGTTTCAGCTGTAGCTTTTCAAACAGCACTGACAACTGACTCAGTACTGCCAACCCCAAGTACTCAAAAATAAGCATGGACATACTGGGTCAGGCCAAAGGTCCATCTAGCTTAGTATCCTGTCTTCCAACAGTAGCCAGTGCGAGGTGCTTCAGAGAGAATGAACAGAACAGGCGATCATCGAGTGATCCATTCCCTGTCATTTACTCCTAGCTTCTGACAATCAGAGGGTAGGTACATTGAGAGCATGGGATTGCATACCTGACCGCTTTAGCTAATAGCCATTGATGAACCTATCTTCCATGAATTTACCTAGTTCTTTTCTGAACCCTGTTATTGTCTTGTCCTTCACAGCATCCCCTGGCAATGAATTCCACAGGTTGACTGTGCATTGTGTGAAGAAGTACTTCCTCATGTTTGTGTTAGATCTGCTGCCTATTAATGTCATTGGATGACTCCTTGTTTTTGTGTTATGTGAAGGGGTAAATAACACTTTTTTTTCTTCACACCATTCATGATTTTATAGACCTTGGTCATTGTCCTTCTTAGTCATCTCTTTTCGAAGCTGAAAAGTCCCTGTCTTTTTAATCATACAAAAGCTGTTCCATACCCTTAATCATTTGTGTTGCCCTTCTCTATCTCTTTTCAATTCTAATATCTTTTTTGAAATGGAATGACCAGAACTGTATGCAGTATTCAAGGTGTAGGCATGCCATGAATTTATATAGTAGCATTATGATATTGTCTGTTTTATTATCTACCCCTTTCCTAATGGTTCCTAACACTGTTAGCTTTTTTTGACTGCCACTGAACAGATGTTTTCAGAGGACTATCCACAATAACTCCAACATTTTTCTTGAGTGGTAACAGCTAATTTAGATCCCATCACTTTGTATGTATAGTTAGAATTGTTTCCCAATGTGCATTACTTTGCATTTATCAACATTTTGTTGCCCAGTCATCCAGTTTTATGAGAAATCATGAGTCTGTCCTTGAAAATATCAGGAAATTGGCTTAAAATTCATGGATTTTGGGGAAAAAACATTTGGGGTTCTTTTTTTTTTTTTTTTTTTTTTTTTTTTTTTTTTTTTTTTTTTGAGCCTCCACCATTCTGTTTTCATACTTTTCTCAGCTAGGAGAAAATTGTTGGCTATAAAATTACTTTAAGAATCCCAGCTTTTTTTTTAAATCATATGATTCCAGGAGTCAGGCCTTTAAGAAAAACACCAAAAACTGTGAGTTTCAGTAAAATCACAAGAGTTGGTAATGCTGGTAATTGCACCCACAATGTGTGTGTGTGAACTCATTTTACATGTGTCAAACCCTAATATGTCTGTGTGTAGGAAACAGCTGGACACCCACTTGCTCAATTTAAATGCACAAATGGTGCTTTGCAAATACAAACAAGAGGACTGATGCTTTTGGAGATTGGGTCTGAAAATCTGGCTGCAAGAAGCCTTGATAATCATATTTTGCCAATAAATACATGACCTTTTATTTGCTTCATAGAGTTACCACAATCCTTTTCAGCTATTTGTTTAGAGAAGTTTCCCTCCATATACCTAGAAATCTTGGAAAGACCTACACAGTAATAGAGTTCTGGAGATTTATTCTTATCAAGGTTTTGTTCTTTCAGGGCAATAAACTTCCTCTAGAATATACTACTAAAGATAACTATCAGTACATCTAAAAAACACCAGGTGTTCCCAGAAATCATTTGTTTTTAAAATAATTCAGTTAAGTATTATTAAAGGAAGTGAATAACATTTGTTAGTGCCCATCTCAGTGTTTTTGTTTAACTTTCCTGATGTTGAACTGAAATACACAGGAGCACTAACGGTGCAAACCATGATAAACAATTTCCTTTCCTCAAAAGGTTTTTTAAAAACTCCCTATAAATAGGGCCAAATTAAGGCAACTAGTGCCCTAGGCATAATGCAACATGTAGTTCCTCACATGAAGTAGCAGTAGTGAGGGAGGGCCATGGGGCTCCTTTCTCTCCCACAAAAAAGTGACAGCATAGGCCTCTTCCCTTCATGAGTGGCAGGAATCCCCTTTTTTGCTTCCACAGAGAGGCTGGCGTGGCAGCTGGGGTTACCCCCAGTACTTTCAGCAGTAGCTGGAATGATTCTGCTTGAGTAGGTGGGATAGGCCTGCTGTGTAGTCTCTTCTCACCAAACGTGAGGGGGTGGGTCCCAGAGCCCAAACCCTAATGTCTACACTACTATTTTTATCCCCTCAGCTGGAGCCCCATAAGCCTGAGGAAGCAGACCTGGGCTCTGAGACTCAGTGGGTTGTTTTTTTATTGCTGTGTAGACATACCCATAGACTCTTCTGAGTGGTACTGGCATGGGTCCTCAGAGCAGAAGACCTTGGAGTCAGAACCATATTGAGATGCCTGGGACAGCTGAACTCTCTCAAAGCTATTGATTTACTGTGCCTGCAGATTCAGGCAGAGATTGTTGCTTTGGTTTCTCATTTAACAGAATGTTCAGCTAAAAGAATGTTGGGAATCATTAGGAAAGGGATAGATAATAAGACAAAAAATATCATATTGCCTCTATCTAAATCCATGGTATGCCCACGTCTTGAATACTGCATGCAGTTCTGGTTGCCCCATCTCAAAGATATACTAGAATTGGAAAAGATACAGAAAAGGGCAATAAAAATGATTAGTATCAGAGGGGTAGCCGTGTTAGTCTGGATCTGTAAAAGCAGCAAAGAGTCCTGTGGCACCTTATAGACTAGCAGACGTATTGGAGCATGAGCTTTCGTGAGTGAACACCCACTTCGTTGGATGCAAGATGAAGTGGGTATTCACCCACGAAAGCTCATGCTCCAATACATCTGCTAGTCTATAAGGTGCCACAGGACTCTTTGCTGCTTTTAAAAATGATTAGGGGTATGGAACAGCTTCCATATGAGGAGAGAGTAATAAAATTGAGACTTTTCAGCTTGGAAAAGAGATGACTAAGAAGAGATATGACCGAGGTCTATAAAATCGTGAATGATGTGAGAGAAAGTGTTATTTACCCCTTCACATAACACAAAAACAAGGGGTCACCCAATGAAATTAATAGGCAGCTGGTTTAAAACAAATGAAAGGAAGTATTTCTTCACACAATGCACAGTCAACCTGTTTGCCAGAGGATGTTGTGAAGCCAAGACTATAACAGGGTTCAAAAAAGAACTAGATAAATTCATGTAGGACAGGTCCATCAATGGCTATTAGCCAAGATGGGCAGGAATGGTGTCCCTAGCCTCTGTTCGCCAGAAGCTGGGAATGGGGGATGGATCGCTTGATGATTACCTGTTCTGTTCATACCCTCTGGGGCACCAGGTGCTGGCCAGTGTTGGAAGACAGGATACTGGGCTACATGGACCTTTAGTCTGACCCCAGTACGGCCGTTCTTATGTTCCATTTGTGCTAGAAAAAAATATATTTTCTTTTAATGAAAGCTGAGATCCACATGTAATTACAACACTCCAGAAGTTAATGCTGTAAGCATAGGTTATACCTTAATCTGTAAAGAATGGAAAATCTGATTATTAGTTTTATCAATCTTCATATTTTTTTTCTTTAAAGAGGACACATTTTAAGGTTGTTACCTGCTTGATTTTTTTTTTTTTAAATCTGAGGTCCATTTAACATATAATACTTTTTTATTTATAAAAAAACAAGTTAATATTTGTTAAATGTTGCAGAAAATTATTATGACTTCTAATCAAGTCATAAAACCAACTGGACTTTGGCAGGATTTACATGCAAATTAGGCTTTGCGTTTTTAGTGAAAGATAGGTTGTTTTTAAACTACTGGACCTCAAGATAGTGCATTATGCAAGCCTCTTGAAGTAGCCTGCATTTGCAAGGAATCATTTGAAAATTTACATTCTGTTCCATAAATTAGGACAATATTGAAAAGAATATTAAATGGCTCAGATTATAAGAAAAATATATATATAAAACCAAAGACAAAGGGAGAGTGAGAAGAAAAGGATTTGGACAGTAGGCACCAAATATCAATTTAGAAAAAAACATCACAATAAACATCAAATTATGGGGCTGCCTGGATATCTGTGCACATCCAGAGAAGTGTGGAATGGGAGGTTGTTTTTTTTATTATTTAGTTAGTGTTGACAAAGTTCTTGGTGCTGTCCGATAGGCCAGATCCTCAGCTGAGGTAAATCAGCATAGCCCCATTAACTTCACTGCTACTATGCTGATTGATGTGAGCTGATGGTCTCCCAGTATTTTTACAGGTACTAATATGCAGCCCAGTCCTGGCTCCCTCAAAACCCACAGAGGCCTCTCTACAGACCCTCTCTTACAGGAGCCATAGAGGGCCATTCTGAGGTTGGGGTATGATATTAAATTAAATGTTGCTGAAACCAAGTTATTTTCAGGGTTAGCTTGTATCTTATAAAATGGAGCTATTTACGACCTGCAGTTTTACTGAGGTACATGAAAGCTTAATGATTTTGGAATGTGTAGTCCTTTCTCTGATGAGCGATGGGATATTTAATGAGTGCAACTTTAAAAATCGGCTAACGTCTTTTTTCTTCCCTGCATAAAGAAGATGAAACCAAATATTAAAACGATAATGCACTTTTAAAATCTGTTTTGTTTTGTTTAAATCCTAGGGTTGAAGAGAGAGCACCCAGATGATTTGAGATGCTCTGTTTGGTGATCTGCTCTTCTGGAAATAGTAACTGAAGTCAAACTGGAAGAAATAGCAAACTGATGAGTAGATTTTATGTGGCTGTGCTGAATCTGTGATTCCTGATGGATCAACAACACATGGTAAATAATACACAGCAATTAAGTGAGAAGAAGATGTTTTGTCTAGTGAAGAGTTGGGGGCAGTGCCACTGTGATTACTGATCACACTTCTGGCACCTGCTATTCTGATACTTGTTTGAACATTTCTATTACATTTTGTTCTTTACAAACCACAGCATCTGAACCTATTATACTTTACTGATTCCATTAATCAATATTTTACTTTCTCTTATGTATCTTTATTCTATGCAGTTATGTGCATGGTTTCCAACAATGCCTTTTCTGACTGTATAAAGTAACTGTCCAAGTCCTCAAGTGAGCTCATTGATTTTTGTCCTGGGTTCACCAATACATAAATAGCTCCTATCTGTGTGTAGTAGACAGGAACATGTTTGTGTGGTAGCACGGGCCAGGAGAGCTCTGTCAGTAGCATCTGTTCATTCTGACAGTCCTACTTCTAATGACTTAAAAAAAGTTACTCTTCTATACATCCTCGACCATTGGTACCATTGCCTGTTCTTGGGTGAGAGTGAAAGGGCAACCTCTAGTGCAGAGAAAGACAACCTGCAGCCTGGAGGCCGCACACGGCCAGTCAGAGTAATCCGCTGGTGGGCTGCCAGACAGTTTGTTTACATTTGCACGGCCGTCCCCAGCAATGGAAGAATGCACATAGATCCTACAGAACATGCTGTCCATTCCCATCAGAGTTGAGCAAAACTTCTCAAACAAACAATTTCCTGCTGGAAAACGGGATTTTTCTCAAATCCATTTTTTCCCCCTGGGACAATGTGGGGTTTTTAAATGAAAATGTTCTGTTTCAATGGGAAAGTTTCATTTTGTTTTTCAGAAATTGAAACATTGTTTTAAATTTCAAAAATGTATATTTTTTCCTTTCACACTTTCCTCTGTTCCCTCCTCTACCCCATTTTTCTTTTCATTTCCCCCCTCTGTAACTTTTCAAAACTTTTCCAACTCTGGAAAAGTGAAACTCTAACTTTGCTGCTCTACAATTTTCATAACTTAATGAAATTTATTAATGTTCTTCCAGACCTGGAGTTGTCCAGCTGCCAGTCCAGACTCCTGCATAAATTAGACACACTTCCTGCATTGACTTTGTATAGAATGAAGACAAGATCCTGCAACCTAATAGGAGCAAAATCAAGAGAACTATGTGTGTTTAAGGACTACTCAGGTAAGTAAGTGTTATAGTCTCTTGAATGCTATCTCTCATGCTATAAAATATTTTACAACAATGACTATATAACCATAAAATATTTTTTTCTGATTACATCCTTTCTGTGCTTTGAGAATAATTTATACGCTTCAAATGATGTCTCACAATGTGACTAAAACAACACAGCTGCAAAGTATAAGCCTTGCCATATGATAGGTATGAATTAAGTGCAAATCATGTGGCTTTTGCTGGTGACTTCCTGCATTTTGTATCCATAACCTTATCTGAAGATGAGAAAAATGGTTACTCACCTTTTCTGTAGCTGTTGTTCTTCGAGCTGTGTTGCTCATATCTATTCCAGTTAGGTGTGGTGGCCTGCCCCCCCGCCCGCTTTAGTTCCTTCTTGCCGGCTACTCCAACAGAGTGGAAAGTGGGGGGGATGGAACAGATATGAGCAGTACATCTCAAAGAACAACAGTTACAGAAAAGGGAGTAGTGGAGCACCTGATAACAAGAGACTACTGTTCCAACAACCATCACAGGCAGTAAAGAGGAACTAAAGGGGGGTTGGGCCGATAGGGTCATATATAGAGCACCATATCGGCACCACTCCAGGGGACTCCACAGCTGGCCTGACGGGTAGCTGCTTGGGAAAAAGTTTCCGACATCTATGCATGCGGCACGCGCGCACACCTAACTGGAATTGATATGAGCAAGCCCTCAAAGAAGAACACCTGTGATTGAACTGTTATAGAACATTCCATCAGCAGGAAAACTAACCTCTCCACTGAGCAGTCAGGATTCCCCATACTTATATAGCTGCTACATAGAGAGGAGGGAGAGAAGAGCAGATAAATTCTATTTAACCTGTAGAGTACAGGAGGACTTATTCCTAATTGTAACTATAAAATAGTATTTAATATTCATGTAACATGTATTCAGTGAGATTTACCCAGATTACTTGCTGCACACACACATAAGAAAATATCTCAAATAGTTGAATATGTTCTTTAATCTGCAAGTGTCCGTAGTGCAGCCTGCTTTACTATTAAACCTTTACCAGCCAACCAAATGTTCTTCCCTTTCTCTGTTCCCAACAGTATCCTCCTTTTTGCTGAAACATTTTACTTTGGATGCATTAATTAATTGAGAACCTTTGGAGTTGGGGATATTTTTTGGTAATGAGGAAAATATTAGACATCATGGTTAGGAATCAAGTAGTTGAAAGAAAGGCCTTCGAAAGGAGAAAATGAAATAAACAGCCATATAGATCCTTTTAGTGCTCTGCTGTCAGCATGTGTGGGAAAGGGATATGGGGTTGTGTGTGTGTAGGGGCGGGAGAGAATGCAAGTACCAATTCCATGCTTCTGCAGAGTGCCAAGCACAACTGCACTCCCTGCAGCTGGAGGGAATAGTTGTCAGGTAGGGTAGCCTCCCTCAGGTGCTGGGAATGGGAAGTTGGATTGGTCAAGAGGGATGGGAGAGTGGAAGGATTTAATGGTAAGACACTCCAGTCAAACACCAATGAATCAGTAAGTACTGATTTATTTAAAACAAAATGGGTGAAATATTCAGACTTCCTCCATCCAAGTAATGTTGCATGCGTAGCCCACTGAGATGCAAAACTTTAAGGATCTCCCTGTACATCACTAGTCTGCTGTGAACTTTGGCTCACTTGCTTAGCCTTACATTGCCAGAGTGACCTAAAGCAAAAGCAATTCAATGTGCCTACAAAATTCTAAGCCATGTTAGTTTTAGCGCATCTTAAAAATGTTTTAATAAACATACTTGAATACTCTAAAACTTCATAATAACAGGGGCAATTGATGCATTTAAATATAAACTATATAACAAACTATTGAATCACTTCTGTTCAAATTTGGATTGTTTTTTCTGTCCTCCATGAGAAATAGAAGTCAAGACAAGTTTGAAACTTCTAGGTCAGATATAGTTCTCAGTTACACTGGTGAAAGCCTGGAGTAGCAACTCTGACTTAAAGACTAGAAGGCTGCATACCCAGTGGGGACAGGCTGTGGAGAACCTATGCAGGAGAGAACTTTACCCACAGCATGATATAGAGCTGTACTCTCTAGTGCAGTGTTTCTCAAACTATTGTACTGGTGACCCCTTTCACGTAGCAAACCTCTGAGTGTCACCCCCCCCTTATAAATTAAACACTCCTGTTTATATATTTAACACCACTATAAATGCTGGAGGCAAAGGAGGATTTGGGGTGGAGGTTGAGAGCTCACAACCCCCATGTAATAACCTCGTGACCCCCTTAGCTGTCCCAACCCCTAGTTTGAGAGCCACTAGAGCAAGGGTTCTCAATCTGCAGTGGTGCAGATAAGACTTTTGGGGTAGCAGCAGCAGAAAGGTAGGGGTCTGTGATAATACCTGTTTAGGATGTGTGTGCACCACAGCTGCAAAAACTACTACATAGTGTGACCTGCACTATTGACCTTGGAGTGACTTGGAAGCAAAGTGGGAAGGCAGGAGTCCATCCCATCAATCCTGACAGAGAAGAGCCTTGGTGCAAAGCCTGTATGCTTGGGCCTTCTGCAGGGAGAAACGATTTCACTCATGATGTGGAGCCTGATCCTGCAAACCCTTACTCACATGAGTAGTCCATTGGCTTCACTGTGGATGCTCACAGGAGTGAAGGTTTGCAGGAGTGAAGCCCATAAACAGCTTTTTTTTTTTTAAAAAGGGGATCTCAGTTCAATGTTAGCACAAGGAGTACAAGTTGTTTTTTATTCTTTAGAGAATTTTGCCTCATCTGTTACAGATTTTATATATAGTTTTGAAGACACAAATTTAATTGCATTTACCTCAGGAGAAAAATTTAAAATGTATGGGGAGCAGTTTTGTGCATTTTCCTTAATACCCAATGGCTTAAAGATTGTGGAGCTCACATGCATAATCTGAGGGTTATGTGTCCTAGTACATTGCACAGATAGTTACAAAAAAGTCTTTGTAACATCACTTTTTTATTTGTAGAATTCGCATTGGAAATCTCTTTTCAGCAGTGCTTTGAAGTAGAATCTATCTCCCAGAGGTGGATAATCTTAATGTTAATTTACTGCACCACAATGCGCATTATTACAGGACATGTGAGTGATTCATCCAGTGAATGAAGAAAAATTATTCCAAATGATTATTGATGAGTTAATCAAGATAGCCACGTCAACTTTCTTTGTCCATTAGTGTGAACAGTATTTCACAATCATAATAATAAGAGCCAAATGTTAATGGCTGAGGTAATCAGACCCTAATGAAGAACAGTGAAAAATACTCTCTTTAAATAGTTTACAATGTTCATAATCACTGAAGTGGTCAGTTGGTCCCACGATTCTTCATATTTCATAATGTGTGTTTACAAATCAGCTTCTTGTTTTAATTTATTTTTTCTTTTCAACACGAGACCAGAAAAAACAAGGAGCACAAAGACCATAAAGCTGGATAATTTTTATTCATAATGCTGTTATCTTGTAATCTTAGTTTGTACTAAGAAAAAGGATTTTATAAAGGGGACTAGATGACTAATAGGCCTTTGCTACCTTTAATTTCTGTGGTTTCTATTATTCTACTATTAAAAATCATTCTAGTTTTAAGACTTTAATGCCCATGCTTAATCTTACCCATATGAATAGTGCCATTGACTACTTACCTGTGTAAGTCTTTGCAGGATCCAGGTCTTAATTACTATTTTCAACCATAATATTGCCCTGATTCTGCAGACATGCACTTGAGTAACTCTGTGCATATGACAAGTCCGACTGAGTTCAGTGAGACTGCTCATATGAGTAAAGTTATTCATATGTATATGTGTTTGCAGTATCAGGGTTTATGTCTTCACTTATGTGCTGTATGTGTTTGAATTTCTTTTCTACAGCATGTCATACATTAGTTCCTACAAATCAAGTAAAGCCTTTCCTTCAATATTATGTTTGAAAACACAATAAAAATAACCCAATAAAATAAAGACTATTTCTAATGCCATTTTAGTCTTTATATGAGATCTACATTATTAGTAAAGTACATATCCTGGCCAAAAATCTTTCCATTTGCAGGTACTACAAGACTAAATTTCACAGTTTGTGGCTTGGAAGACTGTAGAGTGATAGCTGGAAAAGCTGAGTTACTGAAAATTGTGGTGAGAAGGGAAAAACAAAATATATCTCTAGAGCATTTAGAGATATACCCAACTATCTGCATTAACCCTGATATCTTCTTATACTTAGAATCAATCAGTGGTGTATTAGTTGCTGCAGAATGGCAAATCCTGAGTTTATAATGGTGCCCTCTGAATTAGGCTTGAAGAATAATCTCCCAAGGGAGGTGGTGGAAGCTCCTTCACTTGGGATTTTTAAAACTTGACTGGATGTTACACAAGAAAATGTATACTAGAGAACAATTCTGCACTGGCAGAGAGATTGATCATGGCCTCTAGCCCATCTTTTTTTACCTCTAAATTCTATGATTTTATGAACTACACATTAGGGAGAAGGAAGGGAGTTCAAGGCAGGCCCAACATTGTCCTAAAGGCTTTTGCCTAAATGAAAGGTGTGCAAGTTCTGGCACAAACCAACCAAAAATCTGTACAACTAATTGTACAGAGTACTGGGGTTGCCCATGTATCTGCTGAGTTGGTGTAAGACAAGGAAAAGAATCTGCTCTGCACTGCATGCCTTGCTATGGCCTCTGCCACAGAAATACAAGCTAAAGATAATTCTCTGCTGGTATCAACTGATGAAGCTCTTTACTTCAATGATATTATGTGAATTTATAGGAGGAGAGAATTTGGCTGAGCACCAAATTAATGAGTTTGTGTAAGAGCAAATATTGAACTTGTTAGGAAATTAATGCAGTTGTCTCAAATATAGCTTAAAGAGCAGAAAAATGTATTGGCTAAAGGATTAAATTTTGTCCAGGAACAGCTGGTAGGGTGTCCTGGTGGCAGAAAATTGGCCAGGTGGGGGAATTTGACTGCAGAAGTTGGCCTAACTTACCCTCTGCTACCTGTACAGGGGAGCCACTGTAGCCAACAGCATATAGTCCTGCCTGGGGAGGGGAAATGGCCAGGGCAGCTGTGGGATGAATTGTTTCAGCACATCTGACATCCTCCACCAAGGATCTCAAAGAAGGCTGCAGTGGGTTGCAGGGTGACTTGGCCAATATCTGCACAGCAGCTCTGCCAGATGGGATGATGGTCCTTAGAGTTGCAGGGAGGAGCAGCCATCACTGCAGGATGAGTAAAGCGTCCCTAGATCTAGATGATCCATTTTGAGATCTGAGATCTGTGAGGTTGGAAGGTCTCTCTCCCAAGCTCCCCCCCCTCCCCCCACGGAGAGGAATGTTCCATAGGAAACTCTACATAGTCAGTCTTAGAGAGTTTTCCTGTGATCTGGCCCTGAATGCAGAATTTAGCTCTAGGAATAGAAACAAAAATATATAAAATCTGCCTCCTCCGCCCCTCAGACTCTGTGAGCTGCAAATAGGACTTTTTCGGTTAAAGTATTTAGTTTATTTTTTAAAACTCAACTCCCAGGGAATATTTTTGGAAATCTAGGGGATAACTGTATCTGATGATGCATGAAGATGCTGATAATTATAGTAGCTATTCACTGTAACTCTCTCCTGCCCACTACAATAAGTTCAGATAGTAGGGACACTTAAAATGTCATATGAGAAGCAAGAAGGAAGTCCTGACAGCTTTATTACGGTTATTGCTGCTTGAGAAACCACTATCCCATTAATAAGCACACACTATTATTTAGCACATCTGGCTGTTTCTTCTAGAGAGAGAGAACATCTTGGATTGTTTGAAATTAATTCTGGAATGTAGATCAGAAACATGTTGAGAAATATAAGGTAGATGCAGAATTCAACTTAAAAAATACCCAAATCAGAAACACTCACATCTCTGTTTATATCAAATGGGTGTAACTGGTGGTAGTTGGATGCTATTCTTAGTCTTGTGGTTTTACTATCTGGCAGTTTTACTATCTGTATTCTAGTAGCACCTACTATGTGCTAGGCACTGCTCACTCACACAAAAGGGGCTACATTTTGTCCTTACATGTGCATATTCCATTTACTACAAGTCAGTGAAGATTAAACTGTAACTGTTTGTTGGCAAAATGTGGGTCATTTAAGGCAATGAAATCCACATGTGTGCATGCAACACCAGAATCTGTCCCATTTATACCAAAAGGAGCAGCTTGTCCTTGTCCAATGGCAGTATTTGACCCATTAAAGCCAATGGGAATCTTTGTCTGGAAAGCTAGAAAATGGAAGTAGGCCTGAACTGCAACCTTAGTCTGAACAGCTCTGAAGGGAAAGGAAACTGGCATCTGAATTTCAGAGCTGGTCCCTATTTTATCTCTTACTAACTGGTCTATCCAAAACCCAGGATATGATTGCTCCTGAACTGTGGGGTGTTTGAAAGTCAGATCTTGACCCAAATCTGTGGCTTTGGCCCTTCTCTACTGGAAAGTGAATGTTTCTGTATGCAGGCCTACATTTAAGTGGAGTTCCAAGATATTGCCTAACAATAGTACACACAAGAAACCAGGAATTTACTGAATTATAATCCTGGCCCTGCTACTGACTGGCTATATGATCTATGGACAACATACAATCTCTTTGTTTCAGTTTTATACATGTTTTAAATGTGGTGTTCGCTCATCTACATTCCAGGGGTATTGTAATACTTAATTGATATTTGTACATGTTCTTTAACATCAAGCATAAAATAAGTGCTAAGTAGCATTAGTTTTTTCTCCTTCTGACTTTGGGGGACATTGACAATCTATATGGATGTAATGATGGTTTTAAGTCATTGTAATATGTGTTCCCAATTAACAATGCTCCCAAGACTTCTGCTAACAGATTTACTTCATCCAGGCATTAAGACTCATAGACTCATAGGTCAGAAGGGACCAATATGATCATCTAGTCTGACCTTCTGCACAAGGCAGGCCACAAAACCCTACCCATACACATTTATAACAACCCCGAACCCATGACTGAGTTATTGAAATCGTCAAAATTGAGATTTGAAGACCTCAAGCTGCAGGGAATCCACCAGCAAGCGACCCATGCCCCATGCTGCAGAGGAAGGCGAAAAACCTCCAGGGCCTCTGCCAATCCGCCCTGGAGGAAAATTCCTTCCCGACCCCAAATATGGCGATCAGCTAAACCCTGAGCATGTGGGCAAGACTCACCAGCCAGCACCCAAGAAAGAATTCTCTGCAGTAACTCAGTTCCCATCCCATCCAACATCCCCTCACAGACCATTGAGCAGACTTATCTGCCGATAATCCAAAATCAATTGCCCAAATTAAACTATCCCATCATAACATCCCCTCCATATACTTATCAAGCTTAGTCTTAAAGCCAGATAGGGACCTCTCTATCTTCCCCGCTCATGTGCTTTATAAACTGTTCAACGAGTTTAGGCAACACAAGGGAAAAGCATAGAGTGGGAATGCTAATTCCACAGCTACAGAAAAGTGTCAGGACTGTCTTAAATAGATTTTCATTATAGCACTCCAGCTGCAACAACAAGAAAACTTTCATTAAGAAAACTCCTAGAAATATACCCTGGTTCTTTCTGGAGTTACTCCAGACTCTCATTAACGTCTGCCAAATAAGGTCCTATGTCAGTTAATGGACTTGATGAGGAGGCCCAGCAAAGGACTGCCCATCATGTCCCAGGTGGGAGTTCTGATTTAACACCAAGGCACAACTTTTGAGATTAGATAGTTGAATACAATTATGCTTATTCATTGAAGAGTCAAAGGAATCTTGAAAGAAGGCTTGTTATGTTTTTGGCCCAGTCTACACTTACAAGGTTTTCCAGCATAGCTATACCAGCAAATCCTTCCTAACGTGGATGGAGGCTTGGTACTCAAGCCAAAGGTAATCCAAAGGCATTTAACCCGGCATCTCCTCAGATGCTGAAGATGAGATTCAAAATCAAATCCAATGCAGTCACAATACAATGTGTGTGTAACGTACTGTACCCAATTTTTACCACTTTTATATGTTATATTTTGTACAAAATATGCCTTGTGAATTATCATCTGAAAACTCATCATCTGCTGAATATTATTATCCTGTTGAAATGTGTGTAACGTTGAAATGATGATATTTTGCTGTATGTTTGTTACTGACATACGGTATAGTTCTGGGGAACACCCACAGACTAACTTCTCAGAGACAACATAAAACTGACCACAGGTGTTGGAAAACTATTGACTGCTGAAACAACCATTTGCCCTCGGGGAGATTATAAACAAAATTTACATGTCATCTACAAGACAGTTCAAACTTCACATACACAGAAGGTGTAAGCAAGAAACTTACAATTCACCTAAAAGACATTTCAAATCTCATGTACCCAGTGGACTGTTTTGTCTATGCCCCGGCTCGGGCTAATCCTCAAAGAGAGGGAAAAAGTATAAGAATGGAGAACTCAGAACACACAAATTACCTGTCCTCTCCCATCTCTACTCATGGCAGCAAGATTGCTTAATAGACAAAGGTGCATCATTGAACTGTGGGGGAGTGGTCATGGCCTGGAAGTTTTCCAGCCAGTTACAGACTGCTGAAAGCTTTTGGGTGAGAATTTTTTTTGCTTTTAAACCTATTAGCCTTGGTAAAATTTAGGAAATAACTTGCATGTTTATTTTTATTTCTTTTGTAACCAACTCTGATTTTTATATGCCTTATCACTTAAAATCTACCTTTCTCTAGTTAATAAACTTCTTTATTGTTTTATCTAAACCAGTG
Organism: Chelonoidis abingdonii; assembly: GCF_003597395.2. Classification (NCBI taxonomy): domain Eukaryota; kingdom Metazoa; phylum Chordata; order Testudines; family Testudinidae; genus Chelonoidis; species Chelonoidis abingdonii. Next base: position 18,619,849 of record NC_133783.1, on the reverse strand, counting down.
TGTGTGTTTGAAGTGTTTGTGGATTCTCTACTTGAGTCAACAAGGCTAATGCATATTGATTACCCATTGTTGGAATGACAGATTAAACATGAACTTGTGCCATCCACTGGGCTACTGAACAGTACAAGATGCACATTTCTATGAGGCAAGGCTGGGGCTGAGGGATATGCAGATGTAACCCTGTATCTATTCATGGATGGCTGGGGATAGCATTCATGAATTCAGCTAGGAGTGACTTTGCATGCTGGTGGCTGTGAGTAAGCAGAGCCTGGAGGGGTTTGCCGTTCACTAGCAAAGCAGTGTAAAAGACATCCCAGGCTACAGAACTAAAGGGAGACAACAGTTCAGGTCGCACTCTGGGGAATGTCACAATGTGCTGACCTCAGCAGTTCCCAAGAATGAAACTGATGAATTTTATAATGATTTGCAGAAAGTAATACAAGTAGGATTGCCAATTTTGGCTGGATGTATTCCTGGATATTTCATCACATCATATAACCTTTAATTAAAGATTAATCTTTAATTCCTGGAGACTCCAGGACAATCCTGGAGGGTTGCCAACCCTCCAGAAGAAGTTTCATGACAAAATGTACTTTGATTATAGGAGATCTTAATGCAAAAGTAGGATCAGACTGGAATTCCTGGGCTGGAGCAGTAGGAAGATTCAGACTCCGTGAAGAAAACCAAAGAAGACAGAGGCTACTAAATTTTTGCCTAAGCAACAACTTTATAATAACAAACACTCTGTTTCAACAGAGAAAGCTGCAGAAGTGAAACATCACCTGATGGGCAAACAAAGAACATGAGAGACTTTGTACTTGTGAATTGCAGATGGAAATCAAATGGGTTGTTGTGCAAATAGTTTGTGGCCATATTGGATCGGATCATTAAAATTAATGCTAGCATCAATGAGGTTGAGGCTGAAAGCAACTGAAAAAATGCCAGGAATTAGGATGTATGACATGGACAAATCAAAAGAACTAGATATCAAGAGAGAATACAAAGAAGCTGTGCAGAAAGAAGAAATAAATGTTGAAGAGACATGGAATAGCAAAAAAACGGGATTATGAGAACTACTGAAGAAGTATTGGCCCCAAATGAAGAAACTAAGGTGGATAACGGATGAAATACTGCAACTGAGTGACAAGCTTTGGGAAACTGAAGGAAAATAAAAGGCAATTGCAAGAGCCACGTACAACAGATTGACCAGAAAGAGAGAAACAACTGGAAAAATGACCAAGGTAAAGAAGCAGAAGAATACACGAAGTGCAATGCAAGGGTTGTATTACATGTCCCACACAGTTCTGTTATCTTGCAAAGCTGAAGATGTCAGCACTGACAGACAAGTGTGAGCAAATAATCAAGGATGAATTAGGAAAGAATACGCAATGGAAAGAATATTTTGAAGACCTGTACAACATTCAAAACAGAGTAGATGAAATGGTTCAGGAGAAGCTTCCTAGTGCAACAGATGTTAAAATTCTTAGAAGTAGTAAAGATCTCAAGAGCCAATTTGAAAAAGAAAAGGTGCCAGGAAGTGATAACGTAACTGCAGAACTGCTGCAAGCAGGTGACAAACACCCAGGAAAGGCGATGCACAAGCTATATAACAAGATTTACAAACCAGAGCAAGTGCTGAGTGAATGGACAAAAGCAATAACACTACTAATCTATAAAAAAGTTTATAAGAGTGAATGCAAGAACCACAGGGGAATCAGCTTATTGGTCATGCTGGGAAAAGCATTCGGGAAGACGTTGCAGAGGAGAGTAAAGCGAGATGTGGAAGCAGTACTTGCAGAGGAACAAGCTTGATTTGATTTAGACTAGGATGAAATAAAATAGATCAGTTATTTTGTTTTAAAACAGCTACCTGAGAAGTACATAGAGCACAACTGAACCTGTTTTTCAACTACTTTATAGACTTCAGACAGGCTTTTGATGTCATAATCCTTTCTGCCAAATGCTAAGTCTTGAGAATGTATGGCAACCCCAAGAGATTGATCAAACTGATAGACAACATCTACAGCAAGTCAATGAGTGCAGTGAAAGTAGAAAGGAAGCTAATAGAATTGTTCCGAATGAACCTAGGAGAGAGACAAGAATGCATGTTAGTTAGAAGCACAGTGAATATCCTTAAATTCATAGATGATATTGATCTCATAGTTATTCTCCTTGGTCAATACTATCTGATAAGGTAGACTGAGAGAGCAGAAAATTTTGAACTGAAGTTCAGCATGGAGAAAGCAAAAATTATTACAACTGGAAGATGAGGAAGATATAAGGATAAAACTTAAAGACAATAAACTAGAACAAGTGGAAGAATTTGTTTTTCCTCAGAGAGCTAGTATTGAAGAATGGAAATAGTGAAGGTGACATAAAAAGAGGACTCTTGGCTAACTGCTACTGCATTCAGAAAACTCTAAGATCTGGAAGGCTAAAGATATTCCAATAAAAATGAAATCACATATGAGAAAATTGTTAGGCCAATACTGCTGTACAGGTTGGAATATGAGGAAAGGTGATACTGACTCCAGAACTAACTGGCTGAAGGGAATTCTGAGTTTCAAGACTGGAAAAAAAATAACAAATGAAGGGATAAGAAACTGGCTAGGGCAAGATATAATGCTGTTACAAAAGAGCCAAGAAATGTAACTGCAGTGATTTGGACGTATGTTGAAAATGGACCCAGAAAGAATACCAGAGTGCAAGGAACTAGAAATAAAGGAAGATCAAAGATGTGTTGGATAGACACAATGAAAAATGTCACAGATCAAAAAGGTTTAAAGATAAATAAAACCATGAAGTTGGTACAAGACAAAGTGATGGAAAAACTTCATCATTGCTGCTTAGCTAACTATGGGAATAGAAGAAGTAGACATTGCTTATTTTGGCAAAAAAGTGCTTTTGTCAGTATAGTTTATGTTGGTTCTGCAAAGCTACACCAGCAAAATGCCAGTATAACTGGGTCTATATTAGGGCTTTTGGTGGTGTAGAAATGTTGCAAAAAATTTATTCCCTTATCAGAAAATTACTTTATCAGCAAAGTTTCAAGTGTTCTTAGTTCATGAGCTACTTCAGAAAGGAATAATGCAGAGATCTGTGTGAGCATTTTATCACCAATATCGCATCTCTGGTTTTGGATGATGACTGAACATCAAAAGTGGAGTTTCTGAGATTTCCCTCTTATCAGCTCCCAAACTACAGCCGTGTGTGTGTGTGTGTGTGTGTGCACCCACATTTGTTTCAATTGCAGTGTTCTTTGTATTCAAAGGGTTTTCCTGATTAGTCTTTTCTCATTCAACATTGAAATATAGTTTCCTTCCTTACCACCAATGCAGTATGTTATGTAAAATGCTTGTAAGTAACTTGAATGCACTATCACCTAGGTGAGCTATTAGTTTCTCTTTTACCTGTTTTCCTTTGCATTATCTGACCTTTACAAAAAATATCATTAAAATACATATGGTGCCATACATAAATAATTTTAAATGATCTGTTTACTAGAGATATGACATTTACATGCAGCGTGGAGTTACTTATGCATGTGAAAAAAAGAGATTAAGAGAGCTCTTTCACATCAGCTGAACTGTATCACATTTCTGTAAGGTTCCCAGCACTTGATCAGTGACCATGTAAGACATTAACAACATGTGACATTCCTTTTACAAGTTGCATTTAGATTTTCGACACACGTGTCATGAACAGTATGACTTTACTTTCAGTACAAAAAAGTCACCTTCCAGAACCATTTGTTTATGAAAAAATACAAAAGGTGCAAGGTGATACTAAATTCTATTAGTTAGCTAGCATCAACTGATCTTCCTTCCCCACCTGGTCCCAATCTGTGTTCTTTTTAATACTAGTGCTTATAATTAAGCGAACACTTTGTATTATGCTTCATATAATACGTAATTTGTGTAACTGTGTACAATGTCTGGCTCTCATACTCTTCATAATCAGTCTGTTCATAATGAAGAAAATAAGGTGGGAGAGTAATAATATTATGCATTCTTTGAAAACCAGTCTAGAGTTGCTAGGGGCATCTAGTAGCATAATCCCGTCACACCTCTGGTTGAAGGTTACCATCATAAGCTGTACTGATAGACATTAGAGCACACCATGCCATGTTCAAATAATTTAAAGATGATGACACAAACTAGCAAGGGAGTTCAAAACCTGACACCGTTCATAACCTATTGTTATATATTTATGCTTAGATCTTTCTGCAATGTGTTTTGTAAGCAGGTGAGACTATGCTATGTGAGTAGGATGATGATAATATTAGAGGAGAGACTATGGCTGCAAATGAAAAAGTGGATGAAAGCCCTGTGACCACTACTTGGTATGGGACACTATTTCCAAATACTGTGCTAGGGAGCTGAAAATTCATGTTCTGCTGGCAAGAAAGATTCCAACTTCAAGGATCCAGGCTTCCCTACCACTGTCAAAAATGGCATCTTAAATTAGCTATGCAGCAGATCTATTCTAAAACCCACCAGCTAGCCACTATTTTGGCTGGAATTGTTCTTGGTGGCAACTTGGGAGAAAAGTTGGAAGGGAAGATCTTCTTCTGGATCAGTAACTGATTAAAAGATAAGAAACAAGGGGTAGGAAGAAGTGATCAGTTTTTAGAATGGAGCGAGGTAAATGGTGGTGTCCCCCAGGGATCTGTACTAGGACAAGTACTGTTCAAAATATTCATAAATGATCTGGAAACAGTGAGGTGGCAAAATTTGCAGATGATACAGAACTACTCAAGATAATTAAGTCCAAAACAGATTGCCAAGAGTTACAAAGGGATCTCACGAAACTGGGTCACTGGGCAATAAAATGGTAGATGAAATTCATTGTTGATAAATGCAAAGTAATGCACATTGGAAAACATAATCCCAACTATACATATACAATGATGGGGTCTAAATTAGCTGTTACCACTCAAGAAAGAGATCTTGGTGTCAGTGTAGATAGTTATAAGAAACATCCACTCACTGTGCAGCGGCAGTCAAAAAAGCTAACAGAATGTTGGGAATCGTCAGGACAGGGATAGATAATAAAACAGAAAATAACACATTGCCTATATATAAATCCATGGTATTCCCGTACCTTGAATGGTGCATGCAGATCTGGTCACCCCTCCTCAAAAAAGCTATATATTGGAATCGGAAAGGGTACAGAAAAGGGCAACAAAAAAAGATTAGGGGTATGAAACAGCTTCAATATGAGGAGAGATTAATAAGACTGGGACTTTTCAACTTGGAAAAGAGATGACCTAAGGTGGGGATATGATAGACGTCTATAAAATCCTGACTGGTTTGGAGACAGTAAATATGGAAGTGTTAGTTACTCCTCATAAAACATGAACTAGGGGTCACCAAATTAAAGTAATAGGCAGCAGGTTTAAAACGAACAAAAGGAAGTATTTCTTCACACATCACACAGTCAACCTGTGGAATACTTTGCCAGAGGATATTGTGAATGCCAAGACTATAACAGGGTTCAAAAAAGAACTAGATAAATTCATGGAGGATAGGTCCATCAATGGCTATTAGCTAGGTTGGGCAGCGATACAAAACCATGCTCTGACATATCTCTAACCTCTGTTTTCCAGTAGCTGGGAATGAGTGATGGGATGGATCACTTGATGATTCTCTGTTCTGTTCATTCCCTCTGATGCACCTAGCATTGGCCTCTAACAGAAGACAGGATACAGGGTTAGATGGACCCTTGTTCTGACCCAGTATGGCCATTATGTTTTTATAGCAACAAATCAAGCCAGGATGCTGTTTACTGGGTCATAGACTCAAGTATGAATATAATATGAGTGTGTATGTGCACTGCATCCCCACGGACTTCACTGCCTTGTAGTCTCCAGTCCTGGGAATGGGCAGGGATTTATATTAATAAGAATTGTATTAATAAATACATGAGCATCATATCTTTAGAAGAAATAAAATTCTTCATAAATTTGTCACTTAGCTGGTGGACACTTCCTTGCATAAAGGTAGACTCTGAGTTGGTGAAGCAGCTTTGTGCAAATAAGAACTGTGCAGCATCAGGTGTATCTACACAGTCTGGCTTCTGTATAAAGGCTATATTTTAAAAAATGCCAAATGACCATAATGCTGTTTCCAAATATGTATAGCCCCCAGTCCAGCACCTTGACCCAGGCATAACTTTAAGCACCATGAAGAGTCCTAGACAAGAGGCTATCAACCTTTTTCTTCCTGACCTCCCTTCCACCCCCCACGTTATTAGAAACGCCACAGCCCAGCTGCGCCACAATGGTTTTTCTTCATATAAAAGCCAGGGCCAACATTAGGGGATAGCAAACAGAGCAGTTGTGCGGGGCCCCACACCACGGGAGTCCCCGCAAAACTAAATTGCTTCAGCTTCAGCCCCGTGTGGCTGGGCTCGGGGCCCTGGGCTTTGGTCCTGTGTGATGGGGCTTTGGCTTTCTGCTCCGGGCCCTAGCAAATCTAATGCCAGTCATGCTTTGTGGACCCCCAGAAACCTACTCGCAGCCACCCAGCTGAGAACTTCAGTAAAACTATTAATGCGCTTTAAGTTAAGCATGCTCTTAAGCATGCTATCTTGGGACTGTAATTATTTGGATCATACAGGGTATAGCAGTAAACTTACAAACTAAAGATCACAAACTTTTGTTATTGTTGAAAACTCTGCCAGCTTATTGCATCTGTAACAAAAGTATAACTGCATTCTTCTTTCTTTACTACTTTGAGGGTCTTGATCTTTCAGATTATACTGTGATTTTTTCAAATTCTGTTTTGTAAGCTTTTTTCTGAACAAAAAAGTGACTGTCATTATTTGGTTTCTTTACACTTTTTTTAACAGATCCAATCATTAGCTTTGCTGAAGGGGGAAAAAAAGCACATTTTTGGGGAACACTGAGTCAGATTAGTTTTGATTTCAGTACATAAATTCTTAGGGGCTTAGTATGGTTAATTGCTTTTAGAATTGCTTTTTGCCTTTAGTAGAGTTAGCTGTAGTCAACATCTACACCTCTTCACAGCCTCAATTCAAACACTGGTTTGAATTCAGCCAATTAACATGACAATGTCAATATCAAGATCCATTGTAATAAAAAGGGAGAGTTCTTATTTGCAAGGTAGTTTTGTAACATCATGGATGAAGAGCAATGTCTTCTCTGGAACTGTGTGGATCATACAGTCTTGAAGAAAATATTTCTCTGCGCTGACAGACTCTTTTTTTTTTTTTTTTTTTTTAATGAAAAAGTTTCTAAAACTGCAACAACAATTTTACTTAGCCAGCTAACATCAAAATCTTCTGCCTTAATTTTTCAACAGTGTCTTGGTAAGCTGCTTCTTGCTTCAGTACTACTTACTAACTTTAAAGGCCATGCAACTGAAATTTTATAGGATCTCTTTACTGTTTAATTGGCAGGAAGGTTTTGACTATGCTGACTGAAGGATCTCTTGCCTCCTTTACTGAGTGCCAAATCCTGCCTTTACTTACATCTATGTAGGATTTGTCTCCATAGGCTTCGTTGTGCTCATATGGATGTGAGTTGGTCCTTAATGATTTAGTTTAATTATAAAACAGTTAAAGTTACTTCAGTTCATTTGTAGCTTGGAGTTGACACATGGGACCAAGTCCTGCAGTCTTTAGTCAGGTAAAAATCAGTTTTGAAGTCAAAGGAACAGGGCTCTTACTCCAAAAGCCATTGCAGCATAAGTATGGATGGCAGAATCTGGCCCAGAGTATGGACTGTGGGATCAGGTTCAAGTCAACTCTGTCTAGATTGTTGGTGAAAAACGATCCAATGTTTAATTATTGTTTGTTTTTACTTCATGTGTTTGTTAACATGGTTCCTTTAAGTAATCATTCTTAGAATAACAATCAGGAAATTTTTTTCTCAGGCAAAACTCCCACAGACTTCAGGATTGGGCCCTTTGATTTTGTACTTAAGGCCTGATCCTCCAGGTTGCTGAGTGTTTCCTGTGAGGTGCTGTTTGCTCACAACTGCTATTAACTTAATTGGGAGGTGAAGTAACTAGGTGATTCACAGGATCAGGCCCTTCATTTTTAGGTTGCTCTTTGTACATGATTTAGTGGTAAAACAACTTACCCGCCCTTGCTCTGCAGGAGAAGTGTCCATTTTATAAAGATTATAAAAACTAATATAAATGCTTGCAGAGTCATAATTCCAAGAAACTATAGAACAGAGTTATTTGTGTAATAGTTTGCCTATGAATTTGCAAAGGTAAGAAGGTGATCAGATTTGGGTAAACTCAGTTTTCATCTCCATTGTTTTCCTTTAAGAAAACTTATTCCAAATTTGTGATGTCCGCCAGTGTGAAGTGAGTTTAATTATTAAAATTAAGTGCTTAAAATAGCTATTTGTAGAATGTGAGTAAAACTAAATAGGACACATTCAGTTATTTATGGTATGGGACTTGTTTCAGGAACATTTCATGCTCAAGCCACCCTCCTCTATTTGCCACTGTAATTTCCACTTCCTCACTTTGGGAGGGTGGGAAGGGAAAGCCAGCCTCTTCAAAGAGTAGTTTTAAGTCTTATTCAGCATTTCCTCATTTCTGCTTTGGGCACCACTCTGGCCTTGGGGTCATCTCACATACCCCCGTAACAATATAATGACATCTTTTTTCAAATAAGACATTGAAGAGATCTCGTTCTGAAAATTATCTTTAATTTTAGTTGTTCCTTTAGCCTCCAGCTGTTGCTGTTACCAGTATATGAATGTCCTAGCAACTTGTGGCAAGATGAGGTGTGTGGGGATGTGTTTTCCAGTTAACAATACATTGCCAGTGTAGTGAATATTTTAACGCTTGATGAGGGAAAGCTGACAGAATAGATGGTATTAAACTTTCAAAGTAAAGTTTCATAAACTTTGAGGGGCTTTTTTCCAAACAACAAAATTTTGTTAAAGTGCTCAAAAAGTTACATTTTTCTAGTGGCTGGCTTTTACACTTGTGTTAATATTCTGAGGATTCAGGTCTCTCATTTAATTTGTGCTGGTTAGATCTTTTATATGAATAACTTATCTTTGCTTATGAAAGGTGGATGCTCTGCTTTATAGTTTAGTATCAACCTATATTTTAAAACAAATTGAACACACTTTTTTTTTTTAACTACACTGATTTCTAAGAAAGAAAAATCTGGATACTGTGAAGGGTATTGTTAACTTTTTTTAAGTGTCTGATTTTTTTTTTTTTTTAAGAGTCAAACTTTTTTTTGATCCAACAATTTCTAAAAATGTTTAAGTTGCTTTCATGTGAACAAGCTTGGAAGCAGGAAGACACAACTCAAATGCCTATTTCTATAGTATGAAGTGAAGGTCGTGGGTGGACCTTTGACAGAGCTGCATTATATTTTACCACCATATGTGACATGCTGGTTAAATGGACGGGACAAGTCTTTGTAGTTTTGTAATGTTCCATTGTTAGTTAGTATATAAGATCTGTGTGGAATTGGTGCAGCTGTTCATAAGGTGACGATCTGATACCCTAATACAGGACAACAAACAAATTACTAAATCATAATATTGGAGCATGGGTCTTAAAGATGCTGCTTATATCAATGTAAAATACTCCCATTTCTTAAAAATGTAGTCACCTATATCCTCTTTCTGTGACACTGCAAATGGAGACTGCACCAAATATCTATTACAATTCAAATACACAGGGTTAGGACTAAAATTTTGCTTGTAGATACACTCTAGGGATCTCTGAAAAGTAGTTTTGTGTAAACCCTTTACATAATATCTGGGCTATTTTGCCATCTAGTAAGAAGTCTTGGGCTCTAGATGGTCCTTTTTTTTTTTCTTCTGTTTTTCTGAGGCTGGGGTTCTAAAGGCATGTCTGGAAAGCTACTACAGTAGATCCTCGCTTAACAATGTAGTTATATTCCTGAAAAATACTGCTTTAAGTGAAACGATGTTAAGCAAATCCAATTTCCCCATAGGAATTAATGTAAATGGTGGCAGGGTTAGATTTCAGGGAATTTTTTTTCACCAGACAAAAGACTGTATTTTATATATACACCGTATAAGTTTTAAACAATTTAATACTGGTACACAGCAATGATGATTGTGAAGCTTGGTTGAGGTGGTGGAGTCAGAGGGTGGGCTATTTCCCAGGGAACGCCTTACTGCTAAATGATGAACTAGCACTTGGCTGAGCGCTCAAGGGTTAACCAGGGCTGGCTCTAGGCACTAACATCCCAAGCCTGTGCTTCGGGCGGCACTCCGGCCCTTTTTTTTTTTTTTTTGCTTGGGGTGGCAAAAAACCTGGAGCCGGCCCTGGAGTTAACACATTGTTAATGTAGCCTCACACTCTACAAGCCAGCCCAAATGGAGGGAGAAGACACAGCATGGCGCAGAGAGACAGAGACACACTGTGTGTGTGTGTGTGTGAGAGAGACACCCCCCCATGTGTGAGAGACACGCATTGCCCCTTTAAGTATGCTGACCCCACTCTAAGTACACTGCTTTTTTAAGTAGATCAGTAAGTTGAAACAGCAACTGCTGCCAGCAAGCTCCCTCATCCTGAGCCCTGTCGTGTCCCCTCTCTCCCCGCTTTGTGGAGACGGGGGACAGGAGCGGGGGGCCCCCGTCTAGCTAGCTCCAACATGCTGCTCTTTCTGCAAGCAATGGACAAAGCAGGTGGCTGCCAAACAACATTATAAGGGAACATTGTGCAACTTTAAACAAGCATATTCTCTAATCAGAGGTGAAAGTAAGCTGGTACGGGCCAGTGCAGAGGACCAGTAAGAAAAGGAGACTGACTGAGGGAGGGGGAGAGAAGCCTGCTCCCTGCATAAGAATAGTTTAAACTCAGCTGTTCCCTGATGGTTCAGCCTCCAGGGCTAGGTTTCTGGCATCCTTGTTAATTTCATTCCCAGTTGTTGTTGGGTGTGTGTGACCATGGCAGGGGCAGTTCTTTTCTGCCCCTGGGATGAGGGGATCTCCTAAACACAATCAAAATCAGGAACCATTTCCAAGTTCAAATCTATCCCATTCCCTCCCCAGCAGAGGATCATGGTTGTGATGTCAAACTACTTGCAGATCCTCTTTGAAATGTTACTGTTTAAAAAAAACTACACAAAAATGTGGAAAACATGGTGGAAAGATGTGTCATGATGATTAGAGTTTATTTTGGGCAGAGCAATTTTGCTAAAGCAACTAAAGATTCACAGGGAAAGCAAATAGCCCCCATAGACAAAACCACAAAGGGATTGGAGGGGAAAACTGAATATTCAGGGAAATTATTGTGCCTCCTTTGAAAGAAATAGTAGTTTTCATTCCAATCCACCCTCTTTATATGTTGATTTAAACACCTGTAATGTCCTTAGGGCATCGGGTGCAATCTCAGATTTCTTTTTGTTTTGTCTTGCCTGCAGAGTGCAGAGGCTGAAATTGACAAAACTTTCTCTAAATAGCTTGTATATTTCATGAAGGCTATTCCAGTTATCCTTCATTCGCCCCTGACGTCCCATCCCCTCCCCACCCCAGCTCCCTCTCTGGCTGGCTGGCTGGCTGTGGTTTTTGCCTTGGTTACTTACTCCTTGGCAGACCCAGCCCAGCGGCACCTGCTGGCTCCCTGCAGGCAGCAGCCCACAGGGGCCGGTTGCTGGGGTTGCTGCTGGTCAGTGGCAGGCTGCAGCTGCATTGTTTGTGACACATTCATACACATACACATACATACAGTCAGAGGTGAAAGTAAGCCGGTCTGGTCCAGTACGCCGTGCTGGACCGCATTGACTTCCACGGCGGGGACTGAAAGGACTCTCGGCTGCCTGTGGCTGTGGGCAGCCCAGAGCTCTTTAAATCCCGGCTGTGCCTCTGGCAACTGGGCTGGGGGAGGGATTTAAAGGGCTCAAAGCTCCCTGAGGCTGAGGGCAGCCCAGAGCCCTTTGAATCCCGGCCACGGCTCTGGTGGCTGGGCTGGGACCAGGATTTAAAGGGCTCCGGGTTTCCCTCAGTGGCAGGAGCTCTGGGCACTTTAAATCCCTGCCCAGCCCTGCAAAGCTCGGGGTTCCCCCTGGCGGCCAGAGCCCCGGGCCCTTTAATTTGCCCCTGAGCCCCGGGGGGCTCCCAGCCACCTCTGCAGCTGGGAGCCCCTGGTTGATTTAAAGGCCCTGGATCTCTCAGCCACAGCTGGTTCCCCAAGGCCTTTAAATCTTGAGAGGACACGCCCCTTCTGGGAGAGGCCACGCCACCCCTCAGGACTCTGGCAGTACCGGTAAGTCCTGTAAGTTACTTTCACCCCTGTCTCTAATAGATCAGCAACGTAACAATGAAACAATGTTAACCGGGATGATGGTAAGAGAGGAGTTACTATACCTTTTTCCTGCCTTTCTGTTGGAGTAGTCTTGCCTTTAAGATAATTTCATGAGCATAAATTATTCTGGCTTTAGCTGGAATAACACACAGCTCAGATGTTAGCTTACAAGGGGCTAGATGACATGTTTCACACAAACTTTCAGGCTGATTTAAAATTCAAAGCAAAATGTAGCGTTCAAGGAGAATAGACCCTATCTTGCTGTGCTTATTTAGGCAAATCTACCATTAACTTCATTAAGTAATGGAGGATTGGCCCTAACATGCGGCTCTGAGGCATCGCATAAAAGACTTGCAGTTCATAACAGGGAAATGGATTTAGTCATTTGTGACAGATAGAATCATGCTTCTTGCAGTTCCATGTTCCTGGGATGCTTTGGAATTCTGAAATGTTAAAGTAAGAAGTATTTTTCAGTATCAGATGTCCATAGGATTATCTGATTTCAAGGCATTTTATACTTCCGGGAAAAACAAAATAGTGAATATATTTAAAAATACCATAATCCACAAGCCAATGCATAAGACCACATTTCTTAGCCAAAATATGAAATGGGTTTACAGCATCTTGTGGCATTTAGGTGCTGATGCTCTTAAGGGCAAGGGTCTGCCACACAGATTTGTGTGCAGGATCAGACCCTTAGTTTGTCAGTAAACTGAAAAGCATATTACCTCTGTTTTTTGGCTTATTTTGTGAGAGTTGAGTTTTAGTCTAAAGACACCATTCTTCTCTGATTGGCAGTTTCTCCTGGGAGTTTGCCTAAATTTGGGTAGTTGCGAGTATTGACTGGAACATAGGGTATAAAAATTCCAAAGTATACATGGATATTTCTCCCACTGAACACTACAAATAGAGACCAGTAGTGTGCCAGCATGTCTTCTGTTTATCCTGTCCACTGTATTGCACATCAAAGCTAGAAGCAGGTTACTTGATTAATTGCAATGTAGCAGAATTCTTTGCTAGTATGTGATCAGAGTCAACAAGATTAAAGGATGTTCTTCAGTGTGTGTTAGTTGTGAGGGTGCAGTATGCACAAAGCTGGGGGGAAACTGTGCTTCCTGGCAGGGTTGGTAAGTGACTGGTGCTACAGAAGTGAAAAGATGCTACTTCTGTTCACTGTCGGAACTTCTTCAGCTTTATGAGGAGATAGGCCAAAATATGGGTATCAAAATGTGGTGAATATATTTGCACTTCATTTTTAAACCCTTGTAGTTAATGGGAATTAAGGTACGTCAGAAATTAAAAATATTTCACTGGACTAAAAATATTTTATAGGATGCTTTCAAGGTCAAGGTATGAAGAGATGTGTTAGAGAACCATATTTATTTACTTAATTTCAAGAGTACCCCAAATATATGTGGTGCGTCATGGACAAATTAAAACAATATGATACTCTCGAAAAGCTTATTGTCACAGTCTCAGAATGAAAGAATATATTCTCACCAGCCTGTCATCTGTCCCCCTACTCCTCCCCCAACTTCCACAGCTAGAGGTTTTGAAAAGTGCCCACAATATACTCACCATGCTGGGAGCTGCTGAACCATCCTAAAGCATGGCCATGAAGAAAGTCTGATGCATTTCACACTTTTATTAATATGGGAACTTTGTAGGGAGTTTTCTGGCACCTTTTCCTGTCAACTAAGCTTACAAATCTAGCAAAATCAGCGACATTGGCTGGGATAGTCTTTGAGAGATGCCCCATTCCATGCCTGGTGAAAAAAACTGACTTTCTTCAGAAGGAGGAAGAAATGGTCAAGGGAGAACACATCTTCAGGAGTTTAGAATCTGGGGTCCACTAAACCAGGGAGCAGAAACAGTGCATGAAGGAGAGGCAGAAGGACTAGGAAGTGCATAGGGAAGTCCCTATGATGTAGCTTCTGAGACAGTGCAAACTGCTGCAAAGCATAATGGAGCCAAGCTCCCAAACAGAGCTGGTCAGAAACTTTCTGATGAAAAATACCAGTTAATTGAACCCAAAATGTGAGTCAGCTTTGACAAACTTTTGTCTAATCACAGGCAGGATTCAACAGAACTCTGCCTAGTTCCTTGCCAGCTTGCCTGTCAGGCCCAGGTTTTCAGGGTCTGTGGCTCTGGGGCAGACTTGCCATGTGGACCGTGCTGGCCAGGGCCAGGAACCCCACAGCTTTCAGGGTCCACAGCTCCAGGGCAACCCCACCACGCCATGACTTCCAGGTTTCCACTTTCCCTGCTGTAAAGCCAGGCATCTGAAAGACCTGAGGGCCCCAGCTCAAACTGGGGCTCAGCTCCTGACTCATCAACAGGGACCTGGGAACCTGGAAACTCTGGGGGCTGTCAACATCTCCAGATTCCCTTCCAGAGAGGTGGGTCCTGGAAGGGCTTCCAGGATCCATGGCTCCAGCTCTGCCATGCCAGGGCTCCCAGGGTTTCCAGGCTCTGTGCCATGGAGCCAGGAGCCTGAGAGCCCTGGCTCTTACAGCAGGGCTCTGAGTTCTGTAGCCAGGTCTCTCAAGACTTCCAGGCTTACTGCTGAGGAGCTGAGATCCTGGAGGTCCTGGGATGGGCTTCCATGGTCTGCAGCTGCGGGCAGCCTCACCATATGCCTTAGGATTTCCAGACTCCTGGGCCAGGTGGCTCCCTGAGCTGCCTGACTCCCAGCTCCAACCCATCAAACACCTAAGTACAGTTAAGCATGTTCTTAAGCACGTGAATAATCTGATTGAAGTAGTATGTAAAGTTAAGCAAATGCATAAGTGTTTATAGGATCATTGGTAAGGAGATCACGAAATAGTACATTTTACAAAACCATGTGTAGATGCCCAAGAATGCTAACTCCTTTTTCAGGCAGGTTCCCTTTGCACTTTACAAATAAAAATATCTGCTAGGTGATGTAGTATTTAAAATGAAAAACAGAATTGCTGAAAGCCGTAGCAAAAATCCCTAAATTCTTCTGGAGTTCAGCTGATTATATAACACAGCATGTTGTTCTTCAGAGCTAGTGTGTTACTCACCTGGAGTACTTAGATCTGTAGTGGGCAGAGCCAGGATCCTGCAGGCAAATTTGTAATTGGAGTGGGGAGGGGAAAGCTGGGTAATAAAGTGGAATGATATCCAATTCCTCTACATTTTACCTATTTTTATCTTGAATTGCACCTTCTTTGACAGGATTGCAATTAATATTGCTTATAAAACAGAAGGCTTTTCCCATTGGTCTCATTATAGCTGTTCAGCTTGTGTGACACTGTTAAAGGGGATTCCCCCATTATCTCTGGCTGAAACATATTCCTAATTAACCAGGCCAATTCTGCTTTGCCAGAGGACTGTCACACAAATGGCGATAATATTTATTCAGACTTGTACTGTTAATGTAAAAAATGTAGCTTGTGCTCCAGACACAAGCTTCTGTCACAAATAGCCATAGGGTGTATTTATTGAGGTGTTTCCCCCCTTTACAAAAGCAATGTTAAATATAGGCTAAATTTGCAATCTGTACTTGGAATGCAGGCTATTTCATTGCTTCATAGGAATGAAACTTAAATGACCTATGAAGAAATCTCATTGGTTAACAATTTCAGGGGCAAAGCTTCACATCAATTCATAGGCTAATAAAAATAATAAAGCCCCTCAAAAAATAATTTAGAAATGTAAAATTCAGTTAACACACACTGTCCCCCTTTCTAAAAGGTCCTAATATTTATTACAATACTTATAGCCTGTATTGAAAGTATTGATAACAGTTGTATTCTTTTTATAGTTCATACTACTGCTACATTTATCAGGGATACATAAAGCTTATTATTAAAATTATTGATTGAAAATTAGTTAAAACATTGACCCTTTGCTACATTTATAAATTGTTTACAGCATTTCCATTTTGTTAATGTGAGGCTCAGAAATATCTAATACTATAAAATATATGTATAGATGTTATAGTGTTATGGTAGTTTTACTTTTGCAAGAGAATGTTCATAGTTCTATTACAGCATCATAGGCAGGCTAGTGTCTGGTCTTAACAGAGGCCTACTCAGACCCTACAAGGCTAGGATTCTCTCAGTTATAATACTGCTGGATATGGAAGTCAGATGGCAGGGTGCTAGCCAGGGGTTCTTCCTATACACACATTTTCCAGAAGTGCTGAATCTTTGCATTTGTAAGTATTATGGCAGTCACAAAGAGTGGGTAAAGTTATATCAGCAGCTAGAACACTGTATGTGGTTATATTATATCCTGCAAAGTCTGGGTGCTGTAAAAAGGGGATGACATAATGGAACTCACAGACCTATGAACAATCTGGGGAGGCCAACCAAGATCTGGGGGGCAGCTGTCGCTTCTTGCACCCTAGCAAATGATGCCCCTGATTTCATTTATATATGCTTAAAGCATGTTGAGTTTGAGAGCTGTCATATGACATCAGAAAATATCATCAGAGAGGATTCCGTTAATTATCAGCCAAAGTGCAGTGTCACTGTGCTGCTCCCAGTAAAAACATATTGCAGTTTTATCAGTTTCTGGAACTGCAAGTATCATATGATTAATTCATAGGATATGATTGATCAATAATAAAAAAATTAAAACCCCAAACAGAAAATAATACTAATAACACAAAGTAAGGTGAGGATGCTAACAATGCAAATGGTGTCCTTTTGCCTCTGCAAACTCATCTCTTAGTTTCAGTAGCTCTGATTGTTGAATGGACTTTTAACATGCTGTAATTTAATAGTGAACAGCTTAGTTTACACTGTATTTGTTTGTTCATAACTATTTCAGACTTATTAGGTGAAATATTATGAAAGCTGACATTGTGAGCGAGCAGATGGTAACATGGAGCTAGTCATCTGATTAATAATTTGCTGAGAAGCTGATGCTTTTGCACACAAATTATCGGTTTAATAAATACTATTTGAGATAATAAGATGCTGTTGTTGGGGTATTTTAAGCACTCTGAAGCCTAGGTTGAATTACAGAAGAAACAGAGTACATCTAGTTCTTATATAAATGACTGAAGAAGGGGTCAGATGCTGTTTCAGAGTTCAACTCTTCTTATGTTTTTAAACGCTCATTTGTACTTGTTATGCAATTGGACTTAGAGACTCTGCAAGCAATTGGCAGTGAAAACACAGAAAAGCAAGGTTCCTTTTCCTGCACACAGCGCTTGTCTCTTCCCCTTAGTACTGAAGCCTACAGTGGAAAAACCTGTTGGAGCTAATAGTGGCACAGTGAACACCTCAAGTTCCTGGATCTTCAGCAGACCATGTTCCAAAGCATGAATTTGATCCACAAGACTTGACTCTCTGCAGGAATCTCTGAGCAAACTATAACAACAAATTGGAATCCTTAGGGATTCAGACTATGGAGAATGAATATCTGCCTAGAAATCTTCCTTGTAGAGAGACTGCACATGTGGATTACCCCACAATAGTGGACCTGGAAAGATAATTTTATGTGGTGATTAGAAGAATTTAGGAAAGTGGAGAGACTGGGATCCTGTCATGCCTATTTCAAATGCTAAAACCACTCACGCATATGGTGCATCCATGGTGAAATATCTGTTGGGTCTGCCCTACTGAGAACAATTTTAATTTGTTATTGAATCATTGAATAACAGAAAAGCGGTAAGAGAAGTAGAGAACCTAGCGTTTCAGCTACTAAAACTGGTAGTTTCTGGGATTTTCAGATTAGACAGTAGCTGCATGAGTTTGGCTAATATGACTCTCCTCCATGGTATCCTTGTAGTTTATCAGGTATCATAGATTCCAACCAAACATCCAAGAGAAGTGTGGTCATTCTCTGGAAAAACAGACTGTTTACTCCCTTTTTGGGGACTGGAGGAAGAAGAAATGGGGATGTCTGTTAAAACAAGCTACCTCATTCTATGATACTAGTTCAGTTTTAACTGTTTGGTTACAGGGATTTCTTTTTTAACAACTGCACAACACTATTTCTGTATTTTTCAGGAAATCTGTTAAACTGCCAGCTTTTGTTTTATCTTAAAGTACTGTGGCAAAAATATATGCTGTGCAAGGGAGAACTTGCAGGAGGCAAGACTGATGTGTTTGGCATAAAGTGTGACCTAGAATGTGTTCAGTGACATTTTCAGGAGATTAGATAGCAATGGTAGAAGCTAAACACAAGTTTTTATGTTCTGAAGTAGATTATTCAAATGGGGTGACCAGACAGCGAGTGTGAAAAATTGGGATGGGGTAATAGGAGCCTATGTAAGAAAAAGCCCCAAATATTGGGACTGTCCCTATAAAATTGGAATATTTGGTCACCCTATACTCAAATGTTTAAAGAAAATACTTCAGATTTGTGGCTAATCATGCAAATACAACAGGTGTTAGAGTTTGTGTTCTGTTCATCTTCTTGACAGGTGACCCTTTAATCTCATTCTAGAGGAACTTGAAAACTATTTTTAAGTATGATTATTGCATGAGAAGTGATTTCTTAGTATGCCCAGCTCTATATACAGAAGTGCTCCTTTAATATCTATTCTAAATGTAAGCCTGTTGTGAATTTTTACAAATGAAAATCCTGAAGGATTAGCAATAGAAGACTTAAGGCCAAATTTTCAAAGACTCATACTAGCTTTCACCAGTTCAAACATTGCCATATATAGTTGTGTATATAGTTGATGGGTTTTACACATGTAAATTCTACCATCTGCACTGCTTTTAGGAGTTAGTGCTTGAAAAACAAGGCCCTGATTCAGCAAAGTATTTACATACTACTCACATATTTAAAGTTAGGCCCTGATTTCAGCAAGGCACATACCTAAGTGTGCAAAATTGATGGCCGCTCTTTGAAAATGTGTCCTTGACTACAGGTATCACTGTGTGGTTTGAAGAGTAACTTCATGTCTACCTTTAAGTACATTTTATTGTATAGCATAGGCAGTATTAAAGACAAAACAAAATATGCAACTCCATATCTGTGAATGAAATAAAATAGCCCATTATATTTGAAAACACTGTTTCACACCTATTAAAGCGTCTTTTTTCTATTGCTTTTCATTACTTTTGAAGGAGCTGTGTATCTGAAGTACATTTGTTTTTAGCATCAAGCCCTTAATTTCAAACACCAATGCAAACGTGTATCTCAGTTCATATTTTCTACTTCTTTGTTCATATACTATGTTACAACAGTGTCCTAGTAGGACATTGATATTTAAAAATAACTTTATTGTTACAATAAATTTTCTGTTTAAAGATGGTATTTGTCTAATAAATGGATTCATTATTTTTTCCAGCAGCCACTGACCATCAAAAAGGAATTTTTGTGCATTTCTGTGAATGGTAAGATCACTGCTTTCATATTGGCTCTAAGCCTAAGGACCTGCAAGTGTATGATCAAATATACCAGAAAACCCCTTTGTCCATTGCTAAACCTTATGAAATTGTAGATCAAAAGAAGTTTCCTATCTTACAAAGACTATGGTACTATTCATGGACTAAAAATGACTGTCAAAGTTATAAAACACCACTTGTTGTCACTGAAAGATTAAAAAGTAGCAGCTGGATTGTACACAGCCAACTTAAAAATCTTTCTCTAAGGAAGGTAGATGCTTTAGAAAACTATTGTGCTTTTCAATTTATGTGCTGTAATTGGCAGCCCCATAAACTGCTATTGGCGCAAGGAACTAGCAAAAGAAAGAAGCCTTTTTCTTTTTCCATGAAGAGAATATGCTGCTCCTTACCTTCTCCCAAACTGGCTTCTGCATTTGGAACAGTGATTTTATACAGATACTAGTGACACTGATGGGCCCCAACCTGTACTCCGTTTTATCCACCTTACCCCTTCTTTCTTTCTGAAATCATTCTGTCACTAGTTTACATCTGAGACCTAAATCTATAGCCTCTTTGCTGTTTTGGCCTTTTCCTCGTTTTCTGTCTTCCTCAACCTCATCATCTATCAACGCTGCCATAGTTCTCTTTAACTCAGTGTATCTAAAAACGATTTCCATGTAATTTTAACAAGATCACAGTCAGACCAAACTCTGTCAACTCCATCTATTCTCCACCCAAATCTCACATTTATCCTTGCTGTCAGGAGCCCCAGTTTTGTACTAGTCCCTAAACGCCTCTGCTACATTTCCTAGTGCCATGTTAGTCTGGATCTGTAAAAAGCAACAAAGTCCTGTGGCACCTTATAGACTAACAGATGTATTGGAGTATAAGCTTTCATGGGTGAATGTGAAAACTTACGCTCCAATATGTCTGTTAGTCTATAAGGTGCCACAGGACTCTTGTCACTTTTTACCTGTACAAGGTTGCTATTGACTGCTTCTTTGCTGAATTTCTGATTCAAGATGGAATCTCCTCTCATTTTACTGTCATCATCATTTATAGTCCTCCAGACTTTCCAGTCCTTTTAAACCTCTCTTCTATTCAGGATAAACTACCTCATCTTTCCACCGGGAGACAGGATTAGTCTCCCTCCACAGCCATTCTTTAGAAGCTTCTCATTTATTCTCTAATTCCTCACAAAACTGCTCTCCAAGTCTTTAGTATCTTTTGAGGTCTTGTTTCCTGTGTATCGTTCACTTAGTTCTGTTCCCTATTCTCCTCAGATATTGCTCTCTCTTCTGCATTAATCTGATATTTCAGAGGATGGTTTATCCTCCTTCCATGCTGACCTCACCATCTGGGGAAAAAAGTCTGTCTAAATGGCTTATTGACCCTTTTCATATCCTATATTAAGACCCATTTTTTTTCTCCCTGGCCTATTATACATAATTGGCTCTTTGATACATCACATCCTAATCTTGAGACCCCCAGTTTGCTCATGCATGATCATTGTACTTCTTTTTGCTCCTGCTTTGCTACATTAACAGATATAGAGTCAAGTTCATCCATGGTGTAACTCCAATGTTCTCTAATGGAGTAATGGAAGAGATGGATTTGGTCCATATTGTCTTAATATATGTTGGTCCTTGTGTCATTTACTGGTATTTGGGTTTTGTAGGTATGAATATGTATGTGTATTGCATAGTAATGTACTACTTAGGCTTAGTAGGGGTGGCCGAATCAGGCCCTATTCCACTATCAGGTTCCCAAAATGGAACTCTCACTTCTTGTTCACGCCACATTAGGAGTGGAACACACTGACCTGCTTATCAGGTAACATCAACATTACACTAAGTGTTCTTTTTGATTGTTAGTTTTTCAGATGGCAAACTTCCATCAGAAGCAGAGTTATCTTTTGCCTTCCTGATCGTGCTTCAATGTACATGCTGAAAAATGCAGTGTTTTAAAAATGTGTGACAAGTGAAACGATTCAAAGCAAATTAAGTACAGAGAGAAGAAGTGTTTGACAAAATTGCCTGTATGAGTAAAGGGAAAGGAGGCACACCCAATCTGCAGTTATAATGTACACAAACGTTCTTTACATGAATATGTAAAAGGTATCTGAAAGTCGGCATTTTCTCTTTGTGTTACAGGACCCTACAGCAGTACAAGACCTCATTCTTGTTCATTGCTGGTAGTGGACCCTCAAAAAAAAAAGTGTCAGAATGAGTTCCCATCTGTTTCAAATCTTTCTGAAGGAGAAATAAAGTTAAAAACTAAGCTCTTTGTGACTGATTTATTCACTATCTACTTGAAAGGCAATGGGTAAGAATTAAGGCATTTTTTGGTGCAGAGGAAATGTGTGGGATGCTGGCTGTGAGCCAATAGCTATTGACATCACTGCAGTGCTTGGAATGCTGTTGAATGAAGTGGGTGTGAACCTTGGAGATCATGTAGTAGAGTTACCTGTATGAGAGGCAAAACTGATCAGGTCAGACAGAAGCAAGAAAATATTGAGTAAAGATAAGTTGGTCTAACTGATTTTTCCATGAGAGAACAATCTAAAGTACAAGAATTGACTCCCAGTACAAAAGAACATTTGAAAAGGTTTGCCGGCCACACCATTTTCATTCTAATGGGGAAAAGATGAGTATACTCCTAGATTAGTTTTAAATGTCTTTACATCTTCATCTTCTACTCTCTTATATCTTATACATAGTACAGTCATGAAACAAATGTAAATGTTTTGAAAGTTTGAACTTAGTTTTCTTTGCAGCCACAGTCTTGTTTTGCAAAAAACTACAAAAAAGCTGTAATGGTGCAGGTGTTCACAAGTATGTTGAATGTTTTTCGAGAATATAATTTATTCAGACATCAGTCTTGCTTGATTCCAACTGAATAGCCTCAGGAAAAAAACAGCTTTCTGAAGGTCTCCTGTAGAGACTCAATCACAGCCTTCTTAGTATTATCAGTCTTGGACACATAGTTTAGTCGTGCCACAAATCTGATATGGTTGAATAAGTCTGTCAATGGTTCTATCCATTGTAAATCTAATTACCTTTTTGTATATAAACTATCCTCAGAACAGCATGCCTCCTTGCAGATGCTTCCAAAATAGTTGTTTTCTCTTCCGTTTCCAGAAGTCTGATATCATAGATGGCAAACTTCTTGTCTAAAAAAAGTTATCTGATAAAAGGATTTCAGCCTACAGTAAATGTTTTCATTAGATAAAACTGCCAGTCATCTTGTCATTCTGTAGACTATTAACTAAAAGAAGGTTTAAGGAATGTTTCTGGATTTCTTGCTGATATTAACGTAGCAGCATCTGCAAGTAACAATTTGTCCCATCTTCAGTTGGCTAGGAGGCTCCATCCCAGCCTGATAAATGATTACCTGACCTCAGTTATATATGTATTTCCCACTCTCACGTAGGCTACCTGGAGATGAAGCTATCAGCCCTTCAAACTAGTGAAGAATGCTGCAGCGCGTCTCCTTAGCAATACAGGCTACTGTATGTACATCCCTCCCATTCTTCATTTTATACACTGCCTTTCCATAGAATATCAAGTCAAGTTCAAGGTCTCAGTCCTTATCTTCAAAGTGGTCTGGCCCAAGAATATCTAAGCACTCAGTGACCTGGCCCAAGCTCCAGTATGAAGACTGTGATTGACAGTTTTGCTGCTCAGACACCAGGGAATTTTCTGCCATAAGAGTAGAGCTCATCTGTGCAGAAAACAGTTTTCTCAGGGCCCAGCAACGGCTAGTAGAACAAACTATCAGGAACTAGGGCCCAGCACAAAACCTCACCACCTTACTCTCCATGTACAAGATACACTTCTTGGACCCTGCTTTCTCTAACATAAACACAGAGTAGCATGTACATTTA
This sequence comes from Chelonoidis abingdonii, assembly GCF_003597395.2. Classification (NCBI taxonomy): domain Eukaryota; kingdom Metazoa; phylum Chordata; order Testudines; family Testudinidae; genus Chelonoidis; species Chelonoidis abingdonii. The sequence continues at coordinate 18,596,363 of NC_133783.1, read as the reverse complement.
AAAAACAAACACCACAACCCTATCAAAGCATAACGCTATGCTTTCCACACAATTTTCCTATGGGTGGGAAGGGGGGAGGTTGAGAGAGAGAAACAAACACAACGTATGACAGTTGGTGTTGTATCTGAGCATCTGCCATTGATACAACAGAGATGAGGTCAGTATAACACCCTGGAGAGGAGAGAAAAGTCAGCATCAAAATTGGCTGCTTTATTACAATGAGGCTTCCTATTGGCATGATTAACTTACTAAAAATTCTATTCTTTTACTGAAGTCACCCTGTCCCAAGAGCTATTGCAAATCCACAAAATCAGCAGTAAAGAGAAACTACACTTTCTATGCAGAGTTTAAAAGTTTAAGAGATGTTTAAAGTAAGTTTTTAAAGAAAAACAAAATATGCAACAGACCTGAGAGTTATTAAGGCCAAGTTATAAACCTCTGAAAACAGAATTTTATAACGGAAAAGCAGAGATCATTAGCTATTGTAAGTAGCTCTGTGAATGACACCTTGATAGCAAATTAAATTCAAATTAATATAAAACTATAAAGATTCTGTGACAGCTTTGATTATGTAAGTTGATTTTAGTAGTTAAATGTTGACTTTCTATAATGCGTTCTGCAAATATTATACTGACTGCATCATATATAACAATTACCTTGTCACAGTGCTATTTTGTGTAAATTAAATTATTGACAGCAATATAATTTTGTATTCACTTTATTATTTTGATTCATTCTTCTGTCAAAACACACAATAACTCCTTACTAGATTTAGAAACAAGAAAAAACTCTTCAGATGCTAAAGTATTATTCTCCACGCATTATTTCCCCCTACTCTGTAATAAGGATGAGGGAGTGGGGAAGAAAGCAACATTTTAATCCTTCTGCAACATTAAGTTTATTTTATATGCAGTTGTCAACTTTAAATTGCATTATAAAGAGTGCTGATCAAAACCATATTATCTGCTGACATTTCTAAACACTGGTCAATTTCACTGGGCATTCTGCCGCTTCGCTTATAAACTTTAGTATTTTGATTAACCTGAATTTTCTGACAGATTTTGTGACACAAAGGTTATTTTTAAAGAGAGGACTTAAAATAGCAGGAGATGAAAATGTTCAATAATTATTATTAATGTGTTTCTAATAGATTTGTATAAAATTCTGATTTGCTATTCCTCTGCCTTACTTCTGCCTCTTTACTTCAGTTGTGAAGTTTCAGTGCAAGGTTTAATCTCTTTTTGAATGTCTGTAAAATTCCCAGAACATCATGGATTCGGCATAGAAAACATTAATTACTATTGATGATAATAAAGCTCATGCAACCCTTGTTTACATGCACAGTTCACCTGCTGTTTGATCCTGCACTTGCAGTTATAATGCCGAATTTGTGACATCACAATAATTTCTGTGACAACACACTGATGTTGCAAGTACAGCATTATGACTTCACTATATGGTTAAGCAGAATTAGAAGACAGACTGTAAGTGAAAACAATCATTAACAGCAAGAGGGAGACATCTGAGAGTATTTAAGGAACAGAAACCGTAACAGTCATGTAAACGTTAATATTATTTTTAAAAAACTTGTTCAAGAATGCAAGAATCTTTGACACTCAGGCTCACATTTACACGTCTTTGCACTCTGTTTACTTACTTCTCTGATACACAGTCACAAGTAATGAGTTCTGCATATGCATGGGTACAATAGGTGCATGTGAAAATCCTTGATTTACACATGGCTATCAGGTACTGCAAGCAGTCTTCAAAACATGGGCCCTTATCATAGCCAAGCAATAGCTGTTTTTGTGGTGATAATAAATAGCGACATCTAATCTTTTAATAATGAAATATGCTCATTCTTTATAATTCATACAATTAATATATTTTGCATTTACAGAATGCACAGTTTCCCCCAGCAGACATGCATTCAGACTGGAAGCGGTCCAAACAAACATTTGGCAGTCTCTCTAAGGTTTTGGCAAATTTCTGGTTTTGACTTATTTGCTTCTGTACTATTTATTTTTAGATTAGCCTCATATTTGTGCATGCCTGTAGATGGGCAGTCATACAAGTGTCTGATGTTTGTACACAAATGTGAAGTTTTGCTTTTGCAAACTAATGTGGACACAACAAAGGAAACCCTATAAAAAAGTGACCCTTCGTATGGGCTACTTTATAAAAACTGAATGTAGTCATTAGCATATGTAACAAATTCAGTAATGATGGTCCAGCATTGTGACTAGTCTTTATCGCCTGTTTGGAAGTTAGCAGTACAGTCTTACTGTAACAATCTCAATTTTTGTTGTCTTTGGCATAGGAACTGTAGTATTTTTTGCATACATCCTTCCAAGCATAATGTCTTATAAAATGCAATTTTATATTTGATCATGCATCAAAGACAGGATTTCAACAGAACCTTCTTATATAGGACCAGCCAAGTAGGTTTGGTTCTTTTAATAGCAAGTGGAAAAAATTCAAAGCCGTGATGTCTTTTCCCTTTGATCTCATTCCTTGGTTGGTTTATCAAGCTGGAAATTAATCAGATGACCCTAGAAATAAGAGATGGAAAAGACCTCCTAAGGCCATTTACACTCCATCTCCCTGCCATGTAGCATTGGTCTCTACTGTACATTTACTAGAATTTTGTCCTCTCTCATTTTAAATGCTCCAGCCTAATACATCATTTAGGAGAGTTTTAGCTTCCTGACTTAAAAAGCTCTATCAAGTATAGCTAACTAAAAATCCACTATAGAAACTTTACAGCACCACAACATGTGGTGGCATGTCTAGGTTGGTATAAGAAGACTTGGAGAAATCAGGTTATTCTTCCCAACCTTTTTTCTATACTTGCCCAGACTAGTGGACTTTACAACCATATCAAACAACAAAAGAGGTGTCCCTTCAGCACCCTACTACTGAGCCAGAAGATGCAACCATATTTAGTTTATGGTGCTGAACAAATACACATCTGTCTTGGATGATTCTACAGTCTTAGTTTTTATACTGCACTCATCCTCATGGCATGTGAGCACCAAACCCACATTTTGGCAATGGTCTAGTCTGCCAGACTGGAACCCCAGAAAGATAGGTTGCCAAGTTGTAGACAGGAATGACCACAATCGAGTAGAATTAAAAAACAAATGAACAAAAACTAATAGTTAATTAAGCCATCCTGAGAATTTACTCATTCTTGGAACAGAGAAGAACCTATGATGTTTGTTAAATGGGCTATTCTGAGAATACTACCCTTTGGTCTTACAGGCCTACCTTTTCCTTGATTTGTACTTGCTAGTGGAAAACAGTTTGAGAGATTCTGCTCTAGTGTTTTCAAAGAAAAATCACAGGGACAGCTTGTTCCCACATTGTTCCAAATGCAGCTAGCTGGCAGGAGCAGCAAAAATAAGAGGAAAAGGGAAGGAAATTACCACGGAAGAGAAGAGAGAGAGCAGATAGGGAGATGAATGGGAAGGGATGGGAGAGGAAAGAAAGAGACATTCAATAGACACAGAAAAAATAAAGCAAAACTAGAAATAAAGGAAAGAGGCTAAATTGGCAGAGAATGAAGACATGAAAGCCACTTAAATGCAAAATCAAAAAAGGAACATGTTTACAGATAGAGGATATCTGAATTCAATGGGCAGGGTTTTTCAGCGGCTAGGGAAAGTCCTACCAAATACAGGTAGGGAAAATCCTGTGCCCAGGTATGCCCAACGTGAGGGGGCTTCCACCCCCATTGCTCCCTTCTTGTTTATAGGGGGCAGAACCTGGGGCAGCTGATATTCCCTTGTGTGTATTTTTCCTACATTACATCTGGTTTAGTATGTGTTTTTGCCATAAAGGCATGCAGTTGGCCCCATCACAGCAACAATGCACATTAAATCCATCTTTTAGCATGCTATCATATGAATTTTGGTAGTTTTTCCTGAGTGCTCTATTTAAATGTTTGCAATATTGGGGATTGGTTTATGTATGGTTCTATGTATGCTCTTATTTTATTTCCTTTGTAGTCCTTAAAGGACAAGGATTATTACTTAACGGAGGAAAAGGAGAGGATAGTTGTAGAGAGTAAGAAATCAGAAACATGTAAAATACTCCCATGTTCTTGGAGGGCAGGATTCTTAAACAAAACAAAGGAGTGATTTGAGTTTTGTCCTTGTAAAATTAAACCCACCTGACCATATCTAAGTTTAACTTACATTAAATTAAAGGAGGAGTTAGAACCTCAGCTATTGTGAATCAGCATAGCTCCATTGACTTCAGTGGAACACACCAATTTATACCAGCTGAGGATCTAGCCTCAGAGGTTTTAAAACTAGTAATGTGGTGTGTTTTATCTCTTTCAGATTTGATAGTTGTTTTATCAGTATTAAGAACTGTTTGCTAGTGTCAAGCAGCAGCATGTTGAACTAAAAATGCCAGTTCATAGAGTAAATCTTCTGACAAAGAAACTAAGCACCCCCTGCTTCTGTTCTCCAGAAGCAGAATGAACTTTTGCTACGATGTGGATCTCCACATATACTACAGAGAACAGAAAAACAGATTCTGATGAGAACTGTGGAAAGGTCAGCACTGACCACGGCCTGCAAATCAGAGAGGATCACTTTGATTGTAGTTTTCAAATTCTAGGACAAACTGTTTAAACCCAATGGGGAGGAAGTGATAAAGAGAAATAAATTCTGAGTAAAACCTGATGGCCGGAGCAAGTACAATGAATTCTTGGCAATTCAAACAGCCTACTGATGAACTTCTATGCACCTGAAGGTATGAAAATTTCTGGGAAACACCAAAGCGAGGTGTCTGTTTTCCAAGAGTGCAAAGGAAAACAATGTGATTTCTATGCTGATTTATCAAGGATCTGTTAGGGGAAGAGATGTTATATGTGCATCTCACCACCTCAATTCCAGACGAAAGGGCTTTTCTGGCTCCACCTTTGCTTACTGCCTATAAACTGAATAACATGATATTATAGACAACTTTCTAACTGCACAAAACTCAACACCTTCTCCAAGGTCCCACCCCACTCACTCCATCCCCCTTCCCTCTGTTGCTCAGTCTCCCCCACCCTCGCTCACTCTTTTTCACCAGGCTAGGGAGGGTCCCTTTTCGATTGGGTGTTCCAGCTGAAAACTGGACACCTAGCAACCCACTGGATGGACATTCCAGATGGCCTCTAAGGAAACTCTCTTTGGAGGTGTTTCAACCTTATGTATTCAAATATTAAATGATGAGAGCAATAGGAGCACCTGCCAGAAAATAGGTACTAATTTTTAAAACAACTTCAGGCCATCAAGGGAGATGTCCACTTGCATTATTAGAAGAGATGCCAGAATGGTCTGTATCTTAAGGGGGGGAAGATTAATAAAGCTCTGCTTAAGGCACAGGTGCAGCAACCTGACAAACAGGTAGTCACATGAGACTCAGGAACCTTGTGGAAGAGGAGAGGGAACCAGTGGAGGGGACTGCAAGCCAGATGTGGATAGTGAATGTATCACTGTTTGGAGATAAGGTCCTTTATTGCTTTATGTTGGAATTATTGTTGCAATTTTGGTGAGGTTTTTTAATTCTATATCTTCCCCCATTGTAGGAAGGGTAAAAATGTGTCTATATTTTCTTACAGTACAGATTTTTATCAGCCAATTCAGACTCTGTTGCAGGAGTGTTCAAATTTACTGGCCCTCTGGGCCACATCCGACAATCTTCAGAAGTTCAAGAGCCAGGTTACACCTGCTGGGAGCCAGTGCTCAGGGCTTCAGCCCTGCTCCTGCTGAAGCCCTGATCCCTGGCAGGTGCACCCCACAGGAATGAAGCCCTGAGAACCCCCTCCCTGCTAGTCAGAAACCCTGAGACCCCCTTTCCTGCTAGTCAGAAGCCCCTACCCTACCACATGCTGCAAGGCAGAGGTCCTGAGCTCACCCTCCCCCCAGTCTAGTAAGTGGAGAATGGGGCAGGGACGTGTGTGTGTGTGGGGTCTGTGAGCTGCACTTTAATGGTAAAAGAGCTGCGTGTGGCTCATGAGCTACAGTTTGGCCACCCCTGCTCTATTGGATGGATTCTTCTGTCCATTAAGGCTATTTGTATGGAAAACCTGCTGCTTTCCAAATAGTGTAATGAATTTGTCACCACCTACAGCTTCATGGTTGCCATTTTGCAGAAAATCGTAACCACCCTTCCTTTGGGTTCTATATGCCCCACCCATTTGAGCTACAAAAGATTCCACTGTAATGAATAACCCGATATGTCCCACTATGCCACTGTGTGGCACAATTCTGATTTCATCCAGCAGAGGGCAATAGTACACATACAGACAAGCCAGTTCACTACAGTACTGGTGAGGTGACTTACTGAAAATATTTTTACACGTGTTCCATAGGATAATTCATTTTCAGAAGCTAAGCAAAAGTGTCATGATTTCAAATTAAATATTTATGGTGGAACTAATGTACTAAAATATCAAGGAAGTATGCTATATATATTTAATAATGACCTATTAAGTGTTTTTATTCAAAAAAACAGGTTTAATGTAAAGAGTTATAATTTTCGGACTGCATTCATTTTCCTGAAAGTTTTCTTCATTATACTTTTGTCTACAGACATACAAATTTAAATTAGTAGTTTCTTGATTGCACAAGGGGCTGTTTAATTTCTATAGCCTGAATTAGAAAAGGTTATTGACATTTAAATAACCCCACAGGATACCATTATGGCTCTTCTGAGCCAAATCCTTGCAATAAGTCTTACTTATTTCAAATTTAGAGGCATTCATCCTAAGACAACATGCAGCCTTGGATGAAAAACAGTGTGCGGTTTTAAGGTACTATAATTAATGGCAGAATGTGATTTTTTTTTTCCTTTCCTCTCCATCCCCCATTATTTAACTATGTCATTTCCTTTAGTATGGGAACAGATTTGACCAACTCTATTTTAGAAATGGGTATATTTTAGATCTACTTAGATGTGTATTAGGATATAAGTAACATGCACCTCGGTAGGCAAGTAAAGGGTTAAAATCCTGGTGAGGAACATGAGGGAAGGACAGGTTATCCTGCCATGAGAAGCTGCTTAGCTCAGCTGCCAGTTCTACAGACAGGGCCCTATAGCTAGTGGTCCTGAGGGAGCAGGGGTAAAAGAGAAGGGGTTGGTAAACTGGGTTGTTGGGTTTTGGTTTTGTTTCCAGTGAGGAGACGCAGAACCTCCCTCTAGTCTGGCTGGGAATGGGCCAAAACCTGCAGTCAACCAGAAAGGGAGGGGTGGGTGGGTGTGAGGATATGTTTTAAACAAAAGCGCCCAGTGATTGACTTTATTTGCTCTTCCTTGAGGACAGGGACTAGCCTACTTTTTACCCAGAGGAAATGGGAATGTTTCAGGTAGATCCCCCTGTTTCAGTAACACTTTAGGGGGGCTATTGTGCTGAAGTAGCATAGACAGACTGGTCTGTATAATGCCATGATAGCAGAGGGTTCCAACCCTTTCCAGAGGGGCGAAGTGTGAAATAAAATTCTGCCACCTAAGACTACTTAGTATTCTGCTGCTTTCTGAGACACTAAATTGGCCCAGTGTTGCCAACTCCTGGACAACCTTTTCTTCTTCAGTTGCTCTTATGCATGGAATTATGGATATGAGAATAATTATCTTATTTTCATAGCTTTTGACCAGTGCTGTGGTGTTGTACAGATGCATAAAAAGAAACCCAGTATAACATTAGATATCACCTCTTAGAATATGAAACAAGAAATGAAGGGCCCATTTTAAAAGAGGGGGGAAAGGAATTGATTCTTGTGATTGTCTTTGCTCTTATTCAGCTAGTGGTGCATTCCTTTCAGACTTGATAGCATATGGTTAGCAGGTAAAGCCTTTTAAATAAAAGGTAAAAACCTCTTTATAATTGTGAGAAGCTGATAATGTTAAACTACCCAATACACATGGAGTTAGGAATATTTGCTATGCTCTAGGGCTGTGTTTCTCAAATATAGCCACTGTGGCCACATGTGGCCATCAGCAGATTTTTGTGTATGGCCATGACAACCTCCAAAGCATGGGTGGAGTTTTGGGGGGACAAAGCAGCTGCCCCTCCCTGCAGCACCCAGCAGTTGCTCCTGAATAGCTTTTACCAATGGCAGCAAGATGCTCTGCCTTGGTGTTTGTTTGTACTGGCACTGCCAGCAGGGATCAGCGCCCTGCACACCAAGCAGCCTCCCTGGGGTGTCCGAGCAGCACCTCTCACCTCTGGAAATGAGGGCCAGCATGCATGGCGCCAGAGGCGGCTCTTGTCTGTGGATGCAGCTATTGGTGTATATGGTTCAACTGTGTGAGTAAAGGTATAATCTAGCCCTTGCAAATTAATATAATAAAACAGGAATTAACAGCATGAAACACAAGCATAACACTGAAGCAGCAATTACCATAATGACACTAAATGCCTTCTGGGTTGCATCTATCAAAATCTTCCTGAAGATTATATGTAAATTATGCACAACTTTCCCTGCATCCCTTATTTAGGTAAAACTCCCTCAGAGAAAAGATTGCTCTCTATGAGCTATAAGGCAGAAGATAGAATTTACTCCATCTTTAAGAAGAGTCTTTAGACTAACTTGTGGACTCAGCTGATATTATCTATTTTTATAAGTTATATTAGTCACCTAGAGAGGTTTAATTTGATATTGTTAATATTTCCTACATGAAACTATGTTAAAAGAACATTAAAGGTCATCAAAACACTCAAAGCAGGAAATAGTTACTGATGTTACTACTGGATGCAAACCTTTAATTTTACCCTCTTGTGTGTGCATTATCACTCAGTGTTTTATTACTGGTCACATACTATTTCTCTAGTACGATACAATTTTGTACAGTATTTCTCTAAAATCTAAGGTACACAGTTGTGGCATCGTGTTGTAATGGGTGATACCACGCATGAGAGAGAGAGTCACATGCTATTTCTCAAATTTCCGTAACATGATTTTTCCCAATAACTTTAAAAACATACAACTCATTGTCATTTTTTCTCTACATGATAATTAGTATTGCAGTTAACCTTTCTCTTATCTTTATCTTGTTACACTTTATATATAACTGAAAATCTGCTTCTCATTCAAATTTCTCAATGTTTTCTCTATAGCATTACAATAACTTACTAACTTTTAAACCAAACTGAATTTTTAAAATCAAAATAACTAACCTCTGCTAAAAAATTGTACGTTATTTTCTTTTTAACTGTCTCTTATATAAAGCAATATTGACTATATAGTATGTACTTTACAAAACCGATAAGATCATAGCATACTTCAAAGCACTACGTGTTTACAGGAAATGTAATTATTGTATAGTAATTCTACCAGTCAGTAAAGAAAAAATGAGGCTTGTGTCTTATGCTTCCTTATGAGGTATAAAGAATGCCTGGAATTTTGGGGAGGGTCTTTTAATCATCCATTATTAAAATCCATTTAGTCTAGAAGATTCTGTGATGACTGGAGAACTAATGAAATTATGACATCACAAAAACTAAGAACAGTGAAAGCTGAGTAATTGAGAGAGAGTTTTTTTAGTCAGACTGTTTAAAGTTCTATGTGGATAAAGAACTGGCTTGGAGACAATCTGAATGATGCTAGTGAGTACAATTATTTCTGGATGGCTAGATCTAACAAGGAGTGCCACAAAGATTGCTGGTGCTTTCACTTTTGTTTACTTCTTAAAAATCAGTAACCTGAAACAAGATACAGATTTTATTGCTTTACAATATATGTAAAAACTGGATTGCAGTCAAATAAATGGGCAGGAAGAGAAATTAGATGGAGGACAGTGATTTGTCAATTTTACTTTACATTCTAGGACTACTCTAGGAGAGGAATATACTCATATGCAGCATTCCCCTGCCTCACAGATAAATCATCTGCTCCTTGGTTTTCAGCATTTCATTCTGCAGACCACTAGGATAGACTCCAGGGACTACAAATCATGGTTTGAGAGTTGCTTTTGTAGCACCTGACTATACAGATAGTTCATGGGGCAAAAAATTATAAAGCAGTAAGATTAGTGCCAAGAACATAGTATGGGAAAACATGCTCTCAGAAATAATACATTACTGAAACACCCATCAATGGAAAGATATAGAAGCTGTAAACTTTGACAGAGTGTGCAGGAGTAGTATATGAATGATTAATTTATAGTGTAAAGTGACGTTATTTTTAGTACTATAAAAAGGACTGGAACTTGAATAATGAGCTCACTTTTGATAACCTTATTATGAGAGAGAGAGAATGTACAATGAAAGGCAGATGGAGAGATTCATGGAGCTGAGATCACCAAAGATTGGGTCTGAAAGGAAAGGCCAAGGAAGGAGTTCAGTAGCTCCCTCCATCCCCCATGCTTGATGGAGAGAGAGAAGAAGGACCTACTGAAATAGACACTGAAAGATCCATGAGGCAGGGTGAGAACCAGGACAGAACAGAGCTGCAAGGAGTGTGTAATGGACAATGAAAAGCAGCAAAGAGGATGATGATGGAATATGGGCTCTGAGATTTGAGCAGGAAAAGGTTGATACAAATCGTAGTGAGAGCAATTTCTGGGTGTGGTGAGTGGGGAAAGCTGGGATTCCCAAGTGGTCTCCAAGTACTAGCCTGGCCCAGGATAGTTTAGCTTCTGAGATCAGATGATATTGGTTGCGTTCAGTCCGGTAGGGCTGTGTGAAAGCTGCACTGGAAGAGGTCCAGGGTTGAGTTGGAAAGATACAATTGGAGGCAATGGCTGTCCAGGGCCTGTTTCTGTGAGCTTAGAGGTAAAGGGAAGAAGGCAAGTGGGTTCAAGAGTGGGTTTCAGAGGATGGAGAAGGCCAAGGCATGGCTATATTTTGAGGGGAACAGGCCAAAGGGGAATGAAAGACTGAGGAGTTATTTAGTAGAGGCCAGTGAGGTGAGTAGCTAATAGGGAAGGCATTTAGGGATTACAGCTAGAAAGCAAGAGAAAACATAGTGTTTCAGCCATAGGGAGAGGAGGTGAGGGGGCTGGAAAGGCTCTTTACGTGTCAGTGTATCCTTCTTTGTAAACAGAGGGCCAGTCCATGGTTTCTTAAAAGTGGTTATCAAATTCACATGCATGGGACAGTGAACTAGATTTTCCACCCCATAGGGAGCAGTCAGATAGGAATATTATTTTTATACCCAATTGTTACCTCTTTTCCTTTAAGTGTAAAAGTCCATGAAACTTGGAATATCAATCTATATTGTTGTATAACTGGAGAATCCCCTGCAGCATTACATCTACACCTAACCGGACTATTTCTAATGCCAAAGGGCAAGGAGTTACAGCCAGGAACTCAACTCCACAGATCAGGGCTTTGTAGGGTGACCAGACATCCCTATATTTAGGCATTTGTTCCACATCCCGATTGATGTTTGGTCGGGACGCAATTGGTCCCGATATTTCGTGGCACTCCGCCTTTTTTTTTTTTTTTGCTCCACTGGTGGCACTCCCTCTTTTTTTTTGCTCTGCCAGCAACCCCTCCCATCCCCCCCACACCATGTGTCCTGATATTTTCTTCCTCTCATCTGGTCACCCTAGGGCTCTGAGGGTATGTCTACGTTGCCATGAAAAACCCTTAGCTGGCCTGTGTCAGCTGCCTCAGGCTTGGGTTGTGGACTTGTTTAATTCTGGTGGTGGCCTTTGGGCTCAGGCTGCAGCCCAGGCTCTGGGACCCTCCCATCTCAGAGCCTGGGATACAGTCCGAGCCTGCAGATCTACACTGCAATTCAACAGCCCCACAGGCCAAGTCCAATGAGGCCGAGTGAGCTGGCACAGGCCAGCTGCGGATGTCTAATTGCATTGTAGACATACTCTTAGACAGAGCTGTGTCTGTAGGAGCCTCACCCAGCACTGGCTGCACAGTGGCTCCCCCTTCTATGCTTCCTTGGGCCCTTCAGAAGATGACAAACCTGGTCAAGCTACTGTTGCCGGACTCTTCTCCAGTCCCTCTGATTACCCTCCTTCCTGCTGGATAGTGGATCTAGTTTGTGGAGAGGCGAGGTGACTTCTCTGCTGAATTGAAGAGGTGACAGCAGGGTTTTAACAGAACGATAGATTTAATATGCTATACGGAAGCCTGAAGTTAACTGTTGTTAGTTTCTTATTCTGGATAAACAAATAATTCTTGACAACAAATATATGGATACCGTAATAAGGGACATATAATTATCCACAGAAATTCCCAAATAAATAATAAGGGGGTATCTTCATAAAACTTGGATTGCCATGTTGTCCTGAATAGACACATCACATTAATATTAAACAAGGTGGAAGGAATGCAAGGCAAACTAGGGAAAGAATAGGTTAAATAATATTTTGATAAATTACATGTATTCAATGCTGCAAGGCCTGATGAAATCATCCTAAAATACTTAAGGAACTAGATGAAGAAATTGTGGAACAGTTAGTAATGATTTCTGAATTCCTGAAAGATGGGTGAGATCCTGGAAGACTGGAGAAGGGCAAACATAGTACCAATCTTCAGAAAGGGGAACAAAGAAGACCCAGGGAATTATAGACCAGTCAGCCCAATTTAGATACTGGGAAAGATACTGGAACAAATTAGTCAATTGTAAGCACCTAGGAGCAGCCAGTATGGATTAGTCAAGAACCAATCATGCCAAACCAACCTAATTTCCTTCTTTGACAGAATTCATGGCTTAGTTGATGTGGGGGCGGGGGGAGTGGTAGAAGTGATATATCTTAATTTTTGGTAAGTTTTTTGGCATAGTCCCACATGACCTCTTCATAAGCAAACTAGGGAAATGTGGTCTAGATGAAATTATTATGGGGTGGTGGCCTTTCAATCAGTTTTGCACATACTGAAAGAGTAAGTTGTCAATGGTTTGCTGTCAAATTGGAAGGCTGTATGTAGTGAGGTCCCACAGCGGTCTGTTCTGGGCCCACTACTATAGAATATTTTCATTAAGGATTTTAATGGTATGCAGCGCATGCTTATAAAATTTGTGGTTGATATCAAGGTGGGAGAGCTTATTAGTACTTTGGAGGACAGGGTTAGAATTCAAAATGATCTTGGCAAATTGGTTTGAAATCAATAAGAAGAAAGTCAGTAAAGACAAGTGCAAAGTACTACATTGAAGGAGAAAAAAAATCAAATGTACAACCACACATCGGGGGATAACTGGCTAGATAGTAGTACTGTTGAAAAGGATCTAAGGGTTATAGAGGATCACAAGTTGAATATGAGTCGTCAAAGTAATACAGTTACAAAAAAGGCTAATGTCATTCTCAGGTCTAACAGGAGTGTCATCTGTAAAAGGTAATTGTCTTGCTCTACTCCCCCCGGTGAGGCCTCAGCTGGAGTACTGTGTCCAATTCTGGGTGCCACCTTTAAGAAAGATGTGGACAAATTGGAGAAAGCACCAAATAAAGCAACAAAAATAATATGATTGGAGGTTTTAAAAAAATGAAACAAAACCTATGCATGTTCAGTCTTGAGAAAAAATGGGCGAGGGCGGACCTGATAGTCTTCAACTATGTTAAGGGTGGTTACAGAGAGGATAGTGACCAATTGTTCTCTATGCCCACTGATGGTAAGATAAAAAGTAATTGACCTAATCTGTAGCAAGGGAGATTTAGGTTGGATGTAAGGAAAAACTTTCCAACTATTAAGGGCGGTTAAGCACTGGAATAGGGTACCAAGGAAGGTTGTGGAATCCCTATCATTGGAGGCTTAAAAGAAAAGGTTGGCTAAACCCCTGTCAGGGATGATCTAGGTTTACTTGTTCCTGCCTCAGAGTAGGGGACTTGACGGGATGACTTCTTAAAGTTCCTTCCAGGCCTCTATGTCCATGATTCTATTACTGCAGAAGAGCATGGGTATCCATTTCTCTATTTCCAAAAGTGAGAGAATTTCTACCCAAAAGCTAGTGGACACTCTTTTGTACATTACGCAAAGGACCTCCACCCCTATTTCTGCTCAGCTGCCACAAGGCCTCATCTGAGTATCCTGCAGAGGACAGTCTGGGCCTGGAAGCATAGGTTAAAAGGTTCAGATGATAATCTTGAACAGTGGTTCTCAGACTTTTGTACTGGTGACCCCTTTAACACAGCAGGCTCTGAGTGCAACCCCCTTTGTAAATTAAAGACACTTTTAAATATATTTAACACCACTATAAATGCTGGAAGCAAAGTTTGTTTGCGGTGGAGGTGAACAGCTCCTGACCCCCCCCCATGTAATAACCTTGCGACCCCCTGAGGGCTCCCAACACCCAGTTTGAGAACCCCTACTCTTGAGTTCCTTGACACTTCCTCCTCCTCATTTCCCTCCCCCCCATTTCCAGCTCTGCAAACTTCTACTTCTAGGTAAAAGAGCAAGTCAGTGCCTAAAGCGTCACTTTTGTAAGGTCTGTGTGGCAGCTCCTCCTTCGCTCCCCCAGGCTGGGCTCCGGGGTGTCTCTGTGCAGCTGCTGCCGCAGAGCGCTAACCCGCTAGCGTTCCCGGCGACACAGGCTCGGGTCACCTGGCAAAGGGCACTGCAGCTCGCAGTGGGCACAGCTGCTCTCTGAAGCGGTGAGCCCGGACGGGGCAGCTGCTGCACTAGCTCCCCCGCCCTTGGATGAGATGCGGGATTGAAGCAGCCGAGTTTTAGGGGAACTTTCCCAGTAGCCCTCGGGGGCGGGGGAGTGTGGATGGCTGTGTCTCCATCCCTCCCCTAAAGCCTGGAGGGGACTCCCCTTGCTGCAGCGTCCGCTGGCGAATGCGGCCCCAGGGGCAGTGCGCAGGCTGAGCTCCCTGCCCCAGGCTCAGGGCCCCTTTACACTAGGCAGGGTGAAATTCTGGCCTCATTGAAGTCACTGGAGATTTTGCCATGGACTTTGCTGGGGCCAGGATTTCACCCGCAGAGTCCCCCCGGCCATAGGGGGCACCTCCCAGTCCCTTAACTCCGGAGTAGAGGGAGCTGGGAGTTCATAGCAAGCCGAAAGCTCCTGCTTGATTTACAGTCTAGTTCCAAACCTAATCTCCCCTCCCGCCCTCAGGCTGTGGAAAGAACTATGCAGGTCCAACTAAAACAAAAATCAAAGCACCTACCTGCCCGCCCACGTGTGTGAACACTGGCTGCCGCAGAAAGCACTCCAATTCGAGTGGAAATGAGCAACACGTGTTCCCAATGTTATTTTAATGTATTAAACATCATGAGGCAGCTGCTCTTCTGTAGCCGGATTTACATGGTCACTCGGTGTTTGTTCAAAGAGGCACATTTAGGAATTGTTTAATTTACTGGGAAGGGGAGGTGTGCGTGACGAAATGCCTAATGGTAATCTCGTGACTCTTAAAACACACATCTAGCCGTGGCATGCCGTACTCGTGTAGACTTGCCTCAGCCACCGCTTGCTTGCCACGCTGGTTAGCTGAAATATATTCTTTCAACGGCCCACATATTAAAAGAAGGTAAAAGGAGATTAGATTTAATTTTATTGGATAGTCACGTCCTCGCTAAACAGTCTAATGTAACCCTGAAATGGTTAGTGAAGATCTTGCAAGTTAGTCCTTTACTATGATCCTTGACTTTATAAACAATCCCAAAGAGATCTGCGTTGAGGAAAAGCCACGACAAATGCTGCAGTGGTCTAAAACCTGTGTAAATAGTCTTTGGGAGGGGGCGGGGAACCATGTGAATATGGTTCTGTGGAAGCTAACCAGTCCAGGTTTTCCCATATCCCTGCAGTAATACGAGCCCAGCATTGTTAAGGGGTGTTTGCATAATTTTAAATGTTCATCAAGGAGGGAAATAGGAATCTGCCTCCATTCTCACTCTTGCCTTTGGTGTCTACTGGGTGTGTGGGTCTCCTGCAA
Source organism: Chelonoidis abingdonii (assembly GCF_003597395.2). NCBI lineage: Eukaryota > Metazoa > Chordata > Testudines > Testudinidae > Chelonoidis > Chelonoidis abingdonii. Next base: position 18,580,529 of record NC_133783.1, on the reverse strand, counting down.
CTGCCGGCACAGGATGGCTATGCTTTCTTGACACGATGCCTCATCACCTGACGCTGATCGCGCCAGGTAAGATTCTCTCCTTGTACAGGGGCATAGACGTTTACCAAACACTACTCAAAACGTTAAGGGGATTGCAAGCCTATTATAAGACCCAAAAGGGGACATTTTCAGATGCTCAACTCCGACTGAAAGTCAATGGGAGGTGGCTGCCTAAATTCCCGCTGTGCCTTTGAAAATTAACTCCACAATTCTTCAATAACTCTTTATATAAACATTTACCTAGGGACCAAATAAAGCCCTACCGTGAATAATTATTTAATAGCTAAGAAAGAGTAATCGAGCTAAGTAAAGCACTGATCTGAAATCTCTCAGGAGAACTAGGGAGCTCTATGTGCGTGCACGTTATCAGAAAGTGGTTTTATGGTGTGCTTCGTTTTCCGTAGCGCTATCAAGGCGCGTGATAGTTAGTCTAGCCTGCAGTTGACACCTTTTCCACAGCGTGGCGCTTGAGCAGGAAGTTTTACAGATAGGAGATCTTTCCAGTGGAGACGGTCAGCAGTGCGGTTGCAAGTTTTTTACACGCTAGTTACCACATGCTGAAAACTGAAATATCTAACTTGTTCTCCTTTTTTTCCCAATAAAAATCCAGCTCGTCCTGTTTAACTGTGTTGTGAGATGCCGTTATTGGAAAGAAACGTTTTCTCTTCAGAATAAGTTGAGGAGATAGTTTAGTGCCTTCTGTTTGGCAAAATAATTGGGAACATACATACATCTCAGGCCCATAGAAGTGTCTTTGTTTTGTCCCTGCTAGCTATATTTTTCTCTAGGAGTAAGAGTGCTGCAGATGAATGTTCTACTTTCAAACTTGCCGGTATCAAGTTTGTTTTATGTTTAGATTAAGGAAGCAGACATTATCCAAATCATAGGCCCAAATCTGTGCTACTTTACATCCTGTGTGGATATTAATGGGCTGTGTAAGGCAGTGCAGAGTTTCCATGCCTCTATATCTAATGAAAATAAACTGCAGTGGTAGAAGTAACCCTGTCAAATGATCACTGATTATGTATCATTAAGGAAAATTATCCCCATCGGCAGTTTTATTTACAAAATAATTCAGTACAATAACTAATTTCTAAAAATACGATAGAAACTAGGTTTTCCATCAAGAGATTCAAGAAAAGTGTCTTATGTAGCATGTGTTTCGCAACTGCAGTGGTCAGAGAAGTATACAGGTTTATAACAGTGCGAAGGCTTTTCAATTAGTTACATCTTAAGAGAAACCTGTTACTTCAGAGGACGTTTGGAGGAGATCATTCCGGAGAAAGACCATAACTACTCCAACTCTGGGTCAATCTCCTAAAGAAACGGAACCCCCCCGTCTAGGACACGAGCCAGCTTCATTAGAAATCCAGGGAACCTATAGGTGGAGGGTTTGGTTAAGAGGCCTCCGCTCTTTCTGCTAGGACAAAACTACATTAAGCTCAGACTTGTTGTTATTCTGTTACTCCCCTTCAGTGGCAGCCACAACAACAACAACAAGAAAAAGTTCCGTTTTCGCTACAGTATAAATAGATCACACACTTTCCAAAAAAGCACCACATTCACTCTTATCAGTGTCTCTTTCCACCAGCACTTCAGAAAAAAGAAGTCAGATTCCGTGAATGTAGCTATTTTCTGATTCGTCGCTTGCGGTTAAAAGCTGCTAAGAAAGTGAGTAGGGGTTTGACTGTACTGTCTCGGCTCCGCTCGTTTTCTTTCCGAAGTTTAATTTTCCGGAACGACTCCTAAAAAGGCATGGAGAGGCGGAGCCCTCAGGGACCGGATCCTCGCCTTTTTAGGTAAAAGCCTAAGAAACCGGAATATCCCTCGCTCGGTGCTTCGTGCTCTGCCGAGCGACACAGGCACCTCCCACAGGCTTTCCCGATTTCCGTGCACTGGATCTATTACTATCTTTACAAAAAGTTACGGTCCGTTGCCGAAAATCCGCGGCCAAGCATCAGCCTGCCTGTGAGAGGAGCAGCTGCAGTGGGCGCGGATCCGACTACAGAGACACCGCATGCTAATCTCCCATGTGATGATTCCGCCCGGCTCGCCCTTCCCTGTTCCTCAGTCCTTATATGGGCAGTGACGTCCTGGGCATTCAGGGCCTCCCCATAAATACTTACGGCAACACTTTCCATCTACTGAGAGCTGCAAGTGATTAACAGCTCTGCAAGGGACACTGACTGTTACAATAACACTACAGCAACTACTGGGCTTTTACAGAGCAACACAGACTTTAAGTATAAACTTACGTGATTTATTTTTTAGCGTGGAAGAAACAAATAACCCTACACAGTATTAACACTACAAGTGGTGCAAGTTGTTTTCAAGGTTGTTTATTGACCAAATGATGACTGCCAAGACAGTAGACAAAATTCCAGTAACTCTCAGTGGTTTTGTGCATCAGCTATCCGAAAACATTTACCCTGTGGATGACATCGCTACCACATTGCCAACTTCGGTCACAATCTTCCCCAATGCTGACTTAGGAGGACCGTTTGACCAGATGAGCAGTGTGACAGGAGGTAAGCATCACTTTTTAAGCTGTGCATGTGCAGGGTGTTTACTTGTCTGACTTGCGGTCCCATTGTACGCTGCTGATCACATTTAAGCGAAACAGAAAGAAAACTAGAAAAGAATTTGCTGATTAGGTCAGTGGCAACGTGTTAATGTATACATAAATCTGAGTGCTTGTTTCTAATTCGATTAACGTCTGCATGCTGAGAAATAAGTGTAAAGGAACTACAGCAAGTTGTCCGGTGCAATGTGGTTAGGCTACTCTAAGGCATTCTGTAATTGATTTCGTGTGTGCATTAAACTAAGAGAAAGTTGGGACTAGCGAGCATTGAAATTAGTGCATTATATGTCCCTAGTAAATTAAAGCGTCCAGAGGGAGAAAGAACCCCCGCCCCATATAGGCAGGTGGACACTGGGAAGTGAATTACAAGACTGTATTTGGCCGTGTTGATAACATGCTTCTTAGTAAGGCGAAGAACACGGTGAAGCCCTAGTCCTGAAAGCAGCCAGGTGTCCTTGGGAGTGGAAGGTGGCCGTGCACTGACCGATCGCCTCTTTTTAATTCCCAGATGGAATGATCAATGTTGACATGAGTGACAAGAGATCCCTGGATCTGCCTTATGCCAGCAGCTTTGCCCCAGCAGTTTCTGCTTCCCGCAATCAGACTTTTACCTACATGGGCAAATTCTCCATCGACCCTCCGTACCCAGGAGCCGGATGCTATCCGGAGGGGATCATTAACATCGTGAGCGCTGGGATCCTGCAAGGGGTCAGCACCCCCTCTTCATCGGCCACTTCTTCCTCCACGGCATCTTCTGCCTCCCCTAACCCGCTGGCCAGCAGCGCTCTGAGCTGCAGCATGGCTCAGAACCAGCCCGGAGACCTGGAGCACCTGTATTCACCTCCGCCTCCCTACTCGGGCTGCGGGGAGCTCTACCAGCAGGACCCCTCCTCCGCTTTCCTGCCCGCCGCTGCCGGGGGCTCTCTGCCCTACCACCCGCCCCCGTCCTACCCTTCCCCCAAAGCGGCCGCGGACGGCGGGATCTTCTCCATGATCCCGGATTACCCAGGCTTCTTCCCGCCCGCCCAGTGCCAGCGGGAGTTGCATGCCCCGCCCGAGCGCAAGCCCTTCCCGTGCCCCCTGGACTCCCTCAGGGTCCCGCCGCCGCTCACGCCGCTCTCCACCATCCGCAACTTCACCCTGGGCGGCCCGGGCGCCGGGGCTGCAGGGGGAGGCGGGGAAGGTGGGCGGCTGCCCGCCAGCGCCTACAGCCCGCACAACCTGCCCCTGCGGCCCATCCTGCGGCCCCGCAAGTACCCGAACCGGCCCAGCAAGACGCCGGTGCACGAGCGGCCCTACCCGTGCCCGGCCGAGGGCTGCGACCGCCGCTTCTCCCGCTCGGACGAGCTAACGCGGCACATCCGCATCCACACCGGCCACAAGCCCTTCCAGTGCCGCATCTGCATGCGCAACTTCAGCCGCAGCGACCACCTCACCACCCACATCCGCACGCACACGGGCGAGAAGCCCTTCGCCTGCGACTTCTGCGGCCGGAAGTTCGCCCGCAGCGACGAGAGGAAGCGCCACACCAAGATCCACCTGCGCCAGAAGGAGAGGAAGGGTGCGGCCGCCCCCTCCTCCTCCAGCGGGGCCAGCGCCCCGGCCGCGCCCCTGGCAGGCGCCGTGTGCAGCGGGAGCAGGCGCGCCGGCTCGGGGAGCCTGGCCGTCTGCGCCTCCAGGATCAGGACGCCCTGAGGCAGGCCCCGGCGCGCGCACTCTCGCCTGCTCCCCGGGTGCCACGGCTTAGCGCCGAGCCCGGCCCGCCCTCGCACTTCCAGCCCCGGCCGCCGGAGAGGGGCAGAGGGGCTGGGAACTGACTCTGCAGAGCGCGGCCTGGCCTGGCCTAGCCAGCCCAGGGGACACAGTGTATGCTTGGCTGGCGGCGGGCTCAACCGCTGTGCACTTTAGAGCTTCGTCGACTGCCCTGGGGCCGATGTGCAGTGAGGAGGAAGCGGGGCCGGGCACACGCTCTGGGGCCCTTGACTAGTATTCCAGGTGGTTGCGTGTGAGTCTAAATCCTTTCAGCAACATCCGTGCAACTGACTTGGAGCGCAGAAGTGCAATCTGAGGGGACGGGGCAAGGGACAGGTGGTTTCCAGAGTTTTAAATGGCTATTTTTCAGCGTATATTCACTCCGATTTTGTGTATTTTTTGATGTGCACTGTTGAGTTCTCAGCCTTTGGGGAAGGGGGGAGGCAAAGCATTTGTGTGATCTATCAAAATGAGCGTCAGAGAAGTTAATTTATTGAAGGCGGGATGTACGTATATTCTCTGCTGTTAGGATGCATGCAAACGTGTTGAAGTGTCCTTGGTGCCTTGTGTGATGTAGACAGTGTTTCAGTGTCTGCATGTAGATGGGTTGCCTTATTAATTACGACAGAAACGTGTTCAGTCCCTGATCTTAGTATGGCTGTACACTTCTACCCATTAATATTTGTATTTTTTAGAAACTATATTTTTGTACGCACTGTTTTTTGTGACTTAAAAGTGTTACATTTGTAGTCAGATTTCAGATGAGGATGTAAATCATCTTGCTAGAGCTGGCACATCAATTCTCCGCTCGGAACAATAGCTGAAATAGAAATGGTATAGTCTAATAATGCACAACCACTAACCAGAACTCAAAGGAGAGATGGTTTCTTTATGAGTATTCTGTAAATAAATACTTTTTCAACAATAGGCTCGGTGCTTAACTCGTTTATAAAAGAAGACATATCTTGATGCAAAGTTGAAAACTGTTCCTTTAGGTTTATACAGACCAAGGCACTGGTTAGTCACCTCCAGTAGGTATCTAACATTTATTCTAGGTGACTCACAGTACAGTTCTACTGTAAAATACATCAACCACTCATCTGTATTTTAGATTTTGAGTGAAATACTGCCCCAATCGAAGCTAATGACACCCCTCTCCCCCACCCAGTGATTTCAGTGAACCCAGGATTTCACCCAGTATATCTGTAGCCTTCCGTCTCCAAAAGAGTACGGGACTCTTTGTAGATTTTGTACTGATTATAAGTTTCCTGGTTCAAATAAGAGACGCTATTTCCGATTAGGGAGACTCGACAGCACAACCCCCTCCCCCTTTTTTTTTCTGCACTGTGCAAACTACCCCCTACGGAAATGCAAACACTCCCCCGTCCCCAGTGTACAAACAAGCAACTGGTAGAACAGTGGGGACTTCCCCTAGGAATAAGTAGAAATGCTAATCTAAACCGGTGAACTGTATTTTGACTCATTATTGTTCCGTGATTTAAAGCAGGCTAATTAAAACTCCCAAAGTGGGCTCTGGAAAATAAATACCATCATCTCAGTGCCCACTCGGAGAAAGCTAGTCTCAGAGCTGATACCAGTCAAGATGTGTGCGGCTTTGTGGAAAGTGCTCAAGAACTGTCACGGTGCAAAGAGCTTTCAGTTTCCACAAACAAGTGCTGCAAGTGAGTAGCATTTGTTTAGAACAAAGTGCACTCATATTAGCCTCTATGAAAGGTCTGCAAAGATTAGCTGTAAGTACAACTGTTAAACACTTGCCAAGTTCACCCTGAGTGTAACGCCATTGAAAGTGGAATTGCAAGAGGGCAGAGTTTATACATACTGATGGCTTAGAGATCACCTGTTTCATGGGTTTGTGGCACCCCTCACTGGCACAGTCCATCTGTGGGCTACACAGCCAACCTGCAAGTCCCTATCCAAGGGTCACCTAAGTGTTTCTTAAATTCTCTTGCCATGCTGCTGGGTAGATTGTGGCTACAGAATCAAAGAAGTATGATGGCTTTCCCCAGTATTTACTCAAATAATTGCCACAGACTCGCACAACTTCATACACCCAGCAAGCCTAAAAACAAAAATTAAAGGTAAGCTTTACTGGCTGTAGCAACAACATTGCTCACCTGACCTGCATTATATTTCAGTCTGTGAATATCTCTCTCACATTACTGGAGTTTCTTCCTGGGTCAAGTGTACAGAAAATCTGGCACTCTTTCATGCTGTACAGATTGTTTGAACATTCACTGTGTACACCCCTTCTTGTGAAACAGCTGCTATTATAGACAAGTGTGTGTTTTCTTTAGATTACCTGAAAACATGTCTAGTACTTACTTTAATTAAATCAGGTGACTCAAATTTCAAAACCAAGCTGATATTGTTCAGTCAGAATTGAGCCTTTTACTGTCAGAGGCAGCAAACTGCTCCTGAAAATAATTCTTAGCTGTATATGTATGACAGTGAAAATCTTGATGTGGACCTTTGCAGAAGGAAAATCACATAACATTTAAGGCTACTATGTAGTTTTTCTTCTTCCATTATACAGGTATGCTAGGTTATATTATATGATTTTTGAGGCTGATCTTAAGAGATGCTGCCTACCCGTATCTCCCATTTACTTTTGCCATCTTTAATTTCTCTAAGACAAGGTTCTGTGTTAATGCCTCCTTAGGTGGTACATACTTAGTTAGAACTGAGATCTTTTGGCATACACTGTAAGGTCCTAATTTAGCTCTTTATGCTGGCAAACCCCTCATTAATTTTATATAGGAGTTAGCCACAGTGGGAGGTGCTGAACTGGGTACGCTACCTGCACTGGGTTCAGGTGAACAAGAAACTAAAGTAACATGCATAATACACAATGCTTGTCTTTATATGAAATGTTTTGCTGCTGTGTATTTTCTCTGATGTAGATTTGTAAAAGCTGCCAAAGATACAGTAGTTCTGCAAAAGTTAACATGACTGGAAATGGCAGAGAACACATTATAGCCAGGCCTACCAAACTTCACTTATTTGCTTGAAGTATATTAAGAGGTTAAGGAGTGGGTGGGAAGAAATAGGACCACTAATTGCTTTACCCACCCACCCTCTGAATTATTGGTGTAACAGAACAGATGTAATTGGTTTTTTTAAAAACCTTGCTTAAAGGGCTCTACCACAATACAGATGTATGCAACTTTCAGCACAGTGCAGCTTTTTGGCACTGTAAACTGCTCAACACATCCCAGAATAAAAAGACTGACAATCACCGCAAGAACAGAGTTGAACATTGAAAGTTTCCTTTTTTCCTAAGATTGGTCTTTTCCTTAATAGCTCACACCACGCACCTGAAAGATCAGGACCTTTTTATTGTGTGTGACTTGAAACTGAACATGAAATAAGTTTGATTTTGTTCAGCTTTGACTAATTACAAATAGTTCTCTATTTGCTAACAACAGAGAACAACTACACAGCTGTGAGAAAACATAACTGCCAGCATTAATAGGTACACAAGAGGGAATTCAGTTTTCATTGCGCCATGGCTTTCAGTATACTTCAGCATTGCTATCTCATGCCATATACAGGTGGTTTCCAGTTGAATGCTTAATGACTGATTTAACATGGGAGCTCCAAGACCTGTATGGATGTTGAATGCCACCATATGGGAAACAAAGCTTTCTTGTTTAGCATCAGTAGCTCACTGTATTAAAAATGGTCAGCGATCTGGTTCTTTCAATGCACTAAAGTTCCAAAGCCCCATTGATTCATGGTCAGGGCAGGGCAGCTCTCTTATGACTGCAGCTCAGCAATGGCTAGTTTGTCCAAAATGTACCACAGATCTAACTGCAGTTGGATTAGTGCAAAATTATACTCTTGAGTAAGAACAATTTAACATGTTAAAAGATTACATTCCTAGTTAAAAGAGACATAAACTTGACAGAAAAAGGATGCATAATAAATAGGTTGATTTAAGAAAACTACAGATGAATCAATGGGGCTACAACAGAAACTTTTTAAGACAGCTGACACTACATTCTTAAGTCCATGCCTTTAACTCAGATTTACACCTGTCCTCAAATGTCAAAATATTGAGACTAGACAGCACTTTGACTATAGGGGGAGCGCAGAAGGTTTATGAAAGGAAGCTATAGATACAGCTAAATTAATGTCACAGTGCCCTGGCATTTTCACTTCCATAACAGGAAAGACTCATGTATAAACTATACAGGAATTAATTTAAAAATAATTCATAACAGACCTTTGTGACTGCAAAAGGACAAAAAAAAATTCTTTTCACTGGGTTGGGTTCATAAGACTTTTACACTTGCAAGGGAAAATAATCAGAGGCCAACTGTGAGATATCCTGTATTTATTCTATAGTTCATCATCAACAGCAGTAATTTTGCTGTTATGAAAACACAATACCCAGGCTGCAGTGAGAAAGAACAGCAATATAGACTTGAGCCTTCTGTTTAAAGATAAGAGCATTTGAAGTAAATTCTAATTACTTCGTATATGAAGGTTGCAAAACCTGATAAACAAAAAGTCTTTTCTTTAATACATCTTAGTTGTTTGTTTCTTCCTGGACACCAACAGGACTAGGACTTGTTTTAATACTGGTCCTTTTAGCTCCACTTTAATAAAGCTTCTGCTGTGATTGTTGCCAGAACATCCTGCAATGTAAGGGATCACTAGCATTAAAGATGCATTAAAGTCACATCCCATTAAACATCATGACTAGTTTTTACATATTGTGTAAAATTGACAGCAAAACGAGAGAGCCGAAAGACAAGAGAGACTAAAATGGGTGAGATAAAAATTCTCTTTGGAAGAGTTGGTATTTCCAGTAGAGCGGCTTGCACCCTACGTGCTGTATTCCATAAGGAATTCTGAAAAAAAGGTCTTCATTAATGTTACAGAACAGAGAATTAGACTCATAATATACTGAAGAACTGCATTACCACTAAATATAAGAGAACATGTGATCTCACTGCGTATTTATTATGTAAAGCTGAGCTGCAATGGAATTCCAGGAGAAGCAAGTATGGCAGCTGTAGAAATCAGGCACTCTGAAGTGCCAAAAAATAAATGAAAACTGCATAAAATAACATCATTTGTTTTTCAGAAAACTGAAATTTGAAAATATAGTGTGTGTTTCAGTGCATTTCATATCCAATCTTTTGCAGGCAAGAACAAGCTCCTTGAAGTACTGTTGAATACAGAGCCACAAAAGGATTATTTTAAAACTCACACATAAGCAACTGTACAGGAAAAACAAATCTGCTTTTAAAATGCACAAAGCAAAGAAAAAATAGCCAAGGGAGAACTTCCAGAACAGGTTCGTGTATCAATTATGGAGTGGTTAAGTCAAGTCACTACTCCAAGACCAGGAGAGTCAAGGCTACTCAAGTTTGGGTCTCTGGTAGAAAGTGTGTATTAAGATATGCAGGCACATAAAATCTTTCCCTGCAGTATAAACAGAATATTTCACTAATAGAAAAAGTATCTCCATTATTAGAAAGATCATATTCTCTATCACAGGCAAACTAAACTATAGGACTGCTTACACTGTAGCAAAGCAAAATTCACTGTTTTCTTTACACACTTTATGAAAAGCATCATGAAAAAGCAATTTTTATAAACAATATAAAGAGGGAAAACACAAGGCTTATAAAGCCTGTAATGTTCTGTTATGTATCACAATGTAGGCCTCACTTTCAAGGGACGTCCTTAGGTCAAATCTAGTCCCAAATTTAAAGGATTGTGTTTATATACAGCTTTAAGACCGCTAGAAGAATTCCCACAAAACATTTAAATAGCAATGAAGTTTAAAAAAAAGCTTCTGTGTAGTGTTTCTATCTAACATAGGGCTGCATGAGCACTTTAAAGTGAAATTGATTAGAAGCTGACTGTTCTATTTTCATTAATCAAAGAAATGTACAAAAAACCCCAAATTTTACAAGTTTTCAGTTTTAATCTTATGTTTTATGTAACTTAAAGAATATTTAAAGTAGTTTATCTGACAACATCCCTTTATAATGTGACAAACCTTAATTTATAATGAACTGTAACCTTAGAAATGGCTACTGTTAATTCTAAGAGCATTTCCTGGCCCAAGAGTTGTTCAATGTCTTGCTAGTTCCATATAGATCATCTTGATGCTCATTTCAGAGACAATCCCCAACAAACACTGAAGATTTCCCATTTGTTTATTACCTTGGGTGGTGGGGATAAACTCCCTATTCCTACCCACAAAGTAGGGAAGCTGCATTTGAGGGGACACTGTTAGTGGGACTAGACAGGCTGGAAATACCACCTCATGAGTTTTCAGAGTCCTTACAAACATGCCTTATAGAAGAGTGAAGTTTTATTGTATTTATTCTCTTAACTTTAGGAAGTAAGGGAGATGAAAGAGGGGTGTCAAAAACTAAACAGTGGTCCTAAGTGGTTAAACAAAATACTGGTATTTACTTTAACATTCAGTTGTGTGGAAGTTTAAACAGCATTACTTTTGCATGTCTTCACATCAGTCAAAAGGAGAAAAAAATCCACTGGATCCTTTAGTGCTCTCCACTCAAAAAGCTTGGCAATAAGCACAAAGAGGTTTTAGTTTTGTAGCTTTCCTGCGAATACAGTCTCTCATTATCAGTGGTAGTTCTGGCTGGATATTGCTATTCTCTTTAGCCAGGAATAGGAGATGCTCAGCCACCACAAAGCAGCTAAGTCTGTATAATTGCCTTGATCAAGCACACCAAATCACCCAGGGTTATGATTTGGGTTTCCTGTGCGAGTTAATTGGCTGGTGTTTTTCTGATGATTTGGACAGGGAAACGGTACCATAATCTGCCCCAGAAACTGTTCTCTTGTGTGCACCATTGGCAGAAACACACAAGATTTTTCCACCCTTAATTTAGTGGCAATCAGCTCCTCTGGGCATGGTCTGTGTATAAAAAGTTGTTTCTACTGCAATTATCCATCGGTAGAGAAGCAGTACCCTAGAAGAGTGCAGCCCATGGCCCCAGCAGCTGGATGCTTCATTGTTGGAACTGATGAGCTGAACTGAGAAAATGATAGCCCAATACATGCACACAAATACTCTCCCAAGGCATCCAACTGCCCCGGGGAGGCTGGGTAATGGCTTTCCACACCCGAGGACTAGGAGCCAGGCCTGCTGTAGTGTCTAGCATTACTTCAAAGGCGGCTGGGAAGGGAATCGTGGCTATGGCTTTTGTATAGCAAGCGTAGCCGCTGCGACATCTCAAGTGAACCACGACACAAGGCAGATCCTCCCGTGCCGCTGCCGGCGGCTCTTCGACCTCCTGCCGGAGGAGGAGGGGCCCCCTATTCCAGAGGGCCCCACACGATCCCTGCCGGGGAAGAAGTAGTGGGTGGGAAGGGGTGGGGGGAAATGGTCCCTCCTCCACCGGCTTCAAGGGGAGACTTTGGGCCCGGGGTAGGGCTCTCCGCCACACCAGAAATCAGCTGCCTGTGGGGTCTCCACCAGCCACACCTCGCGGGGCAGGGCGTGGGGCTCGGCGGCGGGCGCCTCCAGCAGGCGGTAGTAGTGGCAGTCCCGGCCATTCTCTGGGTCGTAGGGGGGCGCCAGGATGTCGAGGAAGGCGGCCGGGCCGTCCACGGCGTCGATCTGGTGCAGGTTGTCTGTGTGCGGCGAGAGCAGGCAGGGCGGCGAGGCGGGCGTGCAGAGCTGGCGCGAGCGGAGCAGGGCCGGCGCGGACCGCGGGCGGGCCGTTGGGCAGCGGGTCCAGTGGCATACGGATGCGCTAGGCGCCGTAAGCACCTTTAGCAGCGTTCAGCCCGGTGGTCGATGCAGCGGGATGCAGGCCCCGCTCCGCAGCAGGAACGCCAATAGCTGAACTCCTGTCTGCGCAGATGGCATGTAGCTCACCGGCGGCACCGCCCCGGTTCTCCGGCCCCGCCGGCCCGCGAGCAGCCCGTCCCGCACGGCCGCCGGGCCCCGCGGGACCAGGTGCAGGTCATCGGCCCGTACCTCGTTCAGCAGCTGCTGCAGCCGGTGCAGGTTCTCGCTGAAGCCCGGCTCCGGCGCCGGGCTCCGGAAGGTGATGCGGGCCTGTTTGGCCACCCGCTGGATCAGGGAGGCCATGTTGTCCCGGGGCATGGTCGCTTCTAGGTTCGCGCACTCGTCACTGCCCGCCCGGGCGCCGCTCTCCGCCGGGCTCCCCACCCCCACGCCAGGGTAGGGCGCGCCCGTCTGCGCCGGCGCGCACGTCCTCTTGCATCATGGGGCTTGTAGTCGTCCCCACTCTACCCAGTAGGCTCGGCCCAGTGCCCAGTCTTGTCCCTGCCGGATGGGCAACGCGTGGCTAGCGCCGGGGGGCTGTAGGCTGGGAACTGCCTGGCTCTGCTGAGCTGCCGCGTTCACAGGCATAGGCACTGCAGAGTAAGGAGCCTTTCAGGGTCAAAGAGAAAACTACATCTCCCAAGGGATTGGGCCGGTGTGTTTCCTGCTGCAGGAAGAGGGCTTCGAGCTCGTGGTCCTCGAGGGCCTAAAAGGCACCAGGCACCGAATTGCTGAAAGAACTATGCAAGCGCTTAGGGAGCAATGCGGCCACCTGTGTTCCCTGCTGTTGCAATCGGAACACTGTAGGGCTGGGGGTGCAGATCAGGACACGTGCTACACAGCACAGGAAAGGTTCCCCCGTAACGAAAAACTCTAAAGCTGTCTGAGTGCACGGTACGCTCTTTCTCTTGATATGTTGCAGCCTGAAATATATACAGCCATAAATACCTTCAGAAACTCAGGGGGAGACCGTGGTACAATTTTTTTCAATAGCCCCGGGAGTGGGGCGTAGCTGCAGTCCCAAAGTTGTGATGTCTAGACCTGTTCTTTCAATCAGGTGATGGCAAAATCAGGGAGTATTGGATATGCATAAATATTTACAATACTGACTAGTAACATATACATGTTATTATTAAAGCTGTGTTTTTCTGTGAGCAGCTCTCTGTTCTCCCACTTAGGAATTCTGCATTTGTTTCAAATGCTGCAGTCTTAATATTTGGGTGTCCAATTTGAGAAACCCAAGGGCCTGATTTTTATTGTTCAGGCCCTAAATATCTCAAGATGGGTACCCAAAATTAGTGATCATTTATTTAAAACTTTTGCCAGTAAACTTTTTCTCAGTTTCACAATCTAAAATGGGGGAATAGTATTTATCTATCTGTTTCACAGTGGTGTTATGAGGCTTAAATTCTCAATCCTGCAAGTTATTGTGTGCAGCTGTACCCCAGTACCTGTGCAGAGTCCTACTGACTTCAAGTCAGAGGTCTTCTTGTGTGCAGTTGTGTAAGATCAGGAGCTATTTCATTAAAGAGACACCAACAACTTAAAAATCACGCTTATGTCTGAACTTTTTTTTTTACCTACATTGACAGATATTCTCTCTTCAGTTTATACACCCTGTGCAATGCACAACACTTTGTGTACAATCACTTGCACTGTTTCCCCTGGGTAGTCAGTTAGTCACTAGTCCTGCATTGTGATCAGTTTTTCTAATAGCAGACTCCCTTTGTGGATCACAATGTAGGATCAAGAGTCCAAACAAACAAATATGCATAAGTATTTGCGGGACTGGTCCCTTCGAACAACATAAACAAAAGGGAAAAGTAACGTTCTCAAAATAGCGGGGGAGATTCTTCTTTTTAAACATAAGAAAATGTAATTGTAAATTTAGAAAAATTGGCAAAGGACTCAGGAGAGGGTGCAGTCCCTGAAATTACTTTTTAATTCATTTTTGAAATTTAATGATTTAAAGTTGATATGTCGTTTAATGTTTGCAAATTGCTGTGATTCTGCAAACCACTATGTAGATATTATTGTTAGTCTCTATTCATTTGTAATAACGAAACTATTTTATTCTATAAGCTTTATTGCTAAGAACTGCAGGTTTGTTGCTTTTTTAAAAAATCTAACACTGTTTGTCTTCTTTCAGAGAATTTGATTGTCTGCTTAGTACAGGTAGCTGGTGACTGCAAGCATTTTCTTTCTTTTGTGTTCATGGGTGTCTCTACTCTCTTTTTTTATATCTGATTAAATTGTTTGCCTGTCATTAACAGAAGCTAATCATCAACGAGAACATCGGTTCCAAATTATGACCTTTGAAGATTCTGAATATTGTCGAATGGGGATGAGTGGCAGTCTTTTTACCCAGTCATGGCATGGTGGTGCAGAAGTGGGACTGTCTCACAATCTGATGTAAAAAAAGGTACTGCATCTCCTTTGGTGGCACATGACATATTATTTTCCATGAAATATTAATTACTGCCTATATAGTCTCGTATAAGATAAGAGACAACTCCTGTGTTGATAGCACTTTTCTTGCTCAGCCCCTGACAAAGTTGTTGTAATTGTATTGCACAACTTGGTAACAGGCATAAAGTATATGTGTTTCCAGTGAACACATTTGTACTAATATTTGTTTCATTACCTTCTTGGCATTACACGTGAACAGGAGAATATATCTTCTGTCTAGTGAATATTGTAAAGTTTTTTTAAATTAAAAAACAATTATTTGTATGTTTAGAATATAATAAAGACAAGCTGATTTTGATTTGCTGCAAAGATTGGCTGAATGGTAAAAATTTTATTAAAGCTAATGTTAACAAAAATTCTATAATACATAGGTTGAGAAAAGAGTGTCTGTGCATCTGGGTATAAAGCTTAGATTATCCACAAATACAAAGTTTGTTTTTAAGAGTCATTATTACATTGAATAAGAACCCAGTGGATACAGCTTGTCAAATTTAACAATTTAATTTAAAAATGAAGAACATGTTTTGTGGACAAGTGATACATTTACTCAATGAGATATGATTTTAGCAATAAGTTGTATAGTGTCTGTCCTGCCTGGGGTATTGCATTGTGTATGGCAGGGGTTCTCAGACTCTTGTACTGATGACGCTTTTCACACAGCAAGCCTCTGAGTGCAACCCCCCTTATACACTAAAACCACTTTTTAATATATTTAACACCATTATAAATGCTGGAGGCAAAGCGGGGTTTGGGGTGGAGGGTGACAGCCCCCCCCCCCCCCCCTAAAAATCTCGCGACTGCCTGATTGATTGGTTGTTTTGTTGGGGAGGGGGAAAAGTGGTCACCAGTTTGTTGGTGTTTGAATTGCTGTTATGGATTAACAAATTTGTTTGGGCATAGGCTTTCATGGGTTGGAAACCACATCTTCCCACAAAAGCTTGTGTCCAAATAGATTTGTTAGTTTCTAAGGTGCCACAAGGACTCCGTATTGTTTTCGCTGATACAGACTAACACGGCTACCACTCTGAAACCTGTTATAGATTGTGAGTTTAGATATCTGCCAGAGTCCCTACAGCCTGTGAACAGGCATCTTTCTTTCTTTGTGTTTAGGAGATACATGGTGGCAGGCATTAGATCCTTTCTGTCTGTATTTATAGTACGTGGGTTACTAAGCAGACAATCCATTCATCAGAAAGTTGGTTGGCATGTGGAACTCTGCTAGAAGCCAAAAGGGTTGGTACATGCCATACTGAAGCTCCCCTTCTACTCAGCTCTATTCTATAGGACCAAACAATTATTGAGGTGTAAAAGCAATGATTTTTTAGCAGTTACTCCAGCCAAGAGCACAATATTAATGACAGATCCCTTCAGTCATAGACATGCGAACTCAGGACAAACATTTGTTTGGACATTTACTCTCTCAGCGATCACATTTTATGCTCATAGATAATTGCTTGACTGCTTACTCTTCTACACATCGGTTCCTGTTGTGTGTTGCCAGGTGAAACAGTTTCACTGGAGTAGAGATGCCAAGTTCATAGAGTCATTTAAGAAGTCTGAGTAATGTGTCTGGTATAAGGAAGGAATTGGTTAGCTCAGCTACTGATATAACCTTTCTGTACTTCACTTTATCAGTCTGTAAAGCTGTGTATAATACTTAGGGTGACCAGATAAGAGGAAGAAAATATCAGGACACATGGGGGCTGGGGGAGGTCACCAGCAGAGCAAAAAACAAACAAACAAAATTGAATGCTGCCGGCGGAGCCAAAAAAAAAAAGGGGGGGTTGTGTGTGCCGCAAAATATCGGGACAGATTGTGTCTCGATCAGCTATCGGTTGGGACGCGGGATGAATGCCTAAAAATCAGGACAGTCCTGAGTTTATTGGGATGTCTGGTCACCCTACCAATACTTGCCTACTGTGATGCTTCCTGGGGTACCCAAGGCTGTGAGGCACCTTGCTACCACCTGTCCTTAGCACAAGGAAGCCTTGTCCTGTGTCTGCCATGGGTCAGCTCCACAACGCCACTGTCCACAGGCAACACAAGCACTTTCATCTAGGTCTTGGAGGCCCTACTATCACTCCACAGGTTAGTGATGGGCATATTCCAACCCTCAAGCCCTCTGAACGTCTGGAGTGTCCATTGGACGCTCACAGTATTCACAGATTCACTGCTTCCAAATAAACAGTACACCTCAGCTTACCACTTGACCTCAGATCACTGCTCTACTTAACAAACAGCACTTAGATCTATTTATAGTGAAATCAAGCCTCAGTTTATTTAACAGCGCATAGAGAATCAAGTGGTATTATGTAGACGTATGCATTCTGGAGCTTATACTTAATTAACCAGATACTCTCATGGTTTGTAGAATGTTGCTCACTGAAAATTCTTGCAGTGCTTTTCGGTCAGGCTGCCTGTGATTCTCCTTTCCTGAGACAAACTCACTGTTGGTTTGCCTTCTAAGTGAAGAACTCATTGTGACTCATTGCACTCCAAGAAACAGCAGACATGTCTTTTGTCTTTATTAACATACAGGACACCTCCTTATTTGTTTCTTCCTGTAGATTTCTTCTTGTAGATTTCACAGTCACTCAGTCCACACCTGGCTGCCTATACACATAGGGCTGCAGTGTGAGGCACACAGTACACAAATGTCCAGACAAAGACATGGGTATTGGTTACCTTCTGTGTGAAAGGAACATTTCAGAGATACGTCACCTCCTGGTGACCTGCCTTAACTCCAAGACCGTAAGACCATAATTTTCAATACAGATATACATATAGATACTTCTTAAATATTGTCTCTGCATACATTTCATTATGGTTATGATGACCAGTGGGATATTGGCTCTTGGTAGAGACCTGACGTGCCTCCTTTTGGTGAACTATTATGCAGATATCCAACCCATGGAATCCTTGTAAAACTCTATGCACCTTCTGTGTCCTCTGCCAAATTAATATGGCATCAAGGGGTCGTTGGATGACACCTACTTTACAGAGAGGTTGTAAACCTTAAGTGAGACTTGTAAATTCCAGTGAGCTCTTTGGATGAAAGGCGCTACAAAAGTGTATATTATTATTATTATTATTATTATTATTATTCTTTGTTTATTGTTACCATTTTATAATGCCTGATCTTTGCAGCAGCAGTTGCATGGGATTCCCAGGCCATATTGATGATAAATTTTACTTTCTACAATTGGTCACCTCTTGATGCTTAATATTTTTATTTGTTAGAAACTGAAATAAATATATTAAAGACACACAGTGTCTTTCCAATAGTTTATGATGCATGTACATCAAATAAAATATATCACAGAGATATTTTCAGAACATTAATATAAAAGTCCAACCCATAATAGAATCAAGCCATTCAGCCAAACCAACAGAATAAACAAATCCCACTTTCTACTTCAAAGCTGATTTCTTCACCAGTCCTCACCCACCTTGAATGTAGGGGGAAAAGAGAGAGACTTTGCAGCCTACTTTCATGGAGTGGGAATGTCCAGGGCACTTGACTGCTTTGCATTGTCAGTGTGATGGCCAGGATCTGTAAAACCAGTGTGGTTCACATCAGAATCAGGCTCCAGTCTTGGTTTCCTGCTCTGTTCCTCCTCCATGAGACATAGATCCTACTTAGATGTGCATTGCATGCTTTTACAGCTGTTACCATCCTTCTTCTGAATTTTCCCATCCTCTTTCTGCCATTCCTCCTCTATTTTTTCAAAGCCCTTCACAAAGACTGCCAGTTTCTCTCTCTCAAATTCTCTTTTCCATACTGCCACCCTCTTTTAGAACTTCCCCCGTGTTCCTGAAGTATCACTCACTGACTGCTACCGTTTTCTAGGACCTCTTTCCCGTTCCTGTTAACTTGTTCTGACACTGATTAACTACTAAAGGTGTGATCAGCTCATAGAAGTTATAGATATGGGTAATGGTCAGGTAGATCAATGACCATGAATGAACATACATTTCATTGTATAATGTCAGTTGTTACCTATGGTTAATGAAATGTCACAACACTGGACCATCTCACAAGGTATTAAATCATTGGATAAATGATTTAAAATTTAGACAATTTTTCACATTGTTGAGGATTGCAGATCTGTGTTTTATGCACAGCAAAGTGATATCTGTTTAGAAAGCTGAGGTTTTTTTTTAGCAATATTCCTGTCAATGAATTTGTAAGGCAACACAACTTTTTAAAAAAAGCAGCCGCCAGTCGAATGGATGACTATGGACGCTAGCCAAATATGCTTCAGATTAGGAGATCAAGACTAAAAAGAGAGACAGCCAACAACATTTCCATAATATTTGCTGTCTCTCTAGTAATGGTTTGCAGAGAAGAAGAAGATCTGTTTAGCTTGAAGCTTGTTTCTCTCACCAACAGAAGTTGAGCCAATAAAATATATTACCTCACCCAATTTGTGTATCAAAGTCAAAGAAAGTCAGTTATCAGTTATTTTTAGGAAAATGTACATAGCACTGGGGAAACAGAGGAAATTAAGCAGGACATATTCTCCCCTATGTAACTGCACTGAAATCAAAAGGCATGAATTGAGTTCATATATCAGACTTCAGACAGATCTTACATATATATCAAGATTTCCACATGTCTTCCACTGCTTCACTCATGTACATCCTGTATATCATCAGCCACATAATTCACACTTTGTTATGCTCATCATTTGTTGTGACCTCTGAATTAAAGGCACAATTAACTTCTATATAAAACACATCAGTAGTGAGAGCTATGTTGACAGCTTGTTACAGAACAGCCTACAGCAGGACTTGTGATTTAGAGGAGGAAGGTGAGTGTAGCTCATTAAGGATGGTCCTTAGTGCATGACTTAAGAGAGAGAATGGGCCCCATTCTGATCTCAGATAAGCTTAGCTCCATTGATTTCACTGGAGAAAGTCAGATCAGAATCAGGCATAATATCTCTGATTACATTAGAGAAGAGTGTTAGACTGCTGTGATATACAATAAGGCAATCGAGGTCCTGCCCCACCATTCTTTACTGTGACAGTCGAGGACTGGTTCTGGGGGAAATGCAGGCTCCTTTAAAAGTATTTAACCATTGCTGCACCTTCATGTTCTGCCTCATAGATCCTGGAGGTGTTCTGCTTGTAGGAAGAATGTCGCCAGCCATAAAAGCAGGTGTGGGATCTGCCCCACAGCACTGCAGTGATGCTGACACAATTTGATGCTTAAGCTTTACCAGGTAATACCTTATTTGAATGAGACAGTGAATAGAGAAAATATATGGGAGAAAGGGGAAAAATAGCCCTCTTTCTTTAGGGAAAGAACTTTCAGGTGAAATTCTGTCACTTTCCAAAGGTTGTGCAGTGTCCTTTTTGTATTTAAAGATGGGCAGATTACATAGGTGATCATAAATATGAGGTGTTTAGATATAAAACGTGGGTCCTGGAGAATACTATTGCATTGTTCAACAAGATATTTCAGAGGACTTCTAGAAATAGGGGTTGCTTTGCCTGCATCACTGCTGTAAAGATGAACTCAGTTCTGTAGTTCAACAGTCTTTCACAGCACTGCCATTATATGCCCAAGAACTACTTCCTGGGAAAAGACTTTCTGATCTTTACTCACGTGAGTGTCCTTGTAACTTAGTGGACCTTTATTTCAACAGGACTACTCACATGAGGGTTAGTCTCAATAGGCCATATTTTCAAAGGAGCTCAGAGCCCATTGAGGCACCAAAATAAACCATGTTTTCAAGAGTGCTCAGCACACTGGGTCCTTATTTCTTTTGAAAATCTGTCTGCAAGTGTCACAGTGGGAGCTGCTGAGAGCTGAGCATTCTTGAAAATCTGGCTCTTATTTAGGTGCCTATATGGGAGCTGATCTCTTTTGAAAATCAGGCCCAACATGGTTAGCTTGTTACAGCACAGTAAAAATCTAAAATGAAGGTAGAAGTAATGGTTCCATTTTATGAGAAATGGATGTCTGCACATCCAGAAACTCAATATTTAATGGATTTTAATCTCTCACTGTTAATATCAATATATCACCCTGATGAGGAATCGATGTTCTGTTGAAATGAGAGCAGAACAGAACTAATGCAAAGCTAGCAGAGGTTTTCTCTGGCAAACACCAAAAGTCCTGTGACCTGGGAAAGCCATAATAACAAATGCTAGGTAAATATGGAAAGAAATGTGCTATGAGATTTACATGGCCCCGAAGATACAGCCGGAAGCAGATATGTAACTAGTCAGAGGTTTGGATGCTTAGTTAAGGATTTATTAGTTCTTCCAAGATCCATGATCACTGAGTAAGTTTCATTTTGAATTTTGCAGCCTAAGCCTGTGGCATGCATCCATGGAATTGGTAAAGTGTTCTTTTAGTTGACGTTAGTTTTACTGGGTGTTCAGATACTATCAAAACTAGAGAAACTTGCATGAATCTTTGAGACCATAAAAAGCTATATTCTCCTCCTTGCTTACTGCTGCATAATCATCTAAATAAAAAATATATCAACAGGAATGTGTCCAGATACAGTTTTATGAAGAATGTAATTAGAAACAAATGGGAATTCATCTAATTAAATTGGATCATCTTGCAGTGTGCTGCACACCATAATAACGAGAGACACTTTTTTGGTCTTGTAATTGACAGTAGTAAAGACACAATTAATAATAATAAAAAAAGTACTATGTCTGCTTTTGATTTTTCCCTTGTGCCTCTTTATTGCCGGCTGCATTTAAACCAGATGATATTTAGTTTACGTAGATGCATTCAGAAGTAATATAATGTATAGGAGTCATTTACAGAAATAGATTTTATGTACAAAAGCTCTTAACTCAGATCCTAGTGATATACATAGAGCAATGACACTTTTTTAGCATCAGGGGTTTACACACGCTGTGGAGGTAGGATGGGTCAGTGAGGCTGACTGAGTATAATGTGTTCAGCAGTAGTGCTAACTGCTGCTTTAAAAAGGAAGAAGCAGTGTGATTTACCACATAGCGCTTGCTGTGAACAGCAGCCCTAGAAGTGGGCTGAGAGGCTGGTCACATCGGCAGTTTTCTAAGCCATGCCTCCTTAGATCTGACAATTTCATTCAGCAGCTTTATTTGGTGGACCCCTCATCTAGTTCCCGATCTTGCTCCCTTTAAAATCAATTGACAAACTCCAGTTGACTTTGATGGTGCAGAATGATGTGTTAATAAGAAAGTATTGCCCGGCGAGTGAGCTAGGGGAAAAGCAGGTCTCTTCCCTCTCTCCCACAACTCACCTTCAAATGACAGGACAAGATTTTGCTCTAAATATCCAAGGAAAGGCGCCATTGAGCACTCACTAGGACTTGCTTCATAATTCTCATCAACTGCCAACATTTGCAGTCCATGTATGTTACTCCCATTAACACTCACGTCAGGAAGAGAGCGTATACTTTGCGTGCTTTCAGAGACCTGCAATATAGAAATACATTTGTGTTACTATAGGACATGATTCTACTCCCATTGAAGTCGACAGTAGTTTTGCAATGGATTTCAGTGGCATAGGATCAGGCCTGTAGGTTTTTACATTTGTTCTTGGTTCATGAAAAGTTTTAAGTACAGGGCTACCATTGCTTCTGTGTCACCGACTAGGTGTAGGATTTAAATAATGGTATCGTCCTATTCCCTTTATTCAAGTGAGAATACCCTGCTTTAAAAATGGTGATCAGATTCTCCTTACTCACACCAGAGTCATGCTTGTGAAACTCTGTGGACTTCATTTGAGGTACTTGTGATTGACACTAGAGGCCCTGGGCCTCATTTATCCCATTTCCCAGAGTATCATGACCGCATTAATAGTTGGTACATACATCTCTCACTCTAAGCTTTGAAAATATGTCTCTTAGGAACCAGAATCTTCTATTTTGGGAAAATACCGGCACAAATTCTAGTAGAAAGAGGTATGAATTCTTTTCAGAAAGCACTGCATTGCAATGTGACAAGTTTTTCTCTGAAAATCAGGTATTACTTGGTGTAAGAATGGTTCCGTTGGGCCCTTTGTAGGAGAGC
This sequence comes from Chelonoidis abingdonii, assembly GCF_003597395.2. Lineage (NCBI taxonomy): Eukaryota > Metazoa > Chordata > Testudines > Testudinidae > Chelonoidis > Chelonoidis abingdonii. The sequence continues at coordinate 18,557,850 of NC_133783.1, read as the reverse complement.
TGGTACTCTGCAATATTCAAGGGTCTGGATTCTCCACTTCCTTGCACCATGTGGAATCATTTGCATAATTTACATTATATAGTGTAAAATGCTGCTAAGTCAGTAAGGTCAAATTTTACTCTCCATTTGTGCAGGTGTAAAGATGACTACATAAGGTGCAAGGTAATACAGAATGTGACACTGGAAGTTCTGCAACCGATTCCACTGCAGGGGGTTGCTGCGAGTGTTGTGGGTTGATAGTCTGCTAGCACACTGGCTGCATCATGAATGTGGAGCCAGCACTGTAGCTGCTTCAAGCACTCAGCTCTACTCACTGTAGCTCTCTCTGGCTTTCCTTAAACCAGTGTTTCCCAAACTTGTCCCGCTGCTTCTGCAGGGAAAGCCCCTGGTGGGCCAGGCTGGTTTGCTTACCTGCCATATCCACAGGTTTGGCTGATCTCGGCTCCCACTGGCTGTGGCTCGCTGCTCCAGGCCAATGGGGGCTGCGGGAAACGGTGTGGGCTGAGGGACGTACTGGCCGCCGCTTCCAGCAGCTCCCATTGGCCTGGAGCAGTGAAATGTGGCCACTAGGAGCCGCTATTGGCCGAACCTGCAGACGCAGCAGGTAAACAAACCAGCCCTGCCTGCCAAGGGCTTTCCCTGCACAAGCGTCGGAACAAGTTTGGTAACCACTGCCTTAAACAGTTGCACCATTTTTTTTTTCTGTAAGTGGGTTGCAGAAATAAAAGGTGCACGTACCCTATGTGCAATTACAATCAATGACCAAAACAATTGTTCCTAACCCAGCCCCTGTGGGCAGCTCAGTACTGGGGTATCAAGGCAAGAGTTTTGTCTCTTGTAATGTGTCTCATGCTGGCCTCCTGCCTGCAGGCCAGTGCTCTGGATTCCCCTGCTGTGCTTTCTTAGCCCACTAGCTCTCTTGCTACTGCAGCAACCTGCAGTCTGCTGTTCCTGCTCTCACCTCGCTGTCAGCCCTCTCCAGACACCTTTCCTTTTCCTGGACTCTGAGGATTAGAGAAACCCTCTACTAGCTGGATGATGTGGAGGGTAACACAGTGCCCAGTAATAAATGCTACACTCAGTAGTCATTACATTTGTAATAAATGAGTGACACACAGGAGTGCTGGTTAGAGACCCATCTTTATTTTCTGTCATCAATCACTTGACTTGGGCCAATATCACAGAGGTTAATATTCCTGTCATCTGAGTGGGGTCCGTGTCCACTGGCAGTAATATTTACAGAGGTGACATTGGGAGTTGCCATGGAAACTCTTTGGTTGCATTCATATATGCCTTTGAGTTCTAAAATTGGGAACTGGTTGGTGGCAGGTTAAATTGGCCAGTTGCTGGAGCTAAAGGTGGATTTTTCTTATAGCTCAGAGAGTGAGCTCTGAAGAAACAGTATTAGGGATCTGTGAATCCCACAGATCATGTGAGCGCCATTGAGGTAAATATCTTGGAGAAAACATGGCTTGAAGTTTTGAGGCTGGAGTAACTGCTGGAGAGATCAGATTGTTTGTTTATTACGCAAGCCTCTATCTATTAGCATTGAGAGGACTGAAGAAAGGGATTATCTTCTTTGTTTTTAGTACTAGGACATATTCAGTACATTTTGTTTGTCTGATATTGGATTCTTTTCATTTTGTTGTGTGTAAATACTGGTATAAACACATTTCTATTTTCTGTCTTCCCTAGTCAGAGTGATGCTTGTTAGCAAAATGAACTAATGGGGATAAGTAACCTGTTCCGGTCTGCCATTGAAACAGGATCCATTTTAAATTAAGGCCTTGGAGGGATACCGGGGAACTGTGTTTGCAAGAGTTATAACAAAAGTGAATAGAGCTGGCAGCATATAAATCAACAAACAAACCCTTCAGTCCACACTTGTTACTGACAGAACCAGTAACTGCCAACACTATTTACTTTTACTGGACCAGATTCTGCTCTCATTGCACTGGTATAGATCCAAAGTATCTTTGTTGACTTCAGTGGGATTGCTTTGTATTTAAACCGGGACAAATGAGATCAGAATCTAATCCGTTGATAATAGTTCCTTCTTGACCTGTGTGTATTGGGACTGAAATCAGCTTTTATATATATGTATGATTTATAAAAGGTGAAATTTAACATTTAATTGGTGTTAATACATGTTGTTTGGTACAGATTCACTAGTCTGGTCAGGGGCCAGTTTAGTCCGTGTGGTGAGTTAGAGCAGCCTCTGTTACCTACTTTGTAATCTGGATTTTTTATTTTTTTATACAAAAATGTTTGATTAATTATTTTGTTCTTTTATCCATTATCTAATATCAGTCTGAATTTGTGTGAATTCTAGTGATATTTAACCGCAATGGAGATGAGTGGTAACCATAAAGGAAAAAAGGAGTTGACTAAAAGAAAAAATTGCTCATTTATGTCACAAACATATTTTAATGTAACTAAAATTATAGAATTGTTTAGAATTTATGGGCAGAAGCTGAAAATTTCATTAGAAGCCTAGTTATATTAAACTCTCTTCCTTCATAATACTTTGTGACCATCTTTTTCCATAACATTTTTGACTATCACTGCAGAAGAAAAATGGATGATTTGTTTAGCAGACATTAGAAATGTATTCGTCCCTGGCTTAAATAATTAGAGGACAGGGGAGTTACACCAGAGATGAATTTGGCACTTGAGGTCAAATTTTCAAAATGCTCTCAAGAGAACTTTGTGGAAGAACTCTCTTCTACAGTTTGACAAGGATATATTCTACTTTTGCAAACAGAATTTTTACATGCAAAACTAGTAGTTAGACAAAATGGTATTAGTGCAGACAGATCCAGATTTTTGCCTGCGCAGATATGCAAGTCCAAACTGACGGGGTATGTTTGAAAATGTGTAGAACATATTCTGTCCTTAAGCCAGAAGCACCAATCCTATTGGCACCACTGGAAAGTGCACATATAAAAGAGTAGGATGTGGCTTTTAGGTTTCTGCTTCTGTGGGAGCTGAGGTTTCAGGCAATTATACTGTATGGTGGATACTAGAATGTCAGTTACACAGAAAAGTGCATTGTTCAGTTATTCCTTTTAAAAACAGGTGCTATGGTTGCTACTACCCAGGCCTGCCTAGCATAATCAGCATTAGATAAAAGAAATAACTTGGGCAAAAGTACTGGGCAGTTGTTTCATCAGGATGAAATATTCTCTCTGAATTTTGCTTACTTGCTAGACCTATTTTTATCAACTTGAGACACAACTATCTTTTTTCCAAGTCAAGCCATGGATGAGATTTTCCTCTCATCTGTATTTGTGTATGTGAACGGGTTCCCCCTTCAGCTTCTGGAAACCTGGATAAGCAGTCTTGAGTGAGTTAACTAGTATAAACAGTCCACTACAGAACCTTCCTCAAGTGTCCTTATTGTTGTTTATGCTCGGGATAAATCACCATATAGGAGCAGTTTTGTGGCCTTTTATACTGCTTGCAGTCTTCTCAGGGCATCCAGCTGGTGCGCTGATTACCTCCATTAGCTCATCAGGCTCCCTGGAGGTACAAGTGATCCTTTCACCTCTTCCAAACCCAAACTACTCAAGTCCCTCCTACTCTAACCACAGCAAGGGCCCTGAGTGTTCTAAGTGACCAGGCTGCTGATTTCCAAGGGCTCAGTTTATAGAAACTAACAGCACCCTCTCGAAGTGTACATCAAGAATAACTCTGTTGACTTCAACAGAATTACATTGGTGTTAAATGGGTGTGAGTGAGTGGCAATTCAGGCTCTTAGCTTTTTATTGAGAGAACATAGATATTGTAGCCAAAGTAAGGTTCAGTTTCACTTTCCACTTATGACTGAGTTCCTTTTTGATCACATACAATCTGTAGAGGTAGTGATGACAAGAATGAGGGAGAAGGTTGATCTTGTAGTTAAGATACTGCACTGGAATTCAGGAGACCTGGCTTCAGTTCCTGGTTCTGCTGCAGAGACTTCCTATGTGACTTATGCAAGTCTCTTAATCAGCCTGTGTCGTAGTTCCCCAAGTGAGTGTTTGAGGAGCACAGTTCTTCGTCGTTCCTACCCTTTGTTGGTCTTGTCTTTTTAGATTATAAGCTTTTTGGGTCATGGGCTGTGTCTCTTACCATGTGTTTGTATAGCACTTAGCACAGCCAGGTCACCAGGTGCTACTGCAATACGAATAATAATTACTGACTTTTCTCGGGGTCTGTAGTCAGGTATTGAATTGAAAGGATAGCTAGTGGCTAAACTTGCGTCAGTAGGTGAAATTGATAAAATGCACAGTTCTCATGAGAAGTTCTAATTCCCTGTGTCTGACACCAGATGACATACACACAGAGGGCTTGGCTACACTGGAGAGTTGCAGCGCTGGTGGTGGCTTTACAGCGCTGCAACTCACCGTCTGCACTTGCAAGGCACATACGGCGCTGTATCTCCCTGGCTACAGCGCTGGTTGTGCTCCACCTCGACCTGAGGAATAAAGACTATAGTGCTGCTGATGCAGTGCTGCTCTGCCAGTGTGGCCACCAAAAGCGCTGTTATTGGCCTCCAGAGGTATTCAGAGGTATCCCAGAATGCCTGTTCAGACAGTCTGCTCATCAGTTTGAACTCTACTGCCTTGTCCTCAGGTGATCAACCGTCAGACCCACCCTTTAAATGCCCAGGGAACTTTAAAAATCCCCTTCCTGTTCGCTCAGCCAGTTGTGGAGTGCTATCAGTGAATCTTTCCGGGTGACCATGCCTCCACGCGGCAAATGAGCCCCAGGATGGAGCAATGGCGAGTTGCTGGACTTCATCAGTGTTTGGGGGGAGGAAGCTGTGCAGTCCCAGCTGCGCTCCAGCTGTAGGAATTATGATACCTTTGGGCAGGTATCAAAGGCCATGCTGGAAAGGGGCCATGACTGGGACGTGCTGCAGTGCAGGGTTAAAGTGAAGGAGCTGCGGAGTGCCTACTGCAAAGCCCGCGAGGGAAACCACCTCTCTGGCATTGCCCCCACGACCTGCCATTTTTACAAAGAGCTGAACGCGATATTTGGGGGTGACCCCACCTGCACTCTGAGGACCATGATGGACACTTCAGAGTGGGAGGAGGAGGAGGAAAGCGAGAATGAGGGTACTGGGGTGGGGGGAGACCCCCCAGAGTCCCAGGAGGCATGCAGCCAGGAGCTCTTCTCAAGTCAGGAGGAAGCTAGCCAGTCGCAGCAGCCGGTACTTGGTGGAGGACAAACAGAGGAGTGGGTTCCTGGTAAGTGGCTTTTATTCTCAGGATTGAAATTTTCCGGGAGAGGAGGGAGGGTTAGGGCTGCATGCATGCATGCCTAGATGCAGAACAGCGCATTGATGTGGTCTATCATGTCGCGGTAATCAGCCTCGGTAATCTCTTCAAAAGTTTCAGCCAGAGCGTGGCAATGCGCTTGCGCAAGTTTATTAGGAGAGCCACTGTGGTCCTTGTCCAGTCAGGCTAACGCGTCGTTAGCAAGTTTGCAGGGCCATTAATCAAATCCGTGCTAAGAAGACCGGACTTGCTTGGGGAACATTGCAGGACATTGTGGATGGCATTTGCACAAATGGGGGGCGATAGATGGACGCATATTCTATTCTGGACCACCCCACTAGCATCGAATACGTTAATAAGGAAAAAAGGTTGTATTTCTCTATGCATTTTCCAGTTGCTTTGTGGATCAAACTGGGCGTTCATTGACATTAACACAGGCTAGCCAGCAAAGGTGCATGATGCACGCATCTTTTGGTTAACACTGGCCTGTTCAGGAAGATGCAGGCCAGGGACTTTTTCCCCAGATCCAACAGTAGGGTATCGTCGAATGCCCTTGTGATCCGTTGAGACTCCGCCTTCCCCGTTAATGCATGGCTATGAACACGTACCACAGGGAGCCTTTACAGCAGCAAGGAACAGTTCACTACAGGCTGAGCCTTTCAGTGCCGAATGACTGGTGAGTGTGCTTTTTGGCTCGTTTAAAGGGGCTCTGCATCTCTGTCAATGGGGAAGCTGGACTTGGGGAAAGCAGCAATCCGCAGTGTATATCCGTGTCTGTACCCTCATAATATTTGTGAAGGGAAGGGTGAAAGATTCAGTCAGCATGGACCTCCTGAGGTTCAATGCCTGGGGCTGAATTTGCACAGCCAGAGAGCCAGGGCTCTAGAGAGGGCCCGCAGGGCTGCAAGAATGAGAGGATGCCTTGAGGGAGGAATCTGAGGTTGAAACCAACAGTAATGTTTGTGCCTTGCACACGGGGTGAGTGCCATGGCTACAAGGTTAGTAGGAATCTGCTGTTTCCTAAGCTGATTTGCAGTGCCTTTCTTTTCTGGGCTAAAGTACTGTTTGATCTTTCTGCATAATAAAGGCTCTTTTCAAAGCCAAGATTCATTTACTGAAAAGACAAATTACTTTATTGACAGACCACAACATCGATTGGAACCTAAAAGGGCAGAGGGGGTGGGTGGGGAACTGTACAATCACAGGCTTGAATATGTCCTGTTTCTGGCGTGCTTGTGCATGACTTGCTGCACCTCAAGGATGCTTACTGCATTGGTGATGGGGGTTGAGGCAGTGGCGTAAGGGTCGTAGTCTCAGGGGCTGTCTTGTGAACGCGTACAGGTTGGAGGCGTTTGTGTGTAAGAATGGAATGGCTGGGGAAAGGGGTTATTGAGTGACATGAGGGCACAAAGGGAAAGACTTTGGGACTAGGGCGGTGGGGGTAGGGGGAGGCGGGCACAGTATGGTGCTTCCACCTGCCTGGTTACCGAGCGCCTGGGATAGAGTCCGCTTGGCACGTCCAGGATGCCTATCAAGCTGCTTGGTGCTTTTCTCCTCTGCACTGCGTTTTTCTGGCGCGATCCTGCTTCCTTTTCCCTCCATGTTCCGTGCGCTTTTTGATTCTCTGTGAGAGATTGCTGCAATAACTTTTTGCAGTAGTCTTTTTGCTTGTTCCGCAGCTTCTTCAGAGGTGTTTGTAGTCTCTCAGCCATGATACACGGATCAAGCCGAGATCTCAAGATGCAACTGGTAAAGCCAACAAGCAACAATAACTTTAATACAGAGGCAGCATTGTTTGGTATACCAGACAGAGTTATTCCCCCCACAGTAACTCTTCACAATAGCATAATCTTTCCCATAACAAAAAGTGCACATAACCACAGGAGTCCCGAAAGGGGAGTAAGGGGGAACTGGTTAAGGGTTACTGGGTTTCTGTTGTGGGGAAAACAAACAGCTGCAGGGGGCATCCTACAATGAACACTATCCCAACATTTTCACAGGAGTATACTGGAAAGATATCGTGCTGTGCGGGTCACCTGGGAAAGCACGGGAGGTCTTCTTATCCGCAAGCAGATTCCACCTTGTCCATATGGCAGCTTGCCTGTGTTGCATTGCAATGGTCTCCCCACCCTCGCGGCCACTGGCGAGTGCGTTAGCCTGACTGGACAAGAACCCAGTGGCTTCCACCAATCAAACTTGCACAAGCGCCATGCCCACGCTCCATGGCTGAAACTTTTGAACCTGCTTCTCCACCGGCAGGGCAGCTCTCAATCTCGTGTCCCTGCACCGCAGGGTGGGGGTGAGCTCCTCACACAGTCCCATGAAAGTGGCTTTTCTCATCTGAAAGTTCTGCAGCCACTGCTTGTCATCCCAGACTTGCATGATGATGTGATCCCACCAGTCAGTGCTTGTTTCCCGAGCCCAAAAACGGCGTTCCACAGTGCTGAGCATGTCTGTGAATGCCACAAGCAAATACGTGTCATACGCATTACGCGACTCGCTATCATCCTCGGACTCCTTATTGTCGCTTTGGATCTTAAGGAATAGCTCAACTGCCAGACGTGATGTGCTGGCGAGACTCGTCAGCGTATTCCTCAGCAGTTCAGGCTCCATTTCCCGCAAACTGAAACGGAACTCAGAATCGCGCTGCACAGAAACCGTTGAAAGATGCAAGATGGCACCAAATGTTGAGGGAAACACAGGGATTGCTGGGATGTGAAGCGATGCAGAATGACCCGCATGCTCCATCCCCTTCCCACGATGCCAGAATGGGAAGAGGTGCTCTGTGGGATAGCTGTCCATAATGCACCACTCCCAACACAGCTGCAAATGCTGCAGGTGTGGTCACACTGCAGTGCTGGTAGCTGTCAGTGTGGCCACACTGCAGTGCTTTCCCTACACAGCTGTACGAAGACAGCTTTAATTCCCAGCGCTGCACACCTGCAAGTGTAGCCAAACCCTGAGATATCAGAAACATCTTAAACACCACCTCTAGATCCATTGTTCATCACTCTGATCTGTATATTTCTAAAGCACCCATTATCAAGAAATCTAGATGCCAAATATAAAATTAATAGTTTCACTAAATGGGCCAGATCTTAGCTCATCTCAGGAGCAGTGGGAAAAGAGGTAGATTAAACCCACCTTTACAGCACCTGCTCTTGTGCTTCAAGAGTTTTGGGACAGTGGCTACTGGATTTGTGTAGCAGCAGATCCATCAGCCTCTGTTTCCATAGGTGCCGACTTCCACTGTTCCTGGTGGGTGCACCCCCGCCCCTGCACTGCCCTCGCCCCGCCTCCATTCCGCACCCTTCTCCCAAGTCCCTGCCCCTGCCCCGCCTGTTCTCCACTTCCTCCCCTGAGTGCACACCTCCCCACTCCTCTCACCTCCCTCCTGGAAAGTCCTAAGTGCTGCCAAACAGCTGTTTGGTGGCGGGAAGCGCTGGGAGGTAGGCGGAGGAACAGAGACATGGTGCACTAAGGGGAGGGGGAGGAGGTGCGGTGGGGGGGTGAGGGGTGCTTGGCTGCTGTACATATATTGTATTCAGCAGTACATATATTGCTGACTGCTCTGCAGAGGACAGATAATTAATTACAAGGCATGGCAAACTGCAGTATACTTAGGGCTCCTGGGTGATGGCAGGCTGACATCATCCAGAATGACTGCAGAAGCAGTGTGGTGCCTAGCCCTACATACGGCTTTTAAAACTGATAAGAACTGTTACCCAAAATGTCAACCTCGAAGAAAGCAGTAAATGTGTTCATGGAAACCTAATAGTCTTCTCTCTCTTTGTCTGTCTCTCACACACACACTTAGCATTTGGTTAATTTAATTTCTGATATTAAATTAAATGCCGTTTTCAAATTTCAAGTGCTGTGAGGATTTCCCATGTCAGTGGGATGCAAGGCATCCTGTGCACTTCTGCCTTGGGGAAGCCCTGGAGCATAAACAGTGTGAATACAGTAACAGCTGTGAGTGTAGCTGAGGTTGCCAGATTCCGCTGAGAACCTGGTGATCAACAATTTCTGGGAAGATTGAGGACCTGTTTTGGGCTGAGGGGACACTATTGTGGATCAGGGAGATGAGAGGGCTAACCTAGGAAAATGGTGTATGTTAGTCGGGCAACACTGAGCAATGGATGTTGCTGAGCAATAGATTCTGCTGATCTTAGGATGGTGGGATGATCTACTGATTGTAGTTGGGAGAGTAGGCTGCAGAGCCGGGGCAAGAAGGGGTCACCCAGGACATGGCCCAACCACTTTTTGACCTGTCACAGCCCAAGTCAGGGCAAGCAATCCAGTGGCACCAGGGCCAGAAAGAGAGCAGAATGTCATGAGGGAACGGCCCTGCCTGCATGCTGCGGTGAGAGCCAATGGGCCGGAGCAGGGAGCAGGCAGCCCTAAGGGACAGGAACTGCTGTGGGATAAGTGCAGTGCTAGCTCACTCTCCAACCCCTCCACCTTTGGGCAGGACCAGGCATCCCGTGCATCACACCACAGTCCCACCACTTTAAATTGCGTCCCATGACCCCTGATTTGGAGGGAAAGAGAAGAAGCAATTGTGGATCATATTGGGCTAGACGGACGGATTGGGTGAGGGAGGGAGAATCTGATTGGGTGTTGTAGTAAGTATTCAGACTTTGGGTTTTATCCCTAAATCAATGCTGTAATGTTTGAGATTTCTCTACCACTGCTTATTAGTACATGAGAATGTCTTTATACTCTCCTAGCTGGCATGTCCATGAATGCTGCAGATCCAATGTACTACCTGTAGTGCTGAAAATTTTCCCCTTTAGCTTGTAATGACCTCCTGTAAATCTAATACTTTCATTTGGAGATGGAAGTGGCGTACAAAATTATACTGTTCAGTGAAACAAGGGTTTTCCTCTGCTGTTCTTATGGAAATACAAACTGATGATATCGCTTCATAACTGGGATGGAGGGAGGAAGACTGGGATGAATCACCTCTTTGCTGTTCATGAATCACTTCTTTGGTACTAAGTTCTGTAGAGGGCTTAGTACAAATACTAAAACCCAAAATTATTATTTCAGAAACCCATTAACATTGCTAAGAGACAACAATATGATCATCTGTCACACAATTTACTAAACCCAAGTACTGAGTAAGCAGGCAAGTGAATAGTTAAGGACAACCTACATCTTACACTATCCACATAATAAACATGAACATAAATATTCAGAGCTCAATTCTCCTCCAGCTGCATGTGCATTCCAATAGCGCACAGCAGCCAGAAAGTTGGATTAACTGGCTCCTGGAGGATTTCCATGCTGTAAAGGGAAGTCCTCAGGTGGCATAGAGCTGGTGTAATGAGTCATTGAAATCCAGTACAAAGGGCATTTTTGGGGTGAGAGGGTATTGTGTGGCCAGGGCACCTTTATGCCCTGGTGATGACCAGAGCTGGACTGATCTCTTGTGGGCAGCAGGGTGTAACTTAGGATATGTCTACACTACCCACTGGACCAGCTGGCAACAATTGATCCAGCAGAGGTCATAGATTATTAGGGTTGGAAGGGAGCTCGAGAGATCATCTAATCCAACCCCCTGCTCAAAGCAGGACCAATCCCCAAATGGCCCCCTCAAGGATTGAACTCACAACCCTGGGTTTAGCAGGCCAATGCTCAAACCACTGAGCTATCCCTCCCCCCATAGAAGATTAGGGTTGGAAGGAACCTCAGGAGGTCATCTAGTCCAACCCCCTGCTCAAAGCAGGGCCAATCTCCAGACAGATTTTTATCACGTCTATTCTAGACACGATAAATCGATCCCCGAGTGCTCTCTTGTCGACTCCTGTACTCCACCGCCACGAGAGGCACAGGCGGAGTTGACGGGGGAGTGGCAGCAGTCGACTCACTGTGGTGAAGACACCACGGTAAGTCGATCTAAGTATGTCGACTTCAGCTATGTTATTCATGTAGCTGAAGTTGTGTAACTTAGATTGATCTACCCCCCTACCCCCCATTGTAGACCAGGCCCAAGAGAAAACCCAAGGTTTCTTTCCACTGTCATCAGCCTTTAGCCAGCTCCAGGGTCAAGGAGCTACAAAGGAGGCTTAGAACGAAGTTTGCCCATCTGCTTCCTCAGCTGTGGAACCAGGCCACTACTGTTATCAACCATAAAGAAACACACATTTCATCAAACACAACAACCCTTAACTCTGATATGTGGAGTGTTTTTAAACTATAATGTGTGTATCTTGATTTTAGTAACTAATATTTTCTTTTTAAGGCTTACAGTAAAATGTGAAATATTATTAGTTAATAGATTGATCATTGGAAAGTAGATATTTTAGAATTAGGTTTCTTATAATAACTGTTCCCTGAGAGTGATGTACAGTGTGTAACATTGTCAATATAAGCTTTCAGAGATTATTGCTCCCAGAATTATTGGATAGTTTGTCACAAATAGCAGGGTCTGCTCATGGAAGACAGAGGACTGTAATAATATAAGATTGCTAGTCAGACCGGGAAGTGTTGGTAGTGTTATGAACCTTATGTGCATATGCATAACTCTTTAATACAGTGATAAATGCAGTATGTATACCTACACAGATACATTATGGTCTCGTATAGCAAGACCATAGTTAAGATTGCATCCAATTTTTTTTAACTGGGTCTGTAACTCAGTGTTGCACCTTTTTTTTAGAGCCCATTTTTGTAAATATGCAATGGGGAATTTGAACTAAATTTCAATCACTAATTAATACATGTAATGAATGAGCTCCGCTGTGTATTTTGTGGTGTTGGTTTTTTAGGACATTTGGGAAATCTGGAACACTGAAAAAGCCTGATTTTTCTACAAAGTGCACATTTGTTGCCCACTGCTATTGCCTGAGCAGTATTACTGTGATGTCAGAGATAATCAGCCACTCTGCACTCACTCCCATCACTTTGTTTGTATACTGGGGGAGAGTCACTATTGCCCTGGTTGCCCTGGCAATGACTGCCTTTGATAACTGATTTACCTCTGACTGCCCAGAACATGATTACAAAAAAGGGTCCCAGGAGGGACTATAAGGAAAGCAGGCTGAGTTTGGCTTATTACCTGCTGGGCTGCTCTGGGTTTGTACTGGGTAAGTAACGCCATAAAAAGGGTCATTGTGTGTTACTTTCCTCAGAAGAGTTACAGGAAAAATAAGATACAAAATTCCAGCTCCTTTTCATGGATATAGCTTATCTGCTTCTTACAAATTGGGGGCTCTAGCTTCCTAAATACCCACTTTTTTAAAGGTGGGTATCATAGTTGTGAGTCCCTACTCCACTTTCTGTCACAGAGTTAAAACAACATGTCATTTAGAAGTTGCGGTAAAACAGATGTTACATTTTTAAACAACATATTTTGTCTGAATTTAGTTTCATTGCTTTCAATATATTGGTCAACATGGCACTGAGTGGTGAAATATGAAACTTTACAAAAATAACAATGGCAACAAATTACACATTGAAGACAACAAATGTATAAGTGCTTTATTATATAAAAAGATTTTATTTCTTTTAAAAACTAAGGAAAGCCACAAACAAGTTTAATTTAACATTAGTTAAGGTTTCTCTCATCTATAAATTAAACAATGAAAAATTAGGAAATACAAAGTTAAGGGTTAAAAGGTTGCATAGTCAAACACTCTCCAATTAGGAAATGACTGAATGAATATTGCCCATGTCAGTGCCCCTTGTGTGTATGAATTATGATACAGCATTGATTATATGACCCATATTATTTATTTTACATAGGACCCCTCTTGCTCTTCTTGATAGTCCCATTTTAAGCATAAGTTTTACGTTCAGTCCCTTACCTGCTAAAAATTCCTTTGGTCCAAGGTCAGCCTCCCATTGTAAACTTTGCAAGTCTACAAACTGATCTCTTTTCTCACTTAGTTTAACCTGATACACTACAGCTCAGATTCTGTACATGCATTCAAGCTTCAAATCAGGTAGGTGTTGAGGGAACAAACGCCTGTGAGAGTTTATTGTTTGGAACTGACTGCCTTTATTTTGTAATTACTGTAGGGTTATTTGGTACCCCACATCCCAGTTGCAAATGAGTGACTGTGGAAATGTGTTGAGTTGATTGTTTCTTTTTCACTTGTAAATGCTCTGAGAATTTTAATAGCAACATTGCATTATATTTGTGCTGTACTCAGAAGCATAACTGAAATTGACTAAATAACCCCCAGACCAAGCTGCTAGTAAGCTTGCTGGTTTTTGTTTTGTTTTTTGTTTTCCTTTGCCTTTTCTGTACGTTAATCCAACTCTAAGGTTCTCTAATGTGCAGGTAGTTATGGTTTCTGAATATCTACACTATTTTCAGGTGTCCATTAAAGCTGCAAGAACCAGTGTGTCACCCCCCCACACCTCCAAAAAACACTCACTCTCGCTCTCTATCTGCCTCAACTCCTACAATCCTGGGGGAGAAATCTGCTATTTAATGCCCCCCCTTTTTCCTGCTGTCAGTGCTTTAATCTCCATCTCATCATCTCTTTCTGTTATTACCACCAGTAGTTTACATAGCACAGTAGTTTATTACAGCATTTACAAACACATAAAAGCCCCATACTCTGAAAAATTTACAGTCTAGATAAGTCAAGAATAACAAACACACGATAAAATATCCAGTAATGGCTAAGGAGTTGGGAACCTGGTGGTTACTAATTATGAGCAAAAGGCAAGGAGAGGCTGCCCGAAGAGATGAGAGGAGAAGAGAAAGGATGCTTGGTCAATAAGAGCAGGACCTGATTCAGTTTTACATCCATATAGCTTCACTGACAGAGATATTATCCCAGATTTACAGTGATGTGAGATCTGAATCAGCCCCAGGAATAGTGTACTGGGCATCGAGAGCAGCATGATATATATATGGCACATAGCTGATGATGGGAAACAGAGACAAAAGGAGCAGCTGGTAGAAGGGAAGAGCACAGGGAGCTGGAGTGTGAGTAGGGGGAAATGAAAGCAAAGATGTAGGTAAGAGCAGAATTATATATGGCTGGGATCGGCAACCTTTGGCACGTGGCCCACCAGGGTAAGCCCCCTGGCGGGCCGGGCTGGTTTGTTTACCTGCCGCGTCCGCAGGGTCTGCCGATTGCGGGTCCCATTGGCTACAGTTTGCCGCTCTGGGCCCATGGGGATGGTGGGAAGTGGCATGGGCTGACGGATATGCTGGCTGCCGCTTCCCACAGCCCCCATTGGCCTGGGACGGTGAACCGCAGCCAGTGGGAGCCGCGATCAGCTGAACCTGTGAACGCAGCAGGTAAATAAATTGGTCCAGCCCACTAGGGTGCTTACCCTGGTGGGCCACGTGCCAAAGGTTGCCAATCCCTGATGTGTAGTCTCGTAGATGACTGTTCCAATGTCTACTGAAGTTAGTGGAACTTTTTCCATTGACACAGTGAGCTCTGTAAGAGGTTGAATTTGATGCTATAAAGAATAGGAGCTACGATATGTCTGTGCTCCAGTTGGACCCATATATTAAATAGTTGCCTTGTCTCAGGGTCCTGAAGTTCCACCAGATCCATGGGTCATCAGTGTTCTGAGGGAGCTAACTGATCACATGAGAGCAATTGTTGGCAATGTTAGTGTTAGCCAGAGCTCACGACGCTGGACAGCTGCCAGTCCTGCACAGTTTTAATGGGAGGCAATCAAGGGAGCAAGATTTTCCCTGAAGTCAGCTGGTGCACACAATAAATATTCAGTCCTTCTGATAGAGTTTATCCCCATCCTAACCTTTCACCAATGGCAGTATAAGGTTAATTTTGATGGCTCCCAGTGGACCTGCCCAGAGTTTGCTATGGGTGGGACGAGATCACAGCTTTTTCCCCAGCCAAGCAGTAGGAATGTGTATAGAGAGCTCTGCTTGACAACATTTAAGCAGTCCTGAAGGCAGACAAACAGATTACTCAGCTGCTTGCAGCTCTGCCGGAGAAATTTGAGGAACGCCTTGCACATATGGGGAAAAAGAGACACACTGGAAATTCATTAATCAAATAGCACCAGCTTAGAAAACTCCAGCACGATGCTTTAAAACAATTAATTTACAAAACCAAACCTAGAACTGGCAGCAGCAGTAACAACAACTCCTTTCCTTCTCCTAGCCATGGCGGCCTCCCAAAATCAGACAGAAATTAGAACATGGCCTTACAATCACTCAAACAGCTACTGGTTAAAAAGAGATTCACAGCTCCAGAAATTAATTAGAATTAGCTGCTGAGGAATAAAAAGTGTGTAGGAAGAAGCCACTTTCCAATATAATTGGGAGCATTTTGAGGATCAGTCTTTCAACCCTGAAAGAATCATTAGCTGATAAAAACATTTAAACTAAAATACTCAAGTGATGTTCCAACACAGGGACTCACTGTGGCCTGGATTCAGGAAAGCATCGCTAGTCAGGAAAACAACTGAGCATGTACTTAAGAGATTCCCAATTAGGGTTAGATTTAAGCACGTGATTAACTTCTTTCCTGAATTAGGACATAAGACAGATCTCTCTGCTAAATACAGCTACTCCATTTGTGATAGGAGAGATGGCTGGCTGGACCAACTGCCTCAGAGGGATTTGGACTTAGCAGTTACTAGTCTCATAATGTGCTAGGCATTTTGTCTGAGTGAGCACAACTGCAGGAGTGGGCTCTCTGTTTGGCTCACCAAACCAGTTCTAAGGGACTGATTTGCCTCATCATTGTTAATGTTTGTTTACATTACAGTGGCACCTGGAGGCCCCAGTTGAGATCAGGACCCCATCGTGTAGGCACTGCACAAACACAGAGTAAAAGTTCTTTCTCAGAAGAGCTTCCATTCTAAACAGAACTGCTAAGCACCCACAATAAAGTCACCAGGAGCTTCAGGTGCTCATTACTTGAGGCCCCAACTGTTTTTTGGGTTGTGTGCATTTTTGCTTTAGGAAGCGGGGCAGCTGTGATTTGTTAGCTATGTTACTACTCAGGTAAAGATCTAATTATTTTTTCCCCAGATCTTTCAGAAATTCAAGATGATGATGATGATGATTTTAATTTCTTGAGTTTCAGAAGTCAGCCATGGACACAGGAAGAAAGGAAAGAACTTCAGTGGGAGTTTACCCGAGTGAGGAATCGAGCCTGGACTCTGTGCATGCAGTTTCTGTACTAGTTTAATGAAGTATGGGAATTGATAGAATGTGTTAGAAACTTCAGACGTCTTACTTCCTCTGCCTGCCCCATCCAGGTCTCATCCTACCTTTTCCAAGTCATTATCCAAGAATGTCAGAGAAAGCCCAAGCATCCCTTTTGCTCCCACTTTTGCTTTGGGGGAGGTGGATGGAGGGGAAACAGGAACACTGCACAAGATTCACACATTCCCCTTGGATGAGTCTGAACTAATTTATTCATTGACTCTGTGATCAGTTAGAAATCAACAGCTCCATGCTATGGTGTGAAACTGATGATCACTTTTCTATTCTTCATACAACTGGAAAATTTGATTTGGCCAACCTCACATTACAGAGATGCATGCTCGCCATGGGCTGAGTGGAATACTAGGCAGTCATGACAGTACCAGCCATCATCTCCAGAGACCTTTAATTCCTGACAAATCTTTTCTTCTTGAAAGTAACTGTGGGTGGTCTCCCTTTTTTCTAATTTCAGCAAATTTGGTACATCACTTTCTAGTTATGCAGCTGATGCTCATGTTTGTATGAATAGCTATTAAAAAAAGGAAGATCAGATGTTTGTTGTTTCATTTCCAACATAAATCAAACTTTGTATTCACATTTCAATTCTAGTTTAGCCACAGGAATAGCTTTAGTATTGCTAAGTGTCTGGAGACTATTGACTACAGAGACATGTTTTTAAGCAGGCTATAATAGTTTCTACAGCTGTTAACAGTTCATAGAAGAATGGAAGCATTATTCATCAGTGTTTAAAATGTGCATGACTTGCATTGCACAGAAGTCAGTTTGGAGAATGTCAGAATTTTTTTCTGAAACTCTGCCAGGAAAGTCTTCAATAACTAGAGAAATTCTTTTCACTGGTGAAATCAACATGCAGCACATCGTGTTATTATAATTGCTTAGAGCTCACTATGAAAGTTGTCTTTGTATGTGTGGATGTACAGCTAGTACTGTTTTGTTTTTATTTATTCTGCATTCTTTATTTTAATGTTCTTTCCTTTTTTCCAGACCAGAAAGATTGTTATTGAGCTCTTCACAGAGCTGAAATAATGCTGTGTGTTAAAAAATGTTAACAATTTGAAGAAGTTATAAAAATTTATAAGTTGGCTGAGTACTTAGGAAATTTCTGCATATTTTAATATAAATAGGTAATGCAAATGTTTGTTCTTTGCATTTAGAGGTGGGTCTCGGTTTTCTAAAAGGTTTCATATTTAAATTTGATTCTTTGGATTGTATTAAACTCAAACCAGTATTTTTACATGTTGCATAACTGAAAAACATGTAATCACAAACGATAGAGTGCTTACATAGTTAATAGTGAATGCAATACAGTCACAAAGTTTAACATTAAAATGTAGACTGTGAATAGTATCAGTTAATGAAATGAACAATTTCATTAACAAATTTAGCACCTAAATCAGTACCCATTGAAGTCAATGCGAGTCTTTCCATTGACTTCACTGGATTTTGGGTTGGGCTCACAGAGAATAAGGCAAGCTGTATTGCAACTGGATGCTTATTATAAAATAATTTTCTCTTTTATTTCAATATTAAATGTCAAAGGCTGTTGTCAGATACACCGGTGTAAACCCAGAATAACTCACTGAAATCAGGGGAGTTACTCCAGTATTATTTTGGTGATCACTGTGCCCCCAAAGTTTATTAATAATTTAAATCACAAAATAAAAGCAAAAATCTTTAAAAGAACAGAAGGAAGAGAATGGAGAGAGGAGAAAGGCAGTAATAAAGGGAAGAAGTGTGTAATTAAATAGAATGTGAGAATGCAGGCAGAGATCTGAATGATTATTGACAGACTCAATAAATAACAACTGTCTGAAATTTTCAAATGTGTTTCTTACCATGAACATACTGTGTTGTGTTTGAAGCAAAATTACATGCATGCGTCTGGAACTTGGACTGAAAAGTTATGTTTGTGACGCTGGCAGTCTGAGTGCCCAAGTGAGTCTTAAAATCAGTTCCCACGCTGCTTTAGAAGGAAAGGTTTAACTTTAGGAATATGAAAGTTCTTTGTATGTCTGTTAAAGAAGATGATGGTAGGTTTGCTGGGGTCCCATACTGCTCACATCATAAATGTCTCTGGCTGGATTGGGAGCTGACAGCAGGAGGCTCAGAACAGACTTTTTCATCTCAGATATACAATTTTCAGCCTGTAAAATGCTTCTCCCTAGACAAGGTTTCAGACTCTAATGCTGAGTAAGATGGGTTCAGTAAGCTTTCTTTTAAGAGAGCGAACATCTGGGACTCTAAGAAGCCTGGGTGGGAAGTGGTTAGAATTTAGGAATTCACCTAGATTGTCTTACTCAGTCCTAGATGCAAGCAGCACTTAGGGTATGTCTACACAGCTGCCCCATTGTAGCCCTTCAGTCTTGACATACTGCTGCCTACCCTGGGATTAGGTTGAGTTAACTACACTGCTTCTGGGTGTGGATTTTTCACTCCCTGAACAACGTATTCAAGCTGACTTAATTTTCAAGCATAGACCAGGCCTTAGAATTGAGAGAAGTGGAAACCACAAGGAGTGCCATGGGCAAAGAGGTCATAAGGAGAAGTGGTGCAGAGAAAGCATCACATTGACTGTGGCTGAAGGAGAATAACTAATGTTTTTGCGGCAAGGCTGTGTAAGGGAATTTTTTTTTAAAAGAAGAATTTCTGATTTGTAACCAGACATTGTCCCTTTAATTTACAAATTTGACAATGCAGCAGTGAATGTTAATACTGAGCTGAGGATAGCTTTGGCATATTGGCTGCCTTGTCTCTAGCAGCAAAGGCAGATTTAGGGTGAGGATTTGAGAAGTGGCAGTGGAACAAACAGCTGTTGGCAGCTAACTGGTCTGCAGATAGTTGAAGTAAGACTTACAAGAAGTGGAGATGGTTATGCAGAGCTGACAATATAGTAATTTTGTTTTTCTCGTATGGTTGGTCAGGGATTTTTTAGTAGCTTTTGTCAGTGCCACCTTGCCTAGCCAGAGTACTAAAGAGGGAGGTAGCAAGGGCTGATTTAGAACGTTTGGGCGGAGGAAGCTTCATAAGGACAATTAAGGGATGGTTTTGTCTTATAGGTGACATAGGTTAGCTTAACAGGGAACATAAAGGAGATGTGATTTTTATACTTTTTTGAATGAAGGACACAATGGCAGTTAAGCTAGTTAATGACCTGCAGTGTCCGCTAAGGATTAAAACTCCCACGAAAAGTTGGTTCCTGGCTAAAAGTCAATGTAACTAACTATTTAAGGCCCGATACTGTCCTGATATGCAGCCCAGGCAATCCCATTGAAGCTGGTGGCCCAAAGGCTCAGAGTTATTGAGAAGCACACAAGACAAACCTGTGTGATTTCCTAGCCTTTTCTTTAGAGATCAGACAAAACTGGAAGATGTTACAGTACTTTAAAGAGCCTCCTCAGTTCGTACTGCTCAGTGTTAAGGTAGAACACTATTGCCAGTTGTCAGTTAACTCAATAGATAACTGATTATGGTTTTGAAAGAATATCATGAAAATTAGGTTTCCGTAATAAATGAGGCCTTTAAAGTTCATGTTTATAAAGCTGAACTCAATTCAGATATATGATTTATGAAGAAATTCTGTTGCTCATTCAGAGCTTTGTGAGTAGTCTTCACTGTAACATCCATCTTAGGAGTCAAAGGTTGAGTTTTATGGAGTCCAAGGCCAGAAAGAATCATTGTGGTCATCTAGTCTGACCTTCTGCATAACACGGGCTAAAAAATTTCCCCAAAATAATTCCTAGAGCTTATTTTTTAGAAAAACATCCAATTGTGATTTAAAAATTGTCAGTGATGAAGAATCCACCACCTTGCTTGGTAAGTTATTCCAGTGGTTAATTACTTTCACTTACTTCACTGGAAATAAGACTTCTATGTCTTACTTCCAGTCTGAATTTGTCTAGATTCATCTTCCAACCATTGGAGCATGTTATACCTTTCTCTGCTAGACTGAGGAGCTCATTATTAAGTGTTTGTTCTCCATGTAGGTATGTATAGGCTGTGATTTATAGACTCTTAATCTTCTCTTTGTTAAGATAAATAGATTGAGCTCCTAGAGTTCAGTCTCTATAAAGCACGTATTCTGATCCTTTAATCATTCTCATGCTGTTCTCTGAACTCTCTCCCATTTATCAATATCCTTCTTGAATAGTGGGCACCAGAACTGGACACAGTATTTCAGCAGCAGTTGCACTGGTTCCAAATACAGAGATAAAATAACCTCTCTGCTCCTACTTGAGATTCCTCTGTTTATGCACTCAAGGATGACATTAGCCTTTTGGTCTCAGTGTCAGACTGGGAGCTTATGCTCGGCTGATTATATCACGACCCCCAAATCTTTTTCAGAGTCATTACTTCCCAGGACAGCATCCCTATTGTGTAAGTATGACCTATATTCATGTGTACATATAGGAACACAATACATTGATGTATTAAAGTGCATATTGTTTGCTTGCACCCGCTTACCAGGTGATCCAGGTCACCCTGTACCAGGTTGCTCTGTCCTCTTTTTTTATGTATCGTTCCCCTGATCTTTGTGTCGTCTGGTGATTTCCAGGACATTGATAAAAATGTCAAATGATGTAGGGCCAATTACTGGTTCCTGCAGGATACCATTAGAAACACACTCATTTAATGATGAATCCCTATTTACAGTTACATTTTGAGACCTATTAGTTAGCCAGCTTTTAATCCATTTAGTATGTGCTATGTTAATTTTATAGCTTGCAAGTTTTTTAATCAAAATGTCATGCGGGTACCAAGTCAAATGCCTGTCAGAAATTTAAGTATACTGCATCAACACTTTTACCTTTATAAACCCAATTTACAATCTCATGAAAAAAGTTAGTATGACAGTATCTATTTTCCATTAGCCCATGTTGATTGGTATTAATTATATTACTTCTTTAATTCTTTATTAATTGAAACCCTTATCAGCTCCATTATCTTGCTGAGTATTGATGTCAGATTGGGAGGCCTGTAATTACCCAGGTCGTCATCTTTATTCTTTTAAAATATTGGCACAACATGAACTTTCTTCCAGTCTTCTGGAACTTCCCTTGTGTTCCAAGGCTTATTGAAAATCAACATTAGCAGTCCAGTGAGTTCCTCAGCCAGCTATTCTAAAATTCTTGGATGCAAGTTATCCGGGCTTGCTGATTTTAAAATGTCTAACTTCAGAAGCTCCTGTTTAACATTCTCCTGAGATACTAGTGGAATGGAATGAGTGTTGTCCTATGATATAACATCATCCATTCTCCCCTCCCAAATATGGAACAGAAATATTTATTGAACATTAACAATTTGTGGCCTCTAATAGGTAATTTACAATGGAGCTGGGAGAATCTACAGTCTTTATATGGCCCCCATCACCATAGTGTCTGGCTAATTTATTCTTTAATCTCAGAATACCCCTGTGAGGTAGGGAAGTTCCATTTTACAGATAGGAAACTGAGGCATAGAGAGATTAAATGACTTGCCTAAGATCACACAGGAAATTTATGGCAGAGCAAGGAACTGAACCTGGGTGTCCTGAGTCCTATGCTAGCACTCTAATCATGGGACCATCCTGCCTTTCCTCCAGTGTATCTGCAAAAAAGTTACCACTGAGTGCCTTAATAAGGAGTGTATCTTCAAGCATTAGTATGAACCATAGCAGACATAGAGATCAGCTGAGTGCAAGAGTCAGCAGAAATCTTCCTATGATAGTTGACAGTAATATATCAAATAATGAGTGTATATATAAAATGATTAATTCAGTAAAAAGGGGGATTACATTCCTAGAATATTTTTTGCTTGGGTGTGTGTACCGTAGTTTGAAAATCATCATGGCAAAAAATTATGCAGAATCAGATCTTGTCAATAGCAGTTATTACCTTTCCTACAAGCCACGAGCATACAGTGCATAAGCAGAATACAAATGTATTTTACTAAATTTCATTACCATTTTTTCAGATAAAATCTTAACAAGAATATCAAATTCCTAGCTTCTTTTGAAATGATTGTGTGCCACAGCTGGATGATCTGCTTGTTATACTTGTTTATACAAGAACAGTGGGCCATATTCTCAGCTGGTGTAGCTCCCCTGAAGTAATCACATAGCAAAAAACAACTCAGAGCCTACTCAAGGAAGCTTTTGATGGAAATTGGGCATTTTGAATAAATAACGTACATGGTCTGGAGGGGGTAAGAGAAGGTGCAGGTTTGTGAAGGGAGTTGCCAGCATCGCTGCTCCTCAACTTTCTCAACATATTGACTCACTGACTAGAACTTCAGAAGATCCCTCCAGAAAGAAAATGCCATGATGAAAGTGAAATAGACTAGATGTGCTTTGAGATAGTTCAGGAGAAAATTTGATGCACAAAATTAATACATAGATATTGCCCATGTTTCATGTGTTGGGGAATTTACCAGAAAAAGTCAAAACCAAATTAGTGGTATATGCTTTTTCTTTTAGACACTAGGTAGTTCTGGGCTCTCCTTCTGTAGATATGGTGGTTTTTACCCCATGATGACTCAGCCGGCATGGACTGTGTGGATCATATCCAAGCTTGTTTTCTGGTTTTGTTTTTTAATTATTTTAAAAAGTGTTTATAGGCCTTCTCGATGTGTAGAAGCTTAAGGAATATAATTGTGCTGTTTTTACTGGTTAGTTGTCTCAAACAACAATATTCCATGTTTCTTAAATTCCCTCACATTCTCATTTCTGGGAATGTCACAGATTCCCACACCTGAGCCATTCTTTTTAGGTGACAAATCTAAGGAATTTTCAGATTGAGGTGTCAGTGAAGGAGGTTTTGGAACAAACTGATAAATTAAACAGTAGTAAGTCACCAGGACCAGATGATATTCACCCAAGAGTTCTGAAGGAACTCAAATATGAAATTGCAGAACTACTGCTGTGGTATGTAACCTATTGTTTAAATCAGCCTCTGTATCTGGTGAATAGCTATTGTGACGCTGATTTTTAAAAAAAAAATAGCTCCAGAGGTGATTCTGGCAATTACAAGCCTGGAAGCCTAATTCCAGTACCTAGGCAAATTGGTTGAAACTATAGTAAAGAAAAAGATGATCAGACACATAGGTGAACACGAGATGTTGGAGAAGAGTCAACATGGCTTTTGTTAAGGGAAATCGTGCCTCACCAATCTATTAGAATTCTTTGAGGGGGGTCAACAAACATGGAGAAGGATGATCCTATGGATATAGTGTATTTGGACTTTCAGAAAGCCTTTGACAGAGTCCCACACCAAAAGCTTTTAAACAAAGTAAGGTGTCATGGGATAAGAAGGCAGGTCCTCTCACGGATCAGTGACTGGTTAAAAGACAGAAAACAAAGGGTGGGCATAATTGGTTAGTTTTCACAGTAGACAGAAGCAAAAGTAGGTTCACCCAAGGATCAGTAAAGGGCCCAGTGCTGTTCAACATATTAATAAATGATCTGGAAAACAAGGTAAACAGGGAGGTGGAAAGTCTGCAGATGATGCAAAATTACTCAAGATAGTTAAGTCTAAAGTAGACTGCAAAGAGCCCAAAGGGATCTTACAAAACTGGGTGACAGGGCAACAAAATTAAATTCAGTGTTGATAAATGCAAAATAATGCACACTGAAAAACATAAACCCAACTATACATACAAAATGATGGGGTCTAAATTAGCTGTTACCACTCAAGAAAGAGACAGTTTTCTGAAAACTTCCACTCATCATGTGCAGCAGCAGTCAAAAAAAGCTAATAGGAAACATTAGGAAAGGGATAGATAATAAGACAGAAAATATCATAATGCCACTACATAAATCTATAATACACCTACCGCTGTGAATACTGAGTGCAGTTCTGGTCATCTCATCTAAAAAAAAAAAATTTAGAATAGGAAAAAGTATAGAGTAGGGGAACAAAAATGATTAGGGCTTCCATATGAGAAGAGATTAAAAAGAATGCGACTGTTCAGCTTGGAAAAGAGATGATTGAGGAGAGATGCGATGGAGGTCTATATGTTCATGAATGATGTGGAGAAAGTGAATAAGAAAGAGTTATTTACATTCAGATAGCACAAGAACCAGGGGTCAACCAATGAAACATAAGAAAGTACTTGTTCACACAATGGCATGGTCAACCTCATTGGCAGGGGATGTGAAGGCCAAAAGTATAACTGGGTTAGAAAAGGAGTTAGATAAGCTCATGGAGGATAGGTCCATCAATGGTCAGGGATGCAACCTCATGCTCCGGATGTCCCTAAACTTCTGATTGCTGAGGCTGGGACTGGAAGACAGCTAGTGGATCACTCATTAAATTACCCTGTTCTGTTCACTCCCTCTGAAGCATCTGGCACCAGTCGCTATTGGAAGACAGGATACTGGGTTACATGGGCCATTGTTCTGACCCAGTATGGTCATTCTTATTTTCTTAAAGAATGAAATAAAGCTCTTAGAGGAATCTTGGACAAATTACAGATTTTTGACTGACGCTAAGAAAGAATGTTTGCATGCTTTCAGACTGTAGTTGTATTTTTATGTGGAATTTCCTCTGAGGTTTAATGAGTAGTCTGATTTCTATTTGAGAAATATGCCCTGTCTGAAATGTTCTGTGGGACAACAAACCTGTGACTGCGTAAGTAGCTTATATAGATTTCTTTCGGTACCTGACTATAGATAAATAGATTGGTTATGATTTCAGAAGAAGACATTTTTTGCCTTTTGCCATTTGCCTTGCTGCGCTTTTTATTTGGAACTTGAATTCTTCAAGATGGGCTCTCTAGGGACCATCCTGACAATTATTCCTTTCATAGCTGAGCCGTGTCTTGAATCATATCTATTGGAGATTCAGTCCTTCTGTGAAAATGGTTATAATGATACTGACTTTTTAGTCAACTTTTTGTTCATTCCTGGCTTGCTGGTCATCAAAAAGTAATTCTGTGTATTACTTGGTTACCCAGGACTGGATGTTCTTTTGGTAGATTGGGGCACTGTAGTTGGCTTAATAATTTGTTAATGCCCCAGTGTTTGGTGAGGTTTGTTATTTGTTGTTTCATTGTTACAAAAATGCAATAAGAATCTGAATAAGTCTTGATAAGAAATCAAAAAGTCCAGAAACCCCACACAAGAACTATAGTATTGAAGACAAGAAGAGTTCAACTTACATCTGTTCCAGCCTTGGCTAAGTCCCCCTTGTGGATGGTCGTCAGCCTGCTGTATTGGACCCAACCTTTGGATCCTACATACTTGCAAGCCCACTGGATCTGAGTAGCTTCCAGACACTGTCTCTGAGTCTGGCCTCTTAGGTACACTCCTGGGGTGCACTCTCCTTTTCTGGCAACCCTCCTTTCTATGGAGTATCCTGGGCGCTAGCTGCTTAGGCCCCAAGAGCAGTGCTGATCTCCCAAGGCTCCTCCTATAGCTTATGCACATACTCGAGCTACTCTCATGCGCACCCCATGTATAGTTTAACTCTTCAGAGACATGTAGCAGATAAAGTAAGGAACACACACACACTCTTACACTTTATTCTTAGACAATAGAGGAGATATGCAGATCTATATAAAACCAACAAACACCTATTTGGTCTCCTCTTGAGCCTATGCTCACCTCTTCTGTGAGTTCTTAGGCCCAATTCGTGTGTGAAGTGGGTAGGCCCTTCCATCTCTCTTCTTCCTGCAGTTCTTCTGCTTCCTGGCAATGTTCAGCCAGTGAGAAAGCAAGACATTAGAGCAGACTCTGGTTTCACACCCCTCTGTCAAGTGATTTGCTAACCGGCTTCAAAGCTCTTGTCAAATGGCTAAAGTCTCAGTCCTCTGGAGGCAAACTGGTAGAACCAGCCTCCTTTAGCCTGACCCCTTTTTAGCAAACCCATTGTTCTCATAGGGGAGTCATTGAAAAATGGTGGTCCCTTTGATGGAGCTGTTTCAGATTCACAGACATGGTCTGTTCCTGCCATAATATGGAACTTCTAATCCACACTGAACGATGCAAACATAAATGCTATTCATAAAGCAAGAAAGAAATTGTCAGTTTACATAGACATATTCCCCAAACTGTCACAACATCTCAGTAAACTAAATACTGTGCATTATATTGGATTTGAAAGTTTACATAGCAGGAGAAATTACATTTACACCCACTTTAAGTTTCCATTTACACTGTCTAAGTGGTGTAAAGGCGTTTTGCTATAAATGAAAATCAGACCCTAGTTGTTCAGCTTAATCCAGATTCCTGTAAAATGTACACACTTCACTCTCATTCTCTTGTCCCAACTTGACTAGTTATAAAACACCGGCATCTATTTAGTTTCTCTGAAAAATCCGCCTAATAGTGGCATATGATTCTCACTGCTGTGCCAGATTACATGGGATTGGCTTACTTTTTCCAAGCAGCTCCTAAGGGACTTTTCAGTTATCTCAGACTAAACAAACAATAATCAATTGTTTATTTGCTCCAAAACCTACATCCTTAGCAAACGGCTTCCTCAGAATTCTACACGATTTCTTCCTTCATATATAGCTTCTCTGTCCTTGCTGATAGGGTCAGACGAAAAGAAAAGAGTAATTATTTGAGCTGAGTGAATAATTCACATTACATGAATAATTTATCCATTGAATCTAGCCTCTCTTTCTGCTTGTAGAATATCTGTGAACAGATCACAATTTCCCAACATTTACTTACTCAAAAGTAATCAAAAAAAGTAATTTTTTAAAATTGATTGATTGTGAACTATTTTCTGCAAGCAATCAGTACTCACACTGTTTGGTTAGTTTTGAATGGTCATATATGTAATATACTATTGTTTCTGTTTCCTGATTGTATGAAAATACAGCCGCTCCAGAACAAATACTCATGAGGAAATCTACAGTTTCCTGAAAACTCAAATGTGTAACTTTGAAATTTGCTTTCTGCAAACATTCATGCTGCTTCATCTCAATTGCACAAATGTTTGTAGATAGTGTAAATGAAAAGGGAACAAAGATGGCGAAAGCTAATTCATTCAAAATGTAAGGTAGAAAATTGTTTACTTAGCTTTAGTTTTGCTTAGCTTTTAAAGTTACTGAGAATCATCATGGATGGTTCTCTGAAAACATCCGCTCAATGTGCAACAGCAGTCAAATAAGCTAACAGAACTTTAAGATCCTGTAGCGAGGCCGGTGTGGCTCCCCTCCTCCGCAGGGAGGGTTGAGCCCCGTCCATCTTCCCCCAGGGCGGAACTTCTGGGCGGAAGCCCTGCCCCTCAAAGGGTCAGGCGGTGACCCGGAAGTATAAGAGCCGGGCGCCGGCCTTCAGTTGGAGCCCAGCAGCCGGCCAGAGCAGACGTGCCGGGCAACCCTCATCGCTGGGAGGCTGCCGAGCTCCGGGACAGGGATCAGGCCTTGCGGGAACCGACCCGCAGCAACCACGACCCTGAGCTGCGGGAACTACCAAAGCTGCCCAGCCCCAACTATGGCCTGGATAACCTTTGGACCGGACCTGGCCAGGTACCCAGAGGGGAACCGGGTCTACCTAGCTCGGACTGGAGGAGCCCATGACGGTAGACGACCCGGCGGACCAGGTAGGAGCGAAGGGGGATGGAAGTAGGGCTGACTACAGTCAACCCACAGAAGCGCCGCCTATGACCGGTGTGTTCGGTCAGGGTCCCACTGATCGCGCTGTCAGTGTATTTCGGTCAGATCCCCTGATCACTCTGTCAGTGCGTTTCGGGCTGGATCCCCACTGACTGCCACTAGCGGCGACAGCCGCTACTGGGCCCCGGGCTGAACGCAGAGGAGTGGGTGGGCCTGCGTTCCCCTGCCACCGTAACCGGGTGGCAGTATCCCCTTCATCCCAAAGCTACCGTGTACGTGCTGCTCGCCCTGCCCCAAAGAGCCAGCACCCTCTGAACTATTTGCTGCTCTGCCCTGCCCAAAGGGCCAGAGCCCTCGGAACTATTTACTGCTCTTGCCCTGCCCCAAAGGCCGGAGCCTTGTTGTACTGCGTTTGGTGCCCCGCCGAACCAAGGGCTGGGCCCTATTGACTCTGCTACTACTCCGCCCTGCCCCAAAGGGCTGGAGCCTGTTGTACTGCGTTTGGTGCCCCGCCCGAACCAAGGGCTGGGCCCCTATTGACTCGGCTATTGCTCTGCCCTGCCCCAAAGGGCCGGAGCCTGTTGTACTGTGTTTGGTGCCCCGCCCGAACCAAGGGCTGGGCCCTCCATTGACTGTTTGCTGTTGCGGCTGTCCCAAAGTGCCGAGCCCTCTGAAACTAATCTGCTGCTTGCCTGTCCCAAGAGAGAACCAGAGCCTATTGTACTGTGTTTGGTGCCCCGCCCGAACCAAGGGCTGGGCCCCATTGACTCTGTTACTGCTCTGCCCTGCCCCAAAGGGCCAGAGCCTATTGTACTGTGTTTGGTGCCCCGCCCGAACCAAGGGCTGGGCCCCCATAGACTCTGTCACTGCTCTGTCCCGCCCAAAGGGCCAGAGTGTAGCGGATCGGTCGTCTGGTGCCCGCCTGTAGTCAAGGTGGGGCCCTACTGACTTTGCTGTACCCCAGTCCGCTCCACAGGGACCGAACTCCCGGACAGTGGACCGCGGACCCCGCGAGGACAGGACGAGGCCGGTGTGGCTCCCCTCCTCCGCAGGGAGGGTTGAGCCCCGGCTCCCCTCGTCACAGATCCATTAGGAAAAGGATACATAATAAGACAGCAAATATCATAATACCACTACATAAATCCATGGTACGCCCACACCTTCAAGACGGCATGCAGTTCTGATCACTCCATTTCCAAAAAGATATGTTAGAAATGGAAAAGGTACAGAGAAAGGCAACAAAAATAATTAAGAAACAGCTTCCATATGAGGAGTGATTAAAAAGGCTGGGACTGTTCAGCTTGGAAAGGAGATAACAAAAGGAGGACATTTTAGAGGTCTATAAAATCATGACTGGCTTGTAGAAAGTGAATAAGGAAGTGTTATTTACCTCATCACACAACACAAGAATCATGGATCACTGAAATTAATAGGCAGCAGGTGTAAAACAAAAGAAAGTCCTTCTTCACACAATGCACAACCAGCATGTGGAACTTCTTGCCAGAGGATGTTATGAAGGCCAAAAGTATAATTGGGTTAAAAAAAGAATTGGTTAAGTTCATGGAGGATAGGTCCGTCAATGGCTATTAGCCAGGATGATCAGGGATGCAGCCCCATGCTCTGGGTGTTCCTAAGCCTCTGACTGCCAGATGCTGGGACTTGACAGCTGGGGGATGGATCTCATGCCCTATTCTGTTCATTCCCTTGGAAGCATCTGGCACTGGCCACTGTCGGCAGACAGGATACTGGCCCTGATGGACCATTGGTCTGACCTAGTGTGGCCGTTCTTATGTTCTTAAATGCTTGACCATGCTCTATCTTCATTCTGTGACTAGAACTCTCATTGATGTCAATGAGAATAGTACACAAATATAGAGGATAAAATAGCCTTATGTCATTGATGCCAGGATCTCTGCTCTGAAATTTGAATAATTTTTTCCATTCTGTAGTTGCTAGCAAACTGTTTTCTGCCATTCACAGTTCTTTTACCTGCCAGAGCAGATAAGGACAGAGCAGAATACTGTTTGCATTTGATAGTGATTCATTGTGGCTGGGCCCCACCTGTTTGCACCCAAGGATAAACGTTTTTACACTTCTCTACTTCCCTTACCATGCCAGGTTGAAATTTC
Organism: Chelonoidis abingdonii; assembly: GCF_003597395.2. Classification (NCBI taxonomy): domain Eukaryota; kingdom Metazoa; phylum Chordata; order Testudines; family Testudinidae; genus Chelonoidis; species Chelonoidis abingdonii. The sequence continues at coordinate 18,527,737 of NC_133783.1, read as the reverse complement.
TAAGAATAACTGTGTTTCTCTTCCCACCTTGCAAAGTCAAGGATTTCTTTAAAGAGCCACTCCAGGCTGCTTTAGTTCATGATTGTTCAGGTGAACACAAATCAGTTACACATGAGATGTTATTGAACTGACTGCCTGAAAAGAATACTACCTGTAATCACAATATTAATGGTAAAATACTGGTCCTTATGAGTCGGAGCGGCACAAAAACAGGGGAAGCAGGTGGTGGTGCTGAGGATAGTGTAGTGGGCCTCTGAGGCAGCCCACTTTACACAGAGCAAGATGGCTCAGGTGGCTGAGGTGACTCCTTCCACAGGAGTTAAGGCCCAATTTAGCAAAGCACTTAAGCATGTGCTTAACTTTAGGCTCATAAGTTCTACTGAAGCAAGTGGGAGTTTTCATCAAAGTTAGGCATGTGCATAAGTGCTTTGCTGAACTGAGTCCTCCTTGCTGCTGCTGCAAATAGGAATAGCATGCCCCTTCCACAGTGCACGCTGATGATTGCAGAATACATGCTGGAGGCAACGCACACTTGGGGGTCATGGAGGCAGCTATTCACTTTAGCTGCTTCTTCAGCCTCCTACCAAAGGGCATGCTAGGCTGGTATCCCACCCACCTGTACTGAGGAGCCCTTTTTGGCTGAGCACAGCAAGGGTGTTACCCTCAGTTTGGTGGTGTTTCTCTGTTTGGATGTCATGCGGTAACTTTTGAACACCTCATCTAACCAATTCCAAAATTTCCAGGAATCAGTGGCCAGGCCCGTCCTAATGTTGGTGAAAACTGGAAAGCCAAGAGCCAGCAGGAAGTATAGGACACACGGAGATCATTGTAACTGGTTAGCAGACCCAGCAGCTTCAGCCAGGTATGGAATTGTCTGTAGATCAAAGCACCAGTTGATGGCAGCCATTACCAACTTCCAGCACAACAATATGCCCCATCTGAGCTTGCCCATCTTCCTAGTAGAGTTTAACACGTGGACACACTGAATGACTTATCTTCCAGGCAGAAAGAAAAGAAATAATAATGGTGGGAGAAGCATAGAGGAATGGAGGAGGGCCACACAAAGGCCCTGGTATTGTGGGACAAGAGGGGAACTGGGTAAGGGTGGAATGGGGGGACATAGCCCTTGGTGTGGGGGAGGAATGGTGGGAGGAAGGGAGACATGGAGGACACAGAGACTCCTAGCTTGTGACAGAGGACGAAATGGGGGAACATACAGAGCCCCTGGCATGGGATAGATATAAGAAGAAGAAGAAGAATGGAGAGAATAAGGGAAACACAGAGCCCTGGCCACAAGAGGGGGCGAATGGAGAATATTGGTATGGGGGAGGGGGGCATGGGGGACACAGAGACCCTGGCATGTGTTGGAGAGGTAGTTGGGGAGTTAGAGAGTCCCTGAAATAGAGGAAGCTGATACATAGGGAGCTTGAAGGAATTTAAGGAGCTCCTGGTCAATGCAATGAACTCTGCCTATAGAAGCTATGAAGTGCGTAAGCACTTTCTACCACTCCTGCCTAGGTACCCTGTTCCTCCCACACATACATGCGTGGTTTTTCCTTAAGAGACAGTGTTAAAATAACCTTTGGCTCTACTTTTTTGAAAGTGTCCATGCATTTTGGGTGCCTCCATGGTTAGATGCAAACCAAATTCAGTCTGTATCTCAGATTGGGCACTCAATATGAGTGGCTGCTTCTGAAATAATGAGTCTTAACTTCTGTTTGTATATACGTATATATGTAAGAACTATTCTAATTTACACTAGCTGAGGTTCTGGCACACAGTCTGAAAATAAATTTTGTTTAATCTATTGGTATGGGTGCATTTCCTTCCTTTCTAACTTCACAATAAAGTATGCACACTCACTCCCACCACTTCTGATGTTTTTTCCCCCCTATGAATTTTTTGTTGTGTCTTTCCTCCCATGTAATTTCCTAATAGTGAACTACTGACTGAGTGGGCTGCTTGTATTTCATCTTGTGGCTGCAGAAGGTCAATCGGCTTCTGATACAGACAAACATGCACCATTACAGTAAACTCATAAAAAGTTTCCTCTCCAGCATGAAAAGGAGAAGGAAATGAACTCTTTGCTTGGGGTTTCAGTAATTATGTTCTGGACCAGTCTCATTCTAAAAATATACAAGGTTTTGTAATATTCCCTGCAGGAAAAAAAAGAGGAAGAAATTCTTTCTTAATTTTTTGTATATGATTAATATTTATTCATCTTTTAACAAAGTTACAATCATGTAATTAATCAATGGTAACTGACAAGTGTCACCAGAATCTCTCCATTAAACATTACTAAAAAAAACCCCAAACAACCCACCCCCGAGTCCTAAATAAAGCAACTAGGTAGGATAGTGTATTAAGCAAGTGTGTTCCTTTAGTGTAGTCAGTCTGAATTCAAATACTACGTGCATGCACTTCTCACTGGGAAAGTTCAGTTCTGTTGTCGGTCAATGCAACTTGACGGAAATGGAGATGGGCCCACTTGTACCAGGTTTGAATTTGGCCTGCTGCTTTAAATTAGGGAATTCAGCCCAAGGGGCTTTACTTCAGGAACATGAGTTTTTGTTTTATTTTTGATTTGGATAAATGTCCAGGAAGGTTTACAATGAGATCATGAAACTCCTGTCGCTTGTGACCTAAAGCAGGTTCTATTGCACTTAATTATTCTACAGTAAGTACTGTGTTAATGTACTACAGTAATCTAGTGCCCTGGCTCTGAACAGTAAACTAGTGTATCTATGCTTGTATTTATAAAACTTCTTCCCCTTTCTTAGAACTTGGGGAGAAATGCATGTGTTTCTGAGACCAGAGTCTTGACTGGTACACAGATCTAATGTCTAAAATATCCCATATGAGCCCCACTGATTTGCATGTGTTCATCTTTTATTATTTACTGAAGTTGTTATGAATGACATAATAGGGGTCCTATTAATATCTCTTTCTATTCATTGGAGTAATGTTACAATATTTTATATGACTCAGAAGCATATGAAGGATTGTATTCTCATCTGAATGTACCAGGATAGTGCTAATACACCTCTACCCTGATATAACGCTGTCCTCAGGAGCAAAAAAATCTTACCGTGTTATAGGCGAAACTGCGTTATATCGAACTTGCTTTGATCCGCTGGAGTGCGCAGCCCCGCCCCCTGGAGCGCTGCTTTACTGCGTTATATCCGAATTTGTGTTATATCAGGTCACATTATATCAGGGTAGAGGTGTACTTGTTACATGTTTAATGAACTTAGTTGTAAGATGAGGAATGTTATTTAGTCTGTGACTGTTTTTAACGGTTCTATTAAGTAACCATTAATTCTGTACACAGCATTAATATTGAAATTCAGTCTAAATAGAAAATATGGAAACTTCGTGGCAGTGATACAGTTTTTAGAGGATTGTATAGTGAGAATTGTCTGGATTGTGTCATTTCAATAATATTTTGTTATTTACTATCTGATTGAAAGCACCAAAATTGTAACCAGCCATTCCTGCATTTCAGTTATAAGAAAATTTCCTTTCACGAACTCTGGCTTAAGAGTAAAAACACGTTCTTGCCCATCAATTTGCAGTTTGATTCTCTTTTATTAGAGTAGTGCAGGCCAACCAGACAGACACCATTACTAACTGTACAGACTATGCTGAGACACTGTGTACTTTGATATAGCAAGATTCCTCATGTATGTAGAACTTGGTATGTAAAATGTCAATATATATGTCTGAGGAGAAGGACAAATGGAATACACTATTGCTACTGTACGTTGCTTTTTTTTAGCTGGGCTCTTCTTTATTAGCAGGGCACCAGTAAAATGCAGATTTAAGTTGCTGAAAGACAAGGAGCTGTAAAATTATAAAGTTGTGTTATAAATGACAAACTTATTTTTATTCTCTTACTGTAAAATTATCTTGAATAAAATAATGTAGATCCTGATTTTTAAAGAGGCTGAAACCTGGCTTCTGCCTAGTTACCTGATTTGTGGGAACAAGGTGGCTTAAGCATGTTCTATGGCAGTGGTTTTCAAACTTTTTTTCTGGGGATCCAGTTGAAGAAAATTGTTGATACCCATGATCCAATGGAGATGGGAATGAGGGGTTTGGGGTGTGGGAGGGGGCTCTGGGCTGGGGCAGGGGGTTGGGGTCCATGAGGGGGTGAGGGCTGTGGGTTGGGGCCAGGGATGAGGGGTTCAGGGTGTAGGAAGAGGCTTTGAGCTGGGGCAGGGGGTTGAGAAGTGGGAGGAGATCAGGGCTCTGGGTTGGGGGAGCAGACTCTGGGGTGGGGCTGGGGATGAGAGGTTTGGGGTGCAGGAGGGGCTCTGGGTTTGGAGGAGGCTCAGGGCTGAGGCAGGGGGTTGGAGTGCAGGAGGGGGTCAGGGCTCTGGGCTGGAGTGGGGCCAGGGATGAGGGATTTGGGGTGCAGGAGGGACTCTGGGTTTGAGGGGACTCAGGGCTGGGGCAGGGGATTAGGGCGTGGGAGGGGGTCAGGGCTGGGGCAGAAGGTTGGGGTGAGGGTGTGAGGGCTGCGGAGTGGGGCCAGGAATGAGGGATTCAGAGTGTGGGAGGGGACTCTGAGCTGGGGCAAGGATTTGAGGGTATGGGAGGGGGTCAGGGCTCTGGGCTGGGGTGGGGCCAGGGATGAGGGGTTTGGGGTGCAGGAGGGTCTCCGGGTTTGGGGGGGATCAGGGCTGGGGCAGGGGGTTAGGGTGTGGGAGGGGGTCAGGGCGCATGGCAGGGGCAGTGTGTGGAGACCCGTGGCCCCCCTGCCTAGGAGCCGGAACTGCTGCTGGCCATTTCTGGGGCACGGCGCTTTGTTGGAACAGGTAGGCTCTAGCCTGCCTTAGCTGGGCAGCACTGCCAATGGGACTTTCAACATCCCGATCGGCGGGCGGTGCTGACCAGAGCTGCTAGGGTTCCTGGGTGCTGAGCAAGGTAACCCAGTGCCTTACATGCTGTGACCCAGTACTGGCTTATGACCTGAACTTTGAAAAACACTGTTCTAGGCATCTTGAGCAATTCTTATGCTTCCCTGTTCTACAGAAAATGTAGTATTGTATTTGCTTGATTTCATCTTCAATGCAATAAAAAAATCCCCTGTTTACTAAGTTCAGAAACAAATAAAAGACAAAAAGGAATCAACATCCACTTAACTAATTTCACTGTCCAGGCTATGTAGTTAAATTTTGACTTATTCTATCAATAACCAAACATACATATATATATGTATATATTTGCATCAAATATACTAATGTCTTTGCTTCCCTGCCCTCCTAATATTACATGTGCAGGGTACAGGATATGAAATAGCTGGGGTTCAGTATTATGGTTTGGTTCACTTTAAATGATGGGGGTATATTTTCAACAGAAATGTTCCACTGGAAAGATGACATCAGATTCAAAGACTTTTTTCTTTGTTACATTTCCTGCTACTTAAAGGGGGTCAGGTAAAATTTGGGCCATGTAAAAAAATAAGTTGATAATAGAATTATTATTAACATTATATTTTATTCACTTCTCCTATGGTACTTTTTGTCTTTGTTTGTAATATTTTTAGGGCAGAGACTGTGTTCTCCTACTGGTGTGAGATTGTGCAGTGACTAGCATGATGGGGCACTCTCCTGGCTGAAGCCTGTGCATGTTGGTGCACTACACACATAAAATTCAGTCCAAGCAGTTAAAGTTTAGCAAAGTTGTAAGCAATTGAAAACAGGATCATATAATGGGAAGTGTCAGGCAACCTTCACTATAGGTGCCTCTAATCAGCTCCACCTATAATAATAATAATAAATGATCAGCATATCTCACATAAGTGGCAGAATTTTAAAAGTAATTGATTCCCTTTTTAACTCTGTACAGATAGTGATATTTTCCTGAACTTGGATTGTTGGAGTGAAGTCGAAGGGTAAATTCCAAACCCTGACTGTCTGATGCACTCAACTGTGACTGGAACTGAAAACCTTCACTCATGGCATATTCTGGCACAAGCCACTGTACAGTTACAAGTCTAGTCAGATCTGTATTTCACTTTACTCAAGAGGAAACAATATTTAAAAGGTTTGTGTTTAATCTGGTCAAAACATATTTTAAAGAGAATAGTTAGAATTCTTTCTGAAGGAGAATAATTGATGAGTCAAGCATGTGGTCATAAACCCAGAGACAGCAGTAGTGGACAGTTTCAGTAGTTGGCTGAGGTTTATTCTCTCTCTCTTCATTAGTGGTTACGTGCTTCACTAGTTAAGGCTAACAATGAAGTAGACCACGTATTCCATAAAGGACATAAAAGGCCCTATCATGCCTCTCCGTGGGCTACTCCTGTAGAGTGACAGGGATATTTGGATTTGCCCAGTTTCTTGGGATTCTTTCACTGAGGGCTGTTTGTGTCCCTAAAGGGAATTGCAGGAGGTTCTACCTCTGAAACTAGCAGCTCCCCTGAGATTGTTAGAGGCACAGGTCATCTGCTTGGAAGTCTTGTGCCTCTGCACTGGGCTTTGGCTTCCCCCATTCACTTCTGATTCCTGACCATACTGCTTTTGCCAAGAACCCCCATTCTACTTGCTACTCCTGGAAAATACCTCCAGGAGATGTTTTTAACCTGCAGAGGGGGAGTCCAGGTACATTAATGCTAACCGGGACTTGGTTCCACCTGCTGTCTCCCCACTTATGCAACCCAAATCCTAGCAGATCTCCTGCAGAGGGGGAAAAATGCCATGAAGGTAGGGTGACTTAAGATTCAAGGAAATAAATGATAACTGTATGAAATATACAGGGCTAATTTTAACTTTCAGTGGCAGCACTATATACATTTTTATTCAGGATACAAAATCATACTCAGTACAAATCATGAGTTTTTTGATCAAATGACTTTGGCCCCAGACTATGTTTTGTTCTGTTTCAAAAGTACTCAGCACATTTTGGGAACTCACCACACCCACCTCCTCAGGTGTATGTGTGTGTGTAAAAAATTATTGGTCCTCTGTTCAGGGGGCCATGGTCTACACTTATTTTGTATGTAGAACTTTTATTGACATCAGTGAGGGTTAGTCTTAATGATCAAAGGTATGGCACATGATATTTCTAGTCCAAATAATTATTATTTACTATTTGCATTGCAGTGGTGTCCCTTACTGTATTGACATGCACACAGAGTGCCTAATTCTCATTGACACTTAGAGCTTGTCCATAGAACATGGTAGCTAGTGTGTGATAACTAATGTTTTATAGGGAGACTAAGGTTAATCTCGACCAACTAACATGTTAAAACTACAGCTTGCCATATCGATGTTAGGATTTTAAAACAGGTTAGTTATCATGCGCTAGTTATCATGTTGGTAATAAAACACCTTTTTTCTTAGTTGGACAGGCCCCAGGGGCCCCTTCACATTGCTCAGGCCTTAAAGGGGGTTAAGTGTCATGGGCATTCATGCCTAGTCTACATTCAGTTTTTGTAGCAGTATAACTGCTTTAGTTAGTGGCCTGACTTTTTTACTGAAATAGTTATACGGGCAGCACCATTCCGAGCATGGATACAGTTATATCAGAATAAAGGTGGCTTGTGCGGGTATAGCTTACTCCCCTCCCTCACATAGGAATATCTCTGCCTGTATAAAGCACCTTTCTACCAGTATAACTGCATCCACAATAGGTAGGTTGTTAGGTTGTGCCATTTAAACTAGAGTAGTATTGTTAACGTAATACAACGTATGTGTGTAGACCAGCCCTCACTTTCATACCCTTTTACACTGCCAGAATGGTGTAAAGGGGCCTTAGTGTAGATGAGCATCAGTAGCAGTGTGTAAATATCACCCTTTGAGCATGTGTGGGATGCTTTTTCTCAAGATCTTTGTCCTGTCCAGGCCAAGCTGTTTCTAGTCAGAGATTTGAAAGCAGCCTCAGGAAGTTAAAGGTTGCATCTTTTGAAAAGACTGAAACTATCTTGGACTCAGCTGTAAACTAAAGGGTAGTGTTTATCAATTCACCATTAGCTGCAATTATTATTATTACCTAATTATTATTCGATGTGGGTCTGCTCCTTGTATTTCTATCAAAATGTTATTGTCTTTAAATTATCTTTAACTTTAAATTAATAATCTGATTCCTACTCTACAGATGATCTAAGGCTAACTGCAATGCTGTATAATTACACAAAATGCTCAGAAGACCTCTCAGTTTTTAAAGGGGCCTCTTTTGCATTATAATCCTTCCAAATATATGAATGCCTCTGAAGCTCATTTTCAGGTACAAAAAGTTAACATCCACTCAGCTCACTTTATATATTTCATTATAATTTAATTAGCTCCACATATTAGGAACTTTGGTCAAAGCTGTTTCTGTGGGGCATAAGCACAACCAGAGGCAAGATGGCAAATGTAAAGAAACAACATTAATCTTTGTGACAAATGGATTTTGTACCCTCCCGTTAACCTGAATGGTGATAAAATTGGTTTCAAATTTCTTTGCTATTTCTGATTTTCTTGTTATGAATAAACCCTGTCCACAGAACACGTTAGCTCTGCTGTGCGATAAGTGAGATCGAGTGATCATTATGCTCTTGGCTGTATTTATTAGATCTTGACCATTCCTTTCTTTGTGTTCTTCTACTGAGATGCAAGAAAATCCTTTTAAAAAATAAAAACCATGAGCCCTATGCTTCCTCCACGATGTGGAGGGGAGAAAGTATGCAGTAATAACACAGAAATAATACCAAATTTGTGGACGAAAGGGAGTGGAGTGACCACACCCAGCCCACATTTGGGGCTCCTAACCGGGTAAGATATATCAATGGTTGAGCACATACCTTTTGATTAACTCCTTCTGGTTCCGTGGGATTTTCCACAGAAGGCAACAATTTAGTCACAGGATATTTTCTTTCTTTCTTTCTTACAGTCTTAATGCTGTAGTTGGGAAATTTAATCAAAATTGTTCTCTTATTCGCTCAAAATACATTTTTTGTTAAATCTAAATTCTTTCCGTTGAAGAGGAGGATGAGACTCTTATTAAGGGAGAGGGAAACTCCATCAGCACAGTGAACTAAGGAGTGCTATCTTGTTCTGTACCCGAAGAGTGTAGCAAGAGGCTGATGACTAGTAGAGGAAATGGGAGGCTGGGTGTCTCAAAGGGGAGATACTTTTCTGTCAGATATAGGGAAACTATTTTGGTGTGTGTGTGAAATTTGGTTCTTTAAACGAGTGGAACTTCTCTTTCTGGGAGAACTCAGAGGTGTAGATCCTCGGTTGGTCATACGTTGTGTCATAACTCCATTAATTTCATTTAGAGTCTCAGAATTGTCAGGAAACTGTTCTTCCTGGGAGCAGTATTTCAGGTTGAAGGGATCTGCTCTTTGAGCCAGATTCTCACTTTCCCGCACCAGCTTCAGTGAATCTGGCCAAGCATATGTGCAGGCGGGTGGAAGAGTGGCAATAGTATAGAGACTTATTTTTTACAAGAATGTCTGCATTTCAAATTTTAGAGTGCTGCTATTTGTATGAAAATTGGGGGAGAAGTGCTTCAAGGAGAAAGTGGCTTCAGAGGCTCAAACTGTGGAAGATAGCCTCTGTTCATGGAAAAAGTAGTGGCCCTCCATTAGGATTCTCCCCTCCAGTTTGTTATCCTGCTATGTGGGTCGGGATAACAGGCTCTCAGTGGGAACTAGGCACTTAACTTACAGTTAGATCTGGAAAGCTCCCTCCTAATGAATTCAGTGGGAGCGATGGATGCTCAGCAATTAGAAAATCATATGGTTTCTAATTAGGTGTCTAAATAGGCAGCTACAGATCCAGATTTGAAAGGTTTTCATGGTGATGTCAAGTTAAGAGAGGTAGTTTGTGGCATTTAGGGAGAAGTACAAGAAGACAGCTTTAAATAGCTGGGATTTCAGATGTTTCCCACCGTTCTCACTATGAATATGGGTCATATTTTATGATCGTTTTCTTGTTGCAATCTTTCTCACTTGAAAGAAATATCATAGTTGCTCTGCCCACTGTAAACTGTGATGGACAGTGAGATCATGCTATATTATTAAATTTTGTAGCTCTCAGAATATCATTTCCTGATCATGCCTTTTCTTCCTCTTAATTGACCCTGTGAAGCGGAAGGGTCAAGCAATCAAACTATAGAGCATTATGTCTTTCACAGGATGTACAAAAATATTAACCACTCCTGTCTTGTAACAAGAGCAAAAAATAGAAGCTTGAGTTACTTCGTGTGATGGTGATTATAGTGAGAAATGGGAAATGGTACACACCACTCATTCCTGTTACAACCTCATGAATGAATGCCTAGTAGTCTTGGTTCCTTCTCCTCAAATGCTGTAGCAGTTGACTAATGTCAGTGTGACTTGGTGCCATCCAGTTGGCTCAGCAGAGCATTCTGCTAGTTCTCATGATTAGTTCTCACTTCCCATCATGTGCAAACCATGAAATTATAAGCAAACAAAGTATTTGCTTGCATGCAATGATTTTACAAAAGGTTTCCTTCCGTTATGTTGTATGAAGTAGGCATAAAGGTACTGGATCGCTTAAGCAATATGTGTGAAGTTCATATCAGTATTTTGACCTCTCTCTGCAATATGTCATGACAACAGATTTATTTTTTTAAATTTACTGTACTAAATAGTTTAAAAAAACCTAAGATGCGTGTAGCAGATGGTTTACTGAAAACAATCAAGTTTTGTGACATCTGTTCTTTCTAGAACCCATTGTAATACTACAACATATTTTCTATTTCTTCTGCACCCATGTTTTTGCATTCATAGCAAAAAGGAAGAACATTGAATTAGTCTGTCATAATGGTCGTATGTACCAGAGGGTTGGGAATTTTCTGTTCTAACAAAAAAGTAAGTCAGTCAGTTTCCACAAAATCAAAATTTTCCAAAGGAAAGTTTCAATCTTGCTGAATATTTTTATTATTTATTATTCATCAGAAAAATCTAAAATATTTAGTTTCAGGTTAGTTTGACCCAAATTGAAACATTTTGGTTTGTTGAACTGAACTGAAATATTTTGTTTTGAGTTAGTTGGATATTAAACTGTGTCTGCCTGAGCTACCACAGTGCTTTATGGTAGTAGTTGTGTGGGTATTTCACGCCTTTGTTCTCTCGCCAAAGAGCTAGGCTCCTTCTCTGGGCTCTGTTTCCCATGATACAGTGCAGCTTCCCCGCTGAACAACCGATGTGATGCATTATGAGAGTCACGTGGCAACAGTGCATCATGGGAGATGTAGTCTGGCCAGGGAGCCCAACTCTTAGGAAGAATAGATGCATGTGACACGTGAACTACAATTCTCATGAGGCACAATGGCACGTTAGGTTCAATACACTAGAATGAAACGTATGGATTTAGGTATGCTGGAACATTTTATTTTGACAGAAATTGCTCAAACAAAATATTCAACACATGCAAAACAAAAATTTTTGTAACTTTTCATTTAGCTACATAGAACTTTATTCTAATAGTTTCCAGAGAGAGAGAACTTGGAAGGCTAAAATGTTACCCATCAGACAGATATACTCATTGTAAGTGAATATGGCAGAATATTTGTGAAAATTATTTGCAGAAACCTGACTCTAAGAATTGTGCTCATGCAACTGAGGAGTTAGAAACAGGCCATGAGATCTACATGTTTACTGACATCAGCTCAAATTTCTGTTAGCAATTAACTGTTTGTAAATGAGTAACAGGTTATTAATTATATTTATGGAGATTATTCAGCAAACAATTTTAAATAAATTCATTCAAGAAAATCATGCTCTGTTCAAAGGCAATTGGTGAACAGAAAAAGAGGTCCATCTAATAAGTAGTTCATTACTACTTCTTTGCCCATCTCTAGCCCTCAGATATACATATGCAACTGCTACAGATTTCAGTGGGAGTTTCAATGTATGCTTACATGAGAAAAGAGTTTGGCCTCATGGGCTTGATCCTGCATAGACTGCCATACCCCAAACTCCCATTAAGGCAATAGAAGTTTTAAATGCACAAAAAATTCAGGACTGAGCTCTGATAGGGAGGGATTTTCAAAAGCACTCTATGTTACCTAATTGTATTGACTTCAGTGCGAGCAGAGTTAGGCCAATACTAAGTGCATTTGAAAACCTCACCTTAAGTGTATAAACCTTTATTAAATCTGTTAAATTCTCTGGATACAATGAGTCTGATCCTCAGCTGGTGTAAATTGCTTTAAAAGTCAATGGAGTTGCACTGATTTATACCTGCTCTGGGGTGCTGAGAGCCATTGAACCAAACTATAATCCCTTATATGATAGAAACCACTTCAAAATGGGGTGGGGCAGCAGCCTAGTTTCAGCACCTATGTACCTACTGAGGATTTGACAACTTTTCTTGCCTTTGGAGAGGCACAGTAGGGACCTGACAGTGTTGCCCTTATTCTTAGCGCTCAGCATTTACTCACCTGACCAATCTTATTGAAGACAGAGGCCTGAGATGAGCGGAGTCTCACAAGGACAGTTAATCTTGCAAGATTTCTCCCACTTGGGGTTGAAATATCACAATACCAGCTCACTCGCTATCTCTGAGAATGATCTTAAACTTAGCCCTGATTCAGACTTTAACTCAGCCCTAGCCCAAACCTAATCAGAATCATAATCCAAACACCACCTCCTCAGCCCTTCTTTAGTATAACTGTGTACTGATGGCAGATCCAGCACAGAGGGGCTGACCGAGTGCTTGATTTAGAAATTTACTCTTTTGTAAGAGATACTTGTGTGAACATCAGAGTAAGACACAGAATGCCAGTCCCCTAAATATAGTACAGTTTTGTCTGAGTCATATCATTTTAACTGTGTGGGAGGGGTGTGAAGACATCCCACAGAATGGAGAAACACCGTCTTAATGTCTGTGGTTCCATTGCCCAGTGAGATGAATTTTTTTCTAAAGTCAGAATACAGCAGAGGGAGTAAAGGTATGTTTATTGTAAGTGGATTGTAATTCTGTTGCAGCTTTCAGTGCAGGAAGTAGGCGTAGTGTTCACCACCCACTTCAAAAGCTGAAGTCAAGCCGGTTTGAAATGTATATGAATCTTAGCCAAATACTGAACTTTTTGTGCAAGAGGCAATATAGGCAATAGCTAAACATCTAATGTGAATTTGGAAGGACACTTTATTGCAGGGTGATCCCCAGGTTTATCAATGGAACTGAAACTCATTCTGAGAGGACAAAAATTTCTTCCATTAACAGCTGCTCTTGAGTTCAATTTATCTGTTTTATTGTAATATAGTTCTGCTAATGCTACATGTTTGGAACTAGTGGTCAAAAGCTGTTTCTTTGAGCATGTTCACATAATATTGCATGGCTAAAATCCTGGTCCCGTTGGAGACAATGGAAGTTTTGCCATTGTCTTCAGTGGGGGCAGGATTTTGGTCTAGTTTTGAAATAATTAGAGATGGGCCCAACTGACAAAGTCTAGGCTTGGATTTGACCTTCTCTAGAGTATGAAGGAGATATTTACATTTGGTGTTCTAAAAAACATCTGCCTTTCTAACAACTGGATTTTGTTTTTACTCATCAGCCTTACTCTTTGAATGCAATCAGTTTCAAAGCTAGTTCACATTATCTTGACATGAATGAACCTTGGCAACTACAATGGGAGATTTGAGATAAGGATTTGAGAAAATGGGCTCCCAACAAACAAAATTTCTTCTTTTTAAAAACACCCTCTAAGATCTAAGATCACTTTACTTTGTCTAAGGAGAATTTAACTTGCTCTCAATAAAAACGAGGCCTGTCTCCAGCTCATTACTCTTGATCAGAGTGGGCATATTCCACATCAGATAGAGCTAAAACATGCCTTTCTTGTAAAATATGCTTTTGATGTCAGCCACGGCAAAATGTGTAGAAAAGTCAGGGGCTGATACTACAGCCCTTACGCACATGAATCATCAGTCATTTGTCTCAGTAGGCTACTCATATAAGTAAGAGCTGCAGGATCAGGCATTTTATGCTTAGTGCAAATGAGAGATGAACTTTGCTTCTACAGATAATCCAGTAAAATCAAAAGCTTGTTAAATGTAATGGAATGCCAGATAAAACCCTGCTCTCCTCTTGGTTCTCGATCTGGCCTTTAATTGCCAGGAAAGATTAGTCCTGTAAACACAACGTTATATCCATGGCAACGTGCAAGTCAGTGTTTAACTTTGCAGCACATTAAAAGGTATATTTTAAAAAAACACTTCTACGTTTTACAGCTTAGAATAGCAATTATGATTTCTAAATCAGGTGTTTCCTAGCAGTTATTGACTGGCTGGGATAAGGGCTTGATGCAAAACTCATTCTTTCAACTCCTTGTCATTGCTAGGAAATTCTCATATGTATTATTTCTGAAATATAGTCAGTGTTTCCCCTAGCAATACTGATCTGACTGGAAAAATATGGCAGGATCTAAATCCAACCTAGAGGTACAGCCTGGGCAATACACACATATCAGATTATAGCAAGAACTGTGCAACCAGTATCCATGACCTATGTGGGCTCTAGGTGCCTGCACAGGATGCAGTGCTCTTCTGTTAAGTCATCCTGATGTGAGGCTTCTTGAATCCTACCGGAAGGTGCAATTTAATAAGTGTTGAGTCATACTAACAAATGGCTCTTGTTAGCTACTGCCAGGATATAAAGGGCAGCAGTTAGAGTATCTAGCTCTGGGTAGGTTGAACTAGGGCCTGGGGCACAAGCTTACCAGGGAAAATCCTAGGAAGAGCCAAAATTGGGGAGAAAGCTTAGACTTGTTTGTTTTCTGAGTTACCAAAAAAGCCAACTCCAGAAAATGATGATTCTCAATTATATTCACTGTGTTCTGTCTAGAGCCATGCGGGTATTACATTTGCTTACATGGTTCAAAATGGAAAGATTTGGCTGTCTAGGGATGTATACTGTGCTCATCACTGTTGTATATGAATGCTGTTCTAAATTCGGAGGCAGAGTCAGTCATAAGCCTGGAAATAAGGCTGTTCTTCAGCTAGGTTTGGCTGCTGCTGTAGAGGGCTTTGAAGATCAGGACTGAAGCCTCAAAGTTGCCCCTCTTTAATGGGGCAGTGGAGTGAAGGAAGAAGTGCACTGCTATGATGCACTCTCATTGCTCTGTTTCACTGTCTAGACAAGTAGCTGCATTCTGAACCAATTAGAGCTCTCTGAATGTCAGTTTTTTCATTTCTAGGTACAGAGCAATGATTCAGCCTGGAAGTCATGAGTGGACAGTGGATCACTATGACTACCTGTGAATCCAACAGAGTGAGTGGTGATTGAAGAATATTTTTTGCAGCCACAGATATCTATATCCTGAAGCAATGTGGAGATAGTGGACTGGCTGGATGATCTGAGGAAAGATGGTCATGATAGAGGGCACTGTTATCATGGAGACAAGCCCTTTGAAGCATATCCTTATTCCTATCAGCCTGCCCCAGTTGCTCTTCCTCAAAGTGCTGGTATTTGAGTCATTTGGAGAGCGGAGAAATGATACAAGACATTCTTGATGTAAAGTATTTTGTCACCATTTATAGTTGACATTTGAGGTCATGTCATCTTACACCACAGCTGCCCAAAGGGTTCAGGGGGGCTGGGGCAAAGCAATTTCAGGGGCTCCTTCCATAAAAAAAAGTTGCAAAACTATAGAATACTATATTCTCGTGGGGGCTCCTGTGGGACCCAGGGCAAATTGCCCCACTTGCCCCCCCTGCACCCCCCAGGGAAGCCCTGGGAAAAATAAACATTTAAAATTTTTCTGCATCTTGGCACAAATCCAGCTTTGAGAAAACTTCTTTTCAAGTCACCTTTACAAGGTATCACTGGTTCAGCTTGTGCTAAAAGGCACTAAAGCTCATTAATAGGGTTGGACAAATATTTTGCATCAAAACGTTTTTTTGGACTGAAAACGAGGGTTTTTTAAAAAGCAGAAAAAAATCACGGACAATGTCTGCTTTCTTTCAAAATTTGTTGTGGTTTTTTTAATTGAAAAGCTGAGATTAGTCTGCCAAAACCTAAACATGGTTTGGGGTTTCAGAAGTGTGTAGCCAAATATTTGCTGCTTGCTGTGTTTGTTTAAAGAAACAATAAAAAAATTCTGCTTAAAAAAAATCCAAAACTTTTGAACCACTTCAGCTTGTGACCAAATGCCTGAGCCCATCCAGTCAGAGATTTTTCCAGGCTTCTGATACTCTGCTGGCGTCCTTGACTCACGTCTGTCTCCATACCTTTGGGTTCATTTAGCTTAGAACATAAGAATATAAGAACATACTGAGTCAGACCAAAGGTCCATCCAGCCCATATCTTGTCTACTGACAGTGGCCAATGCCAAATGCCCCAGAGGGAGTAAACCTAACAGGTAATGATCAAGTGATCTCTCTCCTGCCATCTGTCTCCACTCTCTGACAAACAGAGGCTAGGGACACCATTCCTTACCCATCCTGGGTAATAGCCATTAAGGGACTTAATCTCCATGAATGTATCTGTTTCCTAGAGACTGGCTCCACAGGGTCCCTCACAAACTGGAGACAGTTACTGTGGGTTTTTCCTTAGTATAGCTTATGTACATACTCCACGAACTGAGCATTTGAGCTTGTTCCAGAATGTGGGATGAGCCCATGTTGTGAAAACTGAAATGCTCAAAATAGCACATGCATGTGAATGGACACAGTGCTAAAATTAAGTTAATCCAGGGGTTCTCAAACGGGGGGGTTGGGACCCCTCAGGGGGTCACGAGCTGTCAGCCTCCACCTCAAACCCTGCTTTGCCTCCAGCATTTATAATAGTGTTAAATATATAAAAAAGTGTTTTTAATTTATAAGGGGGGGTCCACACTCAGAGATTTGCTATGTGAAAGGGGTCACCAGTACAAAAGTTTGAGAACCACTGAATTAACCTCTCTGGAGCCTTGGGGAATGCTGGGGAGGGGGGGTCTCCCTTGGTAGGGTTGGGAAAGAGGTAGGTGGTGTAGGATATTGCTCTTCTCATGTGATCCCTCCCCCATGGAAAAGATAACAGCTTGGCTCTTTGTGTTAAATAGCTGTCTGCAAGCCTTAAACTGCTGAATGAGCTTTAGAATAGGGAAGACTGTGCCTCCCTAAACAGCCTGGCCCTGACCCCTATCTGACCCCCAGCCACTTCCTGCCCCCTGATTGCCCCCCTCAGAATCCCCAACCCATCCTGCTCCTTGTCCCCTCACCACCCCACCAAGACCCTCACCCCAACCACCACCCCAGGACCCCACTCCCCTACCAACCCCCCCTTCCCTGTCCCCTGACTGCCCCGACCCTCCGCTGAATCCTGACAGACCCCCCCACAGAATGCCCATGATCCAACCCCCATTCCCCGTCCCCTGACCAGCCCCCTAGAACCTCTGCCCCCTCCCTGTGCCTTGCCTGTCCTTGGGACTCCCTGCCCCTTATCCAACCTCCCCCTCAGCCCCTGCCATGCTGCTTACCCCCGCCTCTCCCGGAGCCTCAGCATGCCACATCTACGAGTGGCCCTGGACAGTGCTGCAGTGGTGTGGCTCCAGCGGGGCCCCGGAGCCCGCAGCCCCACCCCCTTACCACACGGTTCCAAGTGGAGTGGAGCTCAGGCCCTGCTAGAGCCACGCCGCTTTAGCTTTGTCCAGGGCCGCTCCTGTACATGGTGTGCTGAGGCTCTAGGGGATGAGGGAAGGCAGAGGCTGAGGCAGGGCTGGAGCATTCTCTTGTGGACCCCTGCGGGGCCTGGGGCAAATTGCCCCACTTGCCCCTCCCTCCCCAGGTGGCCCTGTCTTACACTGTCCCCTAGCGCCTTCATGTAGATATTAACCAAGGTAGAAGAAAGGATGGATCCCTACAGGGTCCCATAGGAGACAGCTCTAAGAAGTAGTTGCTCATGATAGCATTCTGGATTTGGCCCAAGGAAAAGGACTGGAGCTATTTTAGACTACCCCTTTAATCCCTGCTACATCCCTGATGTGGGAAATAGTTTTTCAATACGAATGGTATCAGAAGTTGTGGAGAAATTCAACAGTCTGAGTGTGGATCCATACCCCTTTTCCAAGGACAACTGGAGGTCACTTATCAGCATAACCTGAAACTTGGACTTGGCTAGTTCCCTCTGATACCAGCAGTGGACATAGTGACCTGGAGGGGAGGGTCTAATGTGAAGTAGAGGGACTAACACAGAAGTTGTATAATATTTTCCCTGTGTGAAAATGTGGAAATTCAGCTTCTGTGAAGTCACTCCTCCTTGGCAGTGCTGTACTCCTTTACCGGATGAGGAATAGACGGGGTGACATCAAGAAGGAGCTTGGCCTCTTTTATTTACTGGAGGATGGGTTAAGTGTCTCCAGTTGCTCTACTACTAGGCTGTTCCCTTGCTGGTGAGGGTCTAGAGAGTATGTAACAGGGCCAGATCAGAAGAGAACCCTTGAAGCCTGATGCTATAGTCACTGTGCACACAGCTTCCACTGACTTTGGTGGGACTTGTGCTCCTAAGTAACTCAGGTGCTCTTGAAATTTCCACCCTTTAAGCTTAGCAGCTTAAAGTTAGGCACCTATTTTTTGGGGAAAAAAAAGACCTTATTTATGAGAAGTGACTCCAAAGATCTGTGCCAGATATCTTCTTGTGAAACTCCGTTGGGTAAACTTCTCTGTTGTGTTATGATGTCCCGGTAGGTGGAACTTTGGTATGTTTTGGGGACATTCACTCCTGCACATAGGGCCAGCACAGGCTTGTTTAATATTTAAGCTCTGAGAATGCGCTGATTTTGTGCTAGCCTTTTGCAAAGCAGTGGATTTCACCCTTAGTGCTCAGGAATGCAAAATTTCTTCTTGTGACAGTTTAATCGTCTCATTAGGTCTGATTGCACAGATCTTCCCACTTTGATGGTGAAAGGTGGAGGGAGGTGAGGAGATGGCTGGTGTCGAAATGGTATAATGACCCTCACTATAGAGAACAGTAGTAGCAGTAAATACAAAAAGGATTCTTTGCTGAGTCTGCTGGGCATGCACTGATCCAGCATCTTCCTGGCTCTCTAGCTCATAGACCGATGAACACAGTTTCTGTTAAACAGTATTGCCACATCGGGTCTCTTCTACAGTCTTCCCCTGAATTGTGAAACACCCCTTTGTGGAATGTGCTGCTGGAAAGGGTCTAGGTGCTTGTGTGGAGGGACAGGAACTCAAAGTGGATGGACCTTGGTGTCTGATGGATCTCCCATGATCTGAGAAGACCTCAGGCCCAGACCAGCAGTGTTTGGGGCCGGGGGGGGGGAGGGGGGGAGGCTCTGTTCTAGTGGAAGAAACTCTGAGGGGAATCTCATGGGGTTTTCCTTCCTGCACCCCAAGTGCCCTCTGGTAGGTTTGCTCTGTGACGGCTGGCCCCACTGAGAGGCTGTTTATACAGTAGAGAACCTACAGTATATTATCTTGAATTTATTGGCGACTATCAATATTTAACTGTGAGTGTCAGAGGTAACATCTAGAATAACCTTTAGGTTGTTTACTCAAAACAGTAACATGTCAGCCTCCAGCTTCCTGAGAGGGGCCATCATTTGGCAGGGACTAAGAAGAGCAAGTATCTTGATATGGAAATTAATGTGGGAGTAAGCATAAGTGAAAACACATAGCATTGTATAGAAGGTAATATTAATATATCTCTAACCTTTATATTACATATATGGAAACAATATCAATCTGCATATTTGGACAAAATGCAAGTATTCAGTGAGATAGGGTAGGGAGGAAGTGTTTTATTTGATCTAAAAAACCAAAAACAGACAAACAACAGAAAACCCTTTTGGGCAGCCCTGATGTTATTTGATTGAAGTAAAATCTTCCTGAAGTGTTAGGCTCTGAAATTTGTACTGCATGTCACTCCAAAGGTAATTTTTCTTAGCTTTGTAGTGAGGTCTTAAATTTAATCTATGACTCTCTACCTTGCTAGACACTTAGGTCAAGATTTTTGAAAAGAGGTTTGTCATGGTATAATTCCCCACTCTGAACCCTAGCGTCTAAGAGATGGGGTACCAGCATGAATTCCTCTAAGCTTGATTACCTGCTTAGAACCTGTAGCACTGCCACCAACCAGGAATTCTAGTGCCTGGTACACTCTGGTCCCCCTAAAACCTTGCCCGGGGAACCCCAAGACCCAGATCCTCTGGATCTTTAACACAGGAAAGTTAAACACCCTTTTTCCCCACCGTTTGCCTTCCCCAGGCTTCCCCCTCCCTGGCTTTTAACCCGTGGGAAGATTCACTGTGATTCAAAACTCCTTTGAATCACAAAACAAGATGAGGGACAATTCCCAACCTTCCCTCCCTCCTCTCTTCTCCCCTCCCAGACTCTTTCTTGAAGAGAGAAAGTAATTTAAACCAGAAAAGAGAAAATTAAGCCCTCTCATCCCCTTCCCCTCCTTTCTCCCAACCACAATTCCCTGGTGAGAAACCAGGAACCCAGTCTCATTAGATCCATAGACTCATATGGTCCAGAAGAGGAACGCAATTATATCCATCAGTCCTGACCCTTCCCTGCCACAAGGCAGGCCACCAAAAACCCCTAACCCATACAAAACATTTATAAACAACCCGCTAACCCATGGACTGAAAGTTTATGAAATTCTCAAAATTTGTGATTGAAGAAACCTCAAAGCGCAGAGAGAAAAATCCCCAGAACAAGCGACCAATGCCCCCACCCTGCCAGAGGAAGGCGAAAAACCTCCAGGGCCTCTGCCAATCCCGCCCCTGGAAGGAAAATTCCCCTTCCCCGACCCCAAATATGGCGATCAGCTAAACCCCTGCAGCCATGTGGGCAAGACTTCACAGCCGCCGCACCCAAGAGGAAGTTCTCTGCAGTAACTCAGATTCCCATCCCATCCACATCCCCTCACAGGACCATTGAGCCAGACCTTAATTGCCGATTAATCACAAGATCAATTGCCCATATTAAACTTATCCCAATCATAACATCCCTCCATCATACTTATCAGCTTAGGTCTTAGCCAGATAAGTTCTTTTTGCCCCCACTACTTCACTCGGAAGGCTGATTCCAGAAACTTCACTCCCCTAATGGGTTAGAAAACCTTCCGTCTAAAATTTCCCAAAGTCCTAAAACTTCCTAAATCCCAGTTTTGTACCCATTCGTCCTCGTGCCCATTAGTACTATAAACTTAAATAAGTTCCTCTGGGGTCCTCACTAGAATAAAAAAACAATCAAGGTTCCTAAACCAAGGAAGAAACTTATTAATCTAAGAAAGAAAACCATAAAAATTTAATCTTTGTAAATTTTAAAATGGAATAGAGTACAAGGTTTTTTTTTTAGCATAACACTGGGGAATACCCTCCCAGCCTAAAGTTATCCAAAGTACAAATTAAAATCCTTTCAGCAAAAATACAAATTTGAAACTCCTTCCGGCAAATGCCACATTTGCAAATAAAGAAAACAAACATAAGCCTAACTCGCTTTATCTATCTCAGTACTACTATTGGAATCTATAAGAAACCTGTATCAGGGAGATTGGAGAGAAACCTGTTGCACGCCTGGTCCCTCTGCAGCCCCATAGTGAACAACCAATTCTAACAGCACCAACACAGAAACTTCCCTCCCTCAAGATCTTTGAAAATATCCTGTCCCCTGATTGGTCCTCTGGTCAGGTGACAGCCAGGCTTACTGAACTTGTTAACCCTTTACAGTCAAAAGAGATATAAAGTACTTTTGTTCTATTAACTCCTACTATCTGTTTATGACAAGGTTAGACTCCTAAATTGTGGTCTAGATTTAAAAAAACATATTCCATTGAAGTCAGTGGGAGCTGCTCAATGCTCAGGACTTCTGAAAACCAGGACACTAATTTAGGAACATTATGTTAAGCTCTTATTTAAAAAAAAAGAAAATCTTGTCCGTAAATGATCACCATATGCGTAATCGAAGGCAGATTAATTCATGGTTTAGTTGTAGATTTGTTGGAATTTTGTAAATGTACAAGAATAAACCAAATTAGAACTCTTTAATTTCTAAATCTAACTTGTATTTTCCTGTATTTATCTCCTTTCTACTTAAGATATTGCCCTTGTTTTATTTACCTGTCTGTACATGAAGTTCAAAATAGCACCAGTCCATTTTATGTATTTCTGGAGAATTCTTTAATTTGCTGGCACAAGGCTTCATTCCTGGAAGGTTTTAATAAAATATTTCACCTGATATGTATGTTACAAGCAAAGGAAAAAGTTTAAAATGTAGTGTTATTCCCTGCAAGATAGACCAATTTTGTGTGCTCTACCTAATAGACTGGTGCAGCTTCATTGAAAAAAATGCTTGTTGACTTTTGAAAGTATTTCTTTGATAACTTTGGAATCATTTTGATCTGTCATATACATGTGTATTGTGACACCTTTTTTTAAAGAAAAGGGAAAATACATTTGTAATTAGAGCTGGTTGGAAATCATTTCCCCTTCCATGTGAAAAATTTAAAATTTTCATTAACAGACAAACAAAAACCCCTTCTAATCAGAAATGTCGTGGTCATGTCCCTTGAGAGCTATGCACAATGGAGTACTTTGTGCACCTATTCTTCTCTATGGGCTGTGTTCCCTGGTTTGACTACACCTATGATGCATCGTGCTTTCCCCTGTCATTCATCAGGGGAATCCCTGGCTGTTATGCATTACAGAAAATGAAATCCAGCTATGGAGTGTAGCTCAGAGAGGAAAATGGGGGTATGAGGCACCTGAACTAAAGCTCCTGTTGGGCATCACAGCAGCATTTTTCATACACATTTTTTAGTTTTTTTGGTCTGAAAACATTTTGGTTTTCAGGTGTTTGGTTTTTCAAAGCAGTCAAAATTTTCCACAGAAAGCAGACACTGGGGCAAGCGGGGGAACGTTTTTATTGAAAGCCCAATTTTTCATAGCAAAACAGTTCAACAATTTTCAACCAGCCTGATTTGTAATCTATTGCATTTTAGTAGTTCCAAAACAGTCTTTACAGTTTATGATATGCATTTTTTTAGTTGACAAATTATTGATGTGAACTGTGTCCTATGTAGGCACAATTGCTACATAAATGGCACACTCCTGAGAAGCCACTCTTATGAAACCCTGATTCTTCAGCTCCAAAAACCCAGATCTCTAACTATTGAGCAAAAGGAAAACTACTTTAGCTGATGGCAATAGCAGGCCCTTGTCCTCTCTATAGGGTTGTCATAAACAGATAGTAGGAGTTAGTAGAACAAAAGTACTTTATATCTCTTTTGATTGTAAAGGGTTAACAAGTTCAGTAAGCCTGGCTGTCACCTGACCGGAGGACCAATCAGGGGACAGGATACTTTCAAATCTTGAGGGAGGGAAAGGTTTCTGTGTGTGTCGTTCGTGGAAGGTGGCCTTGGGGAAGAGAACTGTGAATTCTGTGGGGTGATGTTAGTTTGGTTTTGTTTCTCTCTGGTCTGAGTCTGTGGACACAAGTCAGAGCTGTGCAATCCCAGGCTTTCTCTTCCACTCTCAGATTTACAGGGATCTCCTGTATATGTTTAGAGCAATAGATTAAAAGTACTGTGTAGATCAGTAAAGCAGCAGAGGCATCCTTCTGGGGCACCTTATGACTAACAACGTTTTGGAGCATGAGCTTTCGTGGTGAATACCCGACTTCATGCTCCAAACGTCTGTTAGTCTATAACACTGAGGTGCCACAGATTCCTGCTGCTTTTACAGATCCAGTAACTAACACGGCTCACCCCTCTGATACTAGTAGCATCAGATGAGTTAGGGCTTTATGTTAGTATATATCTTTCTTGCAAATATGTATTTGCTGGGAGAGTTCAAATTTGTATTTTGCTGAGGAAGGGAATTTTGAGAATTTGTACTGTTATACTAGGCTGGAGAGCGGTTATTCCCAGTGTCATAGCTGAAAGAACCCTGTACCTAATCCCATTTAAATTTACACAATAATTTTTTACTGTTTCTTTCTTAAGTTTTTTTTTTTAAAGTTGTTTCTTGTTTCAAGAACCTGATTTGTTGTTTTTTTTTCTTCTGGTTTTGGTACCCAGGGGCGGTCGATTTACCCAGGAATTTGGTTGGGCGAGACAATGAGTGCCGCATAGGGGACGAGACCTACTGCAGAGGCTTAATTTCTTAGCTTCTTTATGGTCAGAATGTATACTGTCCTTATCGTCTCGGGAGAGTCTTGGGAGGGAGGAGAGGGGGGGGAAGGGCATTTTTCTCCTCCTGTTAGACTGCAGATGAATCACAGGATTCTCCAGGGTACCACCCAGGGGAGGGGAAGCCTGGCGAGACTGATGTCGGGACCGACGCAGGTGGCAGGAGGCTAGACAGCAGAGTGAGAGGGCGTCTTCCAAGCGGAAAGGATTGCCGGGTGAGGGAGAGAGAAGCTCTGTACTGTGAGAGATTGACTAGGATGGCGGGAGCGGAGATTCACGGATTGGCACTCATGTTGCCCCTGTTGGGCTTCACTCGCATCTGCGTGCATCCCTGGCATTGGCTCCACTGGTCGGCTGGTAGACAGGGCCGGATACTTGGGTGATGGAACCTTGGTCCTCGACCGGCCCGGCAGGCCCGGTCTAGCCATCCGTTCTTACTTGTTATTAAAGTTCGTCGGTTGAAGTTGATCACCCTCATAGGCGAAACTAGTCACAACATCCACCATCCTAGCAGGCTTAACCCTGGTAGACCTCTTCTGTCTCATAAGGCCATGCATCCTAACATTTCCTGCTCATCAAA
The DNA here is from genome assembly GCF_003597395.2 of Chelonoidis abingdonii. NCBI lineage: Eukaryota > Metazoa > Chordata > Testudines > Testudinidae > Chelonoidis > Chelonoidis abingdonii. Next base: position 18,503,056 of record NC_133783.1, on the reverse strand, counting down.
CAAGGACTTTTTTTTAATGGAATTTGCCTGAGGTTTTTTTAACAGACCAAAGAGGAGCTACCTCCTACCACATCTGAAGAGCCAGCTGAACAGAAGCTGCATGTCGTCTGCGCTCAGCGGTGCGTGAATGGGAATAGTGACACACTATCCCAGCTACTAGGTTTCGTCCAGTCCGCCAACCCATGCTTGTTCTGTCGTTGATACGGTCGGACCAAGAAAGACGTGCTTGTTTGGAGAAATCCTTTGATTAGGATTGCCCATCGGCCCACGCGTATCCAATAAACTTTTAGGTAAGTAAGGAATTGATGTCGAGATTGTGTCGGACCTATTTGGCACGTTGCGGTGAGTTATCTCGCCTCTCTCTTTCCTCCATCCGTGTGCCGTTCTTCAGGTTGTTGGGGCTTTATGAGAGAGTTGGTCATGCCCAGCGCATTTCCCACAGACGAATTCCGGAGACAGCCATCTAAGCTCTTGGGTTCGACTGGTGATATGATGGAGCTGTGGTAGGGAAATAGTTATGCGGACACGGCTCGGACGAGAGCGTAGTGCTCTGCGTCGGACAAATCTGCGGATGTTTTATTTTAAGTATAGTGGTGTCTTCACTAGTGGGCCCAGATCGAGGGTAGGCTTTCGCTGGTTCAAATACAAGAATTAACTAGGTTGGCTGGCGGGGGACCTGTGCGTGTATTTGGCTAGTTGATTTCCTGTTCCACTGGTCAGCCTGCACTGCGGTTCAGGGCTTTTTCAGGTGTGGTGAGGAGCGCTTATCCTCTTGGTTTCATTTTTTAAAAAAAACTCGAGGCAGAATTCCAAAAAAAGTCCCTTTGTTTTTGGGGGGGAAAAGAAAGTATGTAGAGTTGCGATGCTAGACAGATAGAGGCCAGGGGTTCGGCGGTGTGTTTGAGATGTGTGTGTAGGGATTGGAGTTTCCATTGTGTGTCACTTTAACCAATTTCCAATTTAACCATAAAGACGGCTTGTACGGGTCAGGACAGGAAGGGGGTCCGGGTCGGTGAGGGGGGTGCCGTATCTGTCTCCGACAGTGGCCAATTGCCAGTCCCAGCTTGCACCAGGGGGGGGAGTGAACCCACTACAGGCACTGGATCAGAAGTGAGGTCTGCCCTCCTGCCATCTATTCTCCAGCCTCTGACACACAGAGGCTAGGGACCCATTCCTTACCCATCCTGGCTCATAGCCATTTATGGACTTCACCACATGAGATTTTCAGTCTTCTTTTAACCGTGTTTATGATCTAGCTTCACAACTCTTCGGTAAGGAGTTCCCCAGTTGACTAAGTGTGAGCTATAGTGGAAGAACTTCTGTTATTTGTTTTTAAATATGCTGCCTATTAATTTATTGGGAGTAAACCGTGGGGGAAGTTTTGTATATTTGGGGAACAAGTATAATTAACTTTCTTATCCACTTTCTCCGCATCACTCAGGATGATTTTTATACCTCTTATTAATCCCCCTTGTCCTCCTCTTTTCCAAGCTGTAAGAGACCTAGCCTCTTTCAATCTTTCCTCTATATGGGACCTCTCCAACCCCTATCATTTTATTTGCCCTTTCTGAACCTTTTCTAATTGCTTAGAATAATTTTTTTGGTGAGGGATGACCAATCTTTTGTACACGGAGTATTCGTGATGTGGGCTGTACCATGGATTTATGGAATGGCGAATAATATATTCTCTATATTACTACCTATCCCTTTTTTAACGATTCCTAAAATTCCTGTTGCTTTTTTGACTGCTCTGCGCATGCTATGGGACGATCTTCAGAGAAAGTCTCCAGATGACGCCAAGATCTTTTTTCCTTTGCTCGTTGTAGTAGCCTATTAGCCCGGCCCCATCATATCTGTATTGTATAGTTTTGGGGATTATTTTGTTCCAAGACCGTTGCATTACCGTTTGACATTTGACCCCAAATAAATTTCTATTTGCCATTTTTGTTGCCCGCCCACATTACTTCGTTTTGTTGAGATCTTTTTGATAGTTCTACATCTGCTTTACTGGTCTTCTTAACTATTCTTGAGAAAGGAGTAGAGTTTGTTAGTATTTCATTGCAAAACTTTGCCACGCTCGACATGTTACCTGGTTCTCCCGCTCATTTATGATAAATTGACTAGATTGGTCCTAGGATCTGACCCTTGGGAGCTGGCGCGGAGCAGGGTAGTAGAGACAGGGGAGTAAGAACGTCTATCGACGTAGTTAATGGGGTGGGGAATACCATAGGGTTAGCCGGCGCTTACTCCTATTCTGGAATTTACCATTTAATTACCTACTTTGTGTTCCCTGTCTTTTAACCAGTTCTCTATCATGAAAGGACTTTCCTTTATCGCTGACAGCTTATTTACAATAACAGCCTTTTGGTGATAGGGACCTTTTGTGCAATAGACATTTCTGGAATAATCTAAGTACACTATGTCCACTGGACCCGCTTCGTCCACATGTTTGTTGACCCCTTCATAAGAACTCTAATAGATAAGATAGACACTATTTCCCTTTTACCAGAACCATAGGTTGACTATTGACTCAACGGTTTGTAGATATCTATGTGTAGCCAACATTTGGAGGTCTCCTATAAACTGATTTTTCTCTGATTTCACCGGAGAAAGGAAAACGGGTTTGACTTCCTTGTTGTAGATTCCGAGAGTGGTCTGGGTCTTGTGGTTCCTTTTGGCAAGTCTTGGGGAACCTGGCCGGGGGATTTCTACCGACATTCATAGAACTTTACCTGTTTCTAATTTCCTGAGGGGAATCACCTCTTAGAGCCCTTTTAGAATAAATATTGCGTTATACATTACCTAACTCTACCAGCTCAATCGTTGAATTGGGAGGCTACCCTGATGCGATTTACTCAAAGGGACAGGTTTGCAAACTCCTTGTTCATTGGTTTCCGCATTCAGCATGCTCTCTCTGAGGCGGTTCCTTTTTCAAGATAAACCTCATTGGTGTATGAATGCCTCCACAAGTGGTGTTATCAATCGTCTTAGGCGTGGCCCTAGTTCATGCTTTTCGTGGTTGCTTAACGTCCCGTAATTGTTGAATGTTTCTTTTATTGTGATATGATTAATTACCAAAACCTCCTCACTGTCTAAGATTGGACTACTTCAAATCAGAGTGTGTGTTTGGATGTGATCAGCTTCTCAGATTTGTCTACTACTACAAAATGCGCAAGCTCAAGGTTTAGGGGGAACTTTCACCGTTCACCTCAAAACGTCAGCCATGAAGACTGAACACAGAAGAATTCGATTTGTTCTCCGCATGACTTATCGTCTTTGAAGTGCCCTTTTGTAATTTGATCGTCAGGCGACAGTCCCCCGATTGTTTAGCAGGCTATTCTTCTTCTGACCCTGACTACTTATAAACACATTTTAATTCCCAATCTTCTGATCAATTATCTGTCAGCGCTAGTGGCCCGACTTCTCCTCCCCTTCCTCTTTGCGTTCTTTCTCCTCATATGCACTTTTTGTGGAGAGAGTGTTTATGTCGTCCTCTCTATTTGCAATTGCGTCAGAGGTTGGCAACTCTGGTTCACAGACGGTCACATGCCACTCCATCACGTCTTAGATGATGATTGTGTATTTGCACTCCTCTCTTAAACAGGGACCACCACCAGTGTCTTTCATCTCTTCTTCACTGCTTCTTTTACGTGTTGTTACATTGAAGTTGGTGGACCTTTGTGCTGGTCACTGGTCTGTCGCGTGCTTAAAAGAGTGTGCTACCCACATATCGATTTGGCACACACGACTTTTTGCTAGTTCATTGCACTGTAATCAGCCTCCTGGTTCGCCACCTTCTTACCTTGAGACGCTTCGTTTATCTAACCCTGGCGTTCGCTTTAGCAATTTTGATTGAACCTCCAAGCTATAGTTTACCTCTACTTCCAGTTCTGAAATTTTAAGTGCCAACAGTGCTTGGGCTATGTCTTGGACGTTTCGTGTCTCACACTCCACTTTCTCCAGGCACCACATTCTGTCATACTCTGATATAACTCTCCCGGGGTCGTCGCCCCAATGCCTTCCCATTGGTTAGTGTGCGTCCCTTCTCTCTCCAGACCCAGAAGCTCTGTGCAGTACTATTGCCTTTACCCGGTAAGACGGGAAATATACGTCCACTTTCTTCCCTCGCCCTTATCTCCCAGTCCCAGATCTTTGTGCCATCTCTGGGCTCATTACCTCGTGCGTGACCCTGAGTCAATTTCTTCTACTCATGCGTCAATCATAGATACCTCTAGAAGCATATCTCTCCTTTTCCATCTCTCACCACTTGTAGAGATGATTCCCAGCCCCAATCCAGCTGCTTCATGGATAACAGTATTTAGTATCGATAACTTTATCTCTGCTTATACATGTAGTCCTGAGAAGATTTGAAATGTATCCCTATTCTTTTCTCTCTCCCCCCATCCCACCCAATCATCTTCGTTGGTGCCGGTTTGGCAGCATCCTTGGACCCTCCGTAGATCTGTACTCACGAGGATGGAGAGTGCACATCCTCTCCACGTGATCCTTTAGCCCTAGACCTATGGCATCTGGGGCCTAAGGCAAGCAGAAAAGCCTCAAACACGGTCTTTAAAGAATAAATTTATATTAAAAAGAAAGAAACTACATACGAATATAAAACGTTCTGCATATTTGCCAATTGCAAGAGACCATTACCCATGGGGGCTTATTGCTTGTGATGAAGAGGATAAGGAATAAACAGTCTGATTAGCAGTTCCTCCCAAAGATATCCAAATGTTAAACATTCCAGCAATTCCACACAGTAAATGTTACCTCGAGACAGTTAGCATGTTCACAGGAAGCAAGAAGAACCTCTTCGAGTGTTTTGCTGAGCCTATGTTGATTTCCTAATATCTGCTGGTTGGCTTGACTAGCGAAGGAGCAGGGGAGCTAGAGAAGCACGTGCTTGGACCTAATAGTCATAAAGCTACATCTCCCTCATAAGGCGCCCCTGAGAGATAAACAAATCTAAGGCGCAACAGCCAACACACCCAGAAGTTCCCTCTCTCACTTTGAAAAATCCGGTTTCCTGATTGGTCCTCTGGTCAGGTGTTTGGTTCCCTTTGTTAACCCTTTACAGGTAAAAGAAACATTAACCCTTAGCTATCTGTTTATGACAGTCTGGGCCTGCTCCTTGGGAGCTGTCAGTTTTGTCTGGAAAGGCCATGCACTGCTATAGTACAATATAAACCATTTTTTATGTGGCTCATTATCCACTGGAACTAAACTAAGGGTAAAATTTTCAAAAGCAAGCCTAAATCCTATTTCAGGAGTGATTCTGGAGCCTATTTCCCATTAACTTTCCATGAGACTTAGACTCCTAGGTCACTTAAGCACTTCTGAAAATTTTACCTGAGACCAAACATTTGCCAAATGTTGGTAATGCTTGATCAGTCATGATTGGATTTCAAAGGAATTCAATAGGATTTCTGACATGGTTAAGGTTACGTATGTGCTGCAGTGTATTGCTGGAGTGGGGCTTTTAACAGCACTCATTTTGTTCCTCAGGCTGCCCTAAAGATACGTTTTCTGTATTCTGAAATGATGTGGCAGAAAGCAAAAAAGAATCCTTTGACTCATTAGGAAATAAACACAGGCATAATTACCATCTGCATTTCAGTCCATTCAATCTATTCTCCAGTCATGGAAAAATGTTCATGAAAAAGTTAACATCTGGCTCTGTGATGCTTCTGAGAGAAGCTAGTTTTATAAAAAAAAAATAATTGCAGAAGAAAAAAACAATCCTGACCCTATATGTTATGTTAGACAAAATGGATTAAATTTATGACACCCTATTGATCAAATTCTGACCTTGATTTGACACCATTGGCTTTTTACTGTTTGTTCTCAAAAAATTTGGTGCCACTTTTCCTCGATGGGGCACTTAATTTTGAGTGTTAGAGATCAATAGTCACAGCTTGAAATTGGCATCTTTGGAGGAAAAATATGTCATGTGGCAGTACCGTAGATTTGATAGTACTTCAGTTAAGAAAATGGTGTACTCTTTCATTACTGTTTTCCATGACAGTATTGAGTGTTATTTCATTCTCCTACCGAGATTCTGACAGTCTCTTGCACTGTCTTATCTGTCAAAGAGTTTTCATTCCTATCCTTTCATGCTTGGCTTCTGGAGTGGAACTTTATTTAAGAGGTCCATGAAATTAGAACGGATGGCCCTGGCACTGGCTATGCTATCAGCCTTGGTCACTCAGAAATGAGTCATTTCAGTTCTAGAACTTCCCTGTGGTTCTTAGATTGTCTGAACTGAAATATTAGTTAATCCGCTATCCATACAATATATGATCAGTTGGCAGGGGAAATCTCTTGAGATTTGGGTAAAACTTATAATCTTCCTCCGCCAGCTGATTCCCTATTGTTTTATTGTGATGTAATGCAGAGAGACTTCTAGTAATTCCATCATCCTTACAAAAATGCTATTAAATTTGTTTTTGATTATGATCATTGACAGAAGGAAACATTTCTCCTCTTCTCCTCTTTCCATTACTCATACACAGAGAAAGGCATTTATAAACATCAGAGACCCTGGTGATAGGGGCCATTGAGTACCCAGATGGACAGAGATACAGGCCAGTGCTCATGTATTCTGCAGTCACAGAATTTACTAAGAATTCTCCCCTTGCAGTGGAGTTGTGCTCCAGAGTCTGAGGCTTGGTTTACATTTAAATGTTATAGTGGCATAGCTACGTCAGTCAGGAGTGTGAAAAAATACACCCACGTATTTATAATGAAACCTGCCCCCTTCCCCTCGCCCACAGTATAGACGCAGCGAGGCTGATGGAAGAGTGCTTCTGTCAATGTAACTAATGTCATTTGGGAAGGAGGTTTTCCTACAATGATGGAAAAACTTCTGTCAGGGTAGGCTGCAGCTACACTAGAAGCTATGGCAGTGCAGAGTCCAGAGTGTAGGTATAGCCTATACTTTCATTAAAAAATATTTTTCTAGTCATAATGGTTACAAAGAAAACCCTAAAACCATCAAATATAAGCCAATGCAGAGATGTTTTTCTGAGGGTATGTTTACACTATGAAGACTGTACCAGCATAGCTATATTGGCATAGCTATGTGTAATGTAGATGTAGCCTGTACTGACAGAAGGAGTTTTTCTGACTGACGTAGCTGCATTGACAGAAGTGTTCTTCCATCGACTTAGCTGCATCTGCACTGGGGGCTATGTCTGCATAACTACATTCATCATGGGGGTAGCTTGGCCAATATAACTTTCAAGCATAGATCAAGCCTGAGTCTGCAGGCAGCCTGAAAAAAAAAATACCCCTGAGACATGTGAGCTGCCTCATTCATCTCAATGGGGTGTTGACTCTCTGAAACAAAAATATCATCACTATCAGCTGTATCACCACTGATCATTTTAGAACATCCAGATACTGTGCTTATCACATTCTTTTAATATGCCCTTTTCACCTTCTCAAATAGCAAAAGCCCCAAATGCCCCCTACCCAACTACCAAAACCTCAAGTTTCTACCGTCATCTTCAGTACAGTTAAACGTTCTCCATACATAATCTTGCAACACAATGAAAACTTGAAAGTCAGGGACAGTAAATTCCATTGAATCGGATATAAAACAGATAACACAGCTGCTGCTGTATGGATTGTGTTTTTCACTGTCATTTTATGCAAGCCAATCTGAACATCAATCAAATTTGAACATCAATGAAACAGCTGCAGAATTGTCAATCTGCAGCACGAGAATGCCAGAAAACCCAAAGAGTCTTGCCACAGAGTACTTGGGACCTAGGTTATGGTTTATCTACACAAATTGTTGTTCTGGTTTTGGTTATTGATACCTCTCTCACCCCCCCCCCCCCTTGCTTTTCTCTTCCATGCAGTTCTACAAAATGAGCAGTAATGCATGCACTCTAAGTTTCTGCACTCAGGGCCGGCTCCAGGCACCAGCGAAGGAAGCAGGTGCCTGGGGGGCCAATAGAAAGGAGCGGCACTCCGTCTAGTATTGAGGTAGCATGTGTGGGACTTCGGTGGCAATTCGGTGGTGAGTCCTTCACTATGCCTCTTCCTCTTTGGCAGCACTTCAGCAGGAGCTCAATCAGATTTTTCTTTTATTTTTCCTTTTTTTTGTTTTTTGTTTTCGCTGCTTGGGGCAGCAAAAAAGCTGCCTACACTCCAGCTACAAGCAAAAAAACAAGTTTCCTTTAAAGAAAAAAAGAAGATAGTTTGCTTGTCAGAGAATTTGCACTAACTTTTATGAACTTTCAGAGAATTAAACTATTTAGCAAACTGAAAAAATATCATACTAGATGATCTGGCATACATGCCCCCTGCCCTGCTACTGTGAAGGAGACAGAAGGTGAAGGAGCTTCTTCAATAATGACTACAAGGGACAATGAGAACATTTCACTCTATTGTGCAAGCAAGTGGAGCATAGTTCCCACTCTGAGAGAATGTGGACTGAGACCAAGCCTTGGAGTCCTGAAAGATCATTATGAAAAGCAGTGACAATAGACAGAATTTACCACCTTCTGTAACTTTTGAACTCCAGGTTTACAAGCCAAAGGTTTATTTTTAAGTAATGGAAAGCCAATCACAAGGGATGCACAATTCGAAGTAGTTGTAAATTGACTTTGTTGTGTAATTCATATATAGCTTGATCCTCCAGGATTCAGAGTGCCTCTTGTGAGATGTAAAGCACCCATAATGTTCCTGGACCATAATAGGAATTGAGAGTGCTCCAAACCTCATAAGAGCAACTCAACATTTTGCAGGAGGCTGATGTCCTGGATGGAGGAGGTTTCTATGCAGCAAAAGGGAGTGGAGAGAAGCAATAGCAATCAGAAATGTTAGCCTCTTCCTCTTGTCTTTCCTTTGATAAGCTACCTCCAACGTGTCAGTATGTACTCCTTTTAGTCACCGATCAGCAGTCCCTCTGTCTGAATTTCCTCTTGGTTTCATAGCAGTATAACTCCACAGACGTCAGTTGAGAGACCCTAGTGTAACTCAGCAGTAAGAGGATAATCAGACCCCTAGGTCTGTAAACCTTTTTAGAGGAGCAAACTAAGCACCTTGATGCACAAAGCACAAAATCAAGGAGGCACCTCTGCAGAGATGGATTTGAGCTGGAGTAGTCAAGTACAGCATTCTGCGCCTGTCACAGGAAGAAATAAGGACAGCATGTGTAATGAAGAAAGTCAGGCCTTTGAAGTGTTAACATCTTGTCTCCTGCATTCTTTGATCCTGCATCCTGTCTCCTGCATTCAGGCCCCAAAATGCCATGCAAGAAAAATGGGGAAGAGATGTTTCTCTTGTCACTGTTTCTGGCATTTGAGTTCTGCAAACCTACTGGCTCTCTGGAGCTGAGGAGCAGTGTCAGACTAAGGACACAAAGGCCACTGAGTGTGGTCTGGGCACCACCAGCACCTCTAGCATCCAGGAGGACAGAGTAGACTTTTGTTCCTTCAAATATGGGATTAAGAAGTGCTGCTGGTACAGCTTCATGCTGTGATTCTCTGAAGCACCCAGCTATCTCAGGGCTTGGACTGCCCTCCTGCCATTTGCCACTTCTGTCAGGTATTTGAATTTGGAATACTCTTCTGGTTTGCATTATGGGATGTCCATTCCTCCAGCAAGGAGCCTTCCCCCTCCTCTGGATAGATCTAAGTTCTCTTTGACCCAGGGTCCCTTCCAGCCAGGAATTAGATCCATAGATCAATGGAATTTGTACTTAATCTACACTGCTTTGAAGGGCTCTTTGGGGGTCAGCACAGGAAATTTCCCTGTAGCTCTACAGTCCAAGTCCACTGAGCAGAACATTGGAAACGTACCGACAATCAATCTTGCCTCTCAGATCAGTTATATTTTCAGTTGTTCAAATATAACAATATATGTACTTTCATACAGGAGCACATACAAGTGGCACACACTCCTGCGGAGCTCTATATGCAGGCTCCCTTCAGGGTCTATGCACACCTCATGCTCTTTATCATGTCACTAACAAACTCAGAGAAATGATAAAGCCAAACAAATTTTTCACTTGGAGCTAAATCCTCAGTGGTGCGGGGCTCCTGCAGCTCCTCTTCATGTCAATGGAAGTGGCAGGTGCTGAGTGTCACAGTTACAGAGCTAGTGCACCTCTGCCCCCTCTGTGGTCTCTCTGAGTGCAGGACAGGCCTTGTACCTTTACCCATCCCAGGGTGGAATTCCACAGCTGCAGTGCCCTACATATTAATTTCATTTACCCACCAGGTCCGACTGAGCTTGGTTACCTATGCTTCTTCCCAGCAGGAGTTTGTGACCCATGGTGTTTGTATTGATCAGATCACCTTCTTCAAACAAAGTGTTACTCGTTTTATCAGTAGGAACAAAGCATTCAGAGAGAAAATGATTCCAAAACAACAAACAGCCTACACAAATGTCTATCTTACCTACAGGCTAAATATCCTCTGAGGGTAACCTGTGCATTCCTATGTTCTTCAGAAACCCCAGTGGGTGCCTGTGTCTCAGCCTGGTTCCTCCGAACAACTATCATTTCTACAGAGTGCATTCCTTTTTAAACCTGCCAAAATTCGTTTGATATCCTCTCTGTGTGGGCCTTTTCCAGTCCTGGCACTGTCTTTTAACAATCCAGAAGTGTTTTCCGAGACATGGCTTATCTTCAGCCATTCTTTTTCCTTCCTGCTTGTTTTTTTCCTAACAGCCCTCTATTAAACTGAACCGATTTATTTATACAGTAAACATCCCAATAACTAGCTCAACATAAAGTATTCATAAATTACAGAGCGGCTCCAAATCCACCACACTCAGCATTTCTTAGGATTTCAGTCCCAAGTCATCAGTAAGGTACTTAGAATATGCCTAACTGTAAAAGTGAGCAATGCCATTGACTTCAATGAGACTATCCATCTGTTTAAAGTTAGGCAGATGCTTAAGTACCTTGCTAAATAAGGGTATGTCTTCACAGGGATTAAAAAACCTCTGGCTGGCTTAGATCAACTGACTTGGGTTTGGGCTCAAGCGCTGAAAAATTGCTGTGTAGATGTTGGGCTTGGGGCTGCAGCCTGAGCGCAAATGTCTACACGGCAATTTTTAGCTCCACAGCCTGAGCCCAGTGAGCTCATGTCAGTTGACATGGACCAGCTGTGGCTGTGCCTTAGTTTTTTATCCCTGTGTAGATGTACCCTAAGGTCTTAGTCCTTAATTTACTCTGCATGATATGTAGGACATAAGCTAAATAAGAATTTTGCAATGATTTCAATGGGAACGTGACCAAGCCTTAAATCATCAAAGGGGTACATGGAGGAGGGGAGTCACTGAAAAAACTTTGGAAATTAGATTCTGTTGTCTTGGTGAATCTGTGGATGTGTTAACACATTGTTCAGGAAAGGGATCTGTGAGAGATTCCTGCTATGCTGCTTGTTATCTAAAATTGCTATTAATAGTGTATTATCTTCAGAAGGGAAGCTGACATACTTTAAATGTGTCAAATGGTAATGATATGGTAGTTAATTTGTATAATGTACATTTGCAGCCTGAATTATTAGGCAGTTCTGGTTATGCTAAAAATATCAGGTGTACATTTACAGCAGTTTTTAGGGTAGGAAAATATATATTCATATACTAAAACAACTGGATTTAAACAGAAATAGTAAAAGGCAAGAGAAATACTGAATTAGCTTTATTACCATGAATCTCCTCAGTATAGCAAAAAACATAAAGCATAACAGCTGCAACATAGGAGGTCTTATCTGAGGATATTCAATTGCTCTTGGCTTAATGTCATACATCAAGTTCAACTAAGGCAAACAAGTTGCTGTTAACTCCTGCACTGGCCTGTAAAGGGTTAATGGACTCTTTCCTATTGGCAGAAAGCAGCCAATGGGAAAGGGACTGTGAGGAGCAGCCAGTCAGGGCCTGGGAGGCCCATATTAGAAGAGCTGAAGGGCAGAGCAGATTCAGTTTCTCCCTGGAACTCAAGGAGGGAGAACTGGCTGCCTTGCAGGTGGAAGAAACCCAGTACCATGGACAGAGCAGTGCTGCTAGCATGGACTGGGGAGCTAGGGAAGAGCTTCTGGTTCATGGCTGGGAGCTCCAGGTTGAGGCCTGGAGATAAGGTGAAGAAGATACTGGGGCTATGGGGAAGTGGCCCAGGGAAATAGACTGAGAGGTTGAAGGACTGCAGCATGTATCTGCCATTAGGGTCCCTGGGCCAGACCCAGAGTAGTGGGTGGGCCTGAGTCACCTCCACCCCCACTTGCCACTGAGGAAGTGGCTGGACCACTGGATTGTGGTACTGTTCCCCTGGACGCGGGGACCACAGAGTATGGCACTGCCAGAGGGCTGTGTCCTGAAGAGGACCCTGTGATTCTTATAGCGACGTGCTTCCAAGTACAGAAGTGACAGCAGGAGAGACACCACCAAGACTCAGCGTACCAACCTGTGTAGCTGATCGGTAAGATAATCAGCAGGAGGCACTAGTGTGGTGAGTCTCACACACCATTTTTCTGAATAGTGCCAATAACACTTGTCTGGCAACAGATCTCTCAATATGGGGCTCAATGTACTTCCATGTTTTGATTCCTTAGAGTAACACATGCCCGCCTGGCTGCCTTTGCTGCCACCAGTACCACCCTGTGCACCCCTATGAGCCCTGCAGCCCTCCTGGGCAATTTAAAAGAGCCCAGGGCTCCCAGGCCCTTTTAAATTGCTCAGGCCCCTGGGCAATTGCCCCCTTGGTCCCCATGCACCCTCCCGACTCCCCCATTGGCAGGTATGGTGTTATTACATTAAACAATAAGTCCATAAATGGGATCTGTGGAGGAGCATTGTTATACTGAGGAGTATGTAAATAGCTGGTGTTGTGTGTGTGTGTGTAAATAACAGGTAGGTGTGCAGCTTTCTAGAATGAGATACTAAAATAAACTAGGAAGTTTCTGGGTGGCTGCAATATTTTGTATGGCTGTTTCTGTCCAGGGCCGAGATTATCTGTGTTGTCTCCAGTTGTGGGGTGTGTGTGGGCTTTCTGCTATGTCTTGGCATAAGGTCTAGGACTTGATTGTAGAGACAGGACACGAGAATGGTTTGTGAGAAATAAAGAAGGATGTTGGATTTCAGTGCTTTAGGGTCAATACAAATATCTGTTCTAGTCTAGAGTATATTTGTGAGACATGGAGCAACAAGTGGTCCCTAGTTTTGGCATTAGTGTTCCTCCAGGCAAAATTATTTCATTAGGATTGTTAAGGGTAAAATTGCACTGAAGTCACTGAAAATTTTGCCAGTGACATCAGAGCGTGTCCCCAAAGTGTTCTGGAAACTTTTTTCTGTGAATACCCAGAGATGATCTGTCTATTGTATTTGATGCACAACCAAAAATCCTATTAACCAGATGAGTTCAGGAGAATACTGACAAGTGACCCAGTTAGTTGTATACTTTCAAAAAAATTACAGGGTCTTCATTTGATGCTCAGATTTATGTGTAATAGCTGAATACCATTAGTCTATCCTAATACTGAGATTCTCCGGAACTCATCGTCTGACTAGGTGGTAATAATAGCCGTAAGTGATATCTCCCATATACAAATAGATAAAAATTAGGCACAGAAAGGTTGAGGGACATACCCAAAAAGAAGCTGTTATTAAGAAGCAAAGTTGGGAACCAACCTCCCTAGGTCTCACTGTCTTATATGCAGAAAAGTAGTTAGTGCACTTACACAGTCACTATTTTTTCATTTTTAGATGAAGAAAGCAAACCAACCAAAAACCTCCAACTCTAACCTCTGTTGTGTGTTAATACAATACATTATTTCAGATTTAAATTAGCATTTCAAGCTAGAGAGAAAGCAACAAAGCATTTGCAATGGCACCAAACATCCTCTGTTCTTCCTTATCTGAACAATTCAAACCCACCAATTGTGATCAGTTTGTAACAGAATTTTTTGGGGGGTTGAGAGTGTGTAATGTCCAGTTTTAGTCTGAAGTAGATTGTAATAGCCAAGTTATAAACCTGTCAAATATCTGGATAAAAATGTTACTGTTCATCCAATTATGTCAGCTTGCTATAATACTGAAACTTTCTACAGACTTTCTGCAGACTGAGGGCCCAATTAATCCCTGGTTTAACTGCATTGGCACATGTGGTCTTACTCCAAAGATCAGTTTGGTTCCGGGAGACTTGAAATACTGTAGCTCTGAAGCAGCACCAGAGTTTCATTATTTCTCTACTTGTTCATTTCCATTGCTGTATTAGATTTCATGCCATTATGAGCTGTTCATGAATTAACTGATCAAAGTGGTTAAAGACAGGGTTAATTTTCACTTACAATGAAAAAATCAAGACAGTAGATGTGTACTATATAATTTTTTTTTATTTATGAATTTGCTCCTCCTTGTGTAGGGTTTAGCTTTGATTTTTTTTTTTATCATTAACTTCAGCATTTACTGTTTTTTCCAGCATCTCAAATTGAGCTAAAATGCAGGGTAAAGAGAGCAGAGGAACTGAATTATCCAAATGGTGTCAGTAAAATTATGATAATAAAGTAAAATGAGACTATAGCATCTCAGTGGATAGATCTCAAAATGCAATGCTGTTCAGTGGGCACTTTTTGATTTGATGGTTAAATATTCCTTTCCTACATCTAATAATTATTTACATTGCACCATAGGGGTTTGGGGCTTTACAGCTAAATAGGGAGACAAAGGCCCTGACCTGAAGTGGTTATAAGTTAGCATTTATGTAGCACTTTGCATCTTCAAAATGCTGTATGAAAATTATTTAATGCCCACCACATCCCTGGGAGAAAGTTAGTGGTAAGTGCTATAGTTCTCATTTTACAGATGAAAAACTGAGACATAAAGAGTGAGGCCTAAATTTTCAAAAGTGTCCACTGATTTTGGGTGTTCAGTTTGAGCACCTGTAAATTCTACTGACTCAGGTTGGGCACCCAAAAATTGAGGCAATCAAAATTGCTTTTGAAAATTTAGTCCTAACTGATTTGCCCAAGGCCAAAGAAGGGGTCAGTGTCAGAGATAGAAGTAAAATCCATGAGTCCCTAGCTCTTGGTCCTGTGTTTATCCCATGCCTCTCTTTCTCTAATACACTATAGGCATTTTAAAAAAAGCAGATAAAAAGCTTTTAAATTAAGGCAGAAGTCCTCATTCAAAAAAAGAAACAAAATTTAAAAAAAACCCATGCACACCTCTGTTCCCACACCGGTGCAAAATACAGTTTGCACATACAGTAGCAAGTTTGGCTCATGCGAATTTGAATGCACTCATGTATTTTTTTTCTTTTGCTTGCAATTGGCAGTTGTGTCATGTTCTGTGAAATGTTTGCCTATTTCTTTAGGAGAGAGGTTCAAGTGTTCATACCTTCAGCCAATGAATTTGAGCATGAACACAGGTAGCAGGTAGAGCAGCTGGCAGGGAAAGAGTTGTATTGAAAGTAGGAATAAGTTAGTGAAATAAATAAGTTTTGGAAAAAAACCACTAAGTTGTTCTGGTGTGTTCTCATTTATCAAAAAAGAAAATGGGAGCAGAACAGAAGTGGAATACACAAAAATATATTTCAGAACCATGATACCATGTTGAATAACAAAAGAAAAAGGATCTCTTCTTTGTGAGAAAGAGCAGGCCCTTGCTTGTTTCTCTTTGGGGCCTTTCCAGCTAAATACACCCACAGCCCACTGGATCATTCAAGCTCCTAAGGATGAAGGGGTCTATGGGCAGCAAAGCTTTTCAGGAGAAAGGTAGAGGGACAAATAATTAAACAAAACTCCACTTCACAACCAACATTATTATACAACATGTTCAAACTTTGCAGAGCTGGCAGGGAGCTGAAGAAATATTGGAAATGAACTCTTATCCTGAGTGCCTTCAGGAGTGGCAGTGCAGCCCATACTTCAACTTGCATAAACTCAAGTTGCCATACTAAGAAGGCCGGGTATTCTGAAGCACTATTCTCCACTGTCACAAAGGTGTCTTGTCTTGTCTTGAACATCGCATACCAGAAGCAAGCAAAGCTTTGAGACATCTGCACTAGCTGTACATTAGTACAGAATGCATTGTTTACACATCATTAAGATCATCTATCTTATCCTGTCTTTCTGGTACACCTCTACCTCGATATAACACTGTCCTTTGGAGCCAAAAAATCTTACCGCGTTATAGGTGAAACCATGTTATGTTGAACTTGCTATGATCCACTGGAGTGCGGAGCCCCCCCGCCCCTGGAGCACTGCTTTACCGCATTATATGCGAATTGGTGTTATAGCGGGTGGCATTATATCGAGGTAGTGGTGTAATTTGATTCATAGATTATCAGGGTTGGAAGGGACCTCAGGAGATCATCTAGTCCAACCCCCTGCTCAAAGCAGGACCAATCCCCAAATGGCCTCCTCAGGGATTGAATTTACAACCCTGGGTTTAGCAGGCCAAGGCTCAAACCACTGAGCTATATTTCCCCTCAGTTAAACAACTTTGCATAAATAAAAGCATTCTGGGAAAACCTTAACATTTATACAATTCATAATTATACAACTTAGCATGAATACAAAGCACTTTGAAAATACATGGTACACCCTGCTTGTTCACCACTAGCTACTTTCTTGTCTTACTTGCACTACACACTTTGACTGGATAAACTTATCGTTACAACAATAAAGCAATTTACCTATTTTTAGTGACTACATCTGTTTGGGACAGCTGGTTTCTCAGTCTTTAGTACAATGCCATTCTTTGTATGGTAAAACTACCACTGTCACATTGGCACTACATATAACTCTAGCTTCACAAGTGGTAGTTTTCTGCTTCACTTTTGGCCTAGCTGTAAAGCATTATGGGACTCTGGTTCAGTATGGTCAACGTGGTCACCACAGCCTTCTAAAAGAGGGCTAGATGTTTGACACCTTAACTTTTGACTGTGTTTTTGTGTGTTCTCCTATAAAGGATGATCTTGGGGTTAAGACACTGGACTAGGGCTCAGAATTGGATTCAATTCCAGGTTTTGCCATGGATTTCCTTGGATACTGACATAACCTCTCTGTGCCTCAGTTCCCCTTTAACCATCTAATAAGGTTTCCCTATAAGCACCTTTTGTACTGATATAACTGCTTCCACGCTATGGGGGTTGTACTGTTTCAGCTATACCTTTATAGCTAGAGTGATACAATTGTTATGTGTAGACAAGTCCTTGAACATCTCATTATCATTTCAAGAGAGCCCTGACATAGTGCAACCAGTGATCTGTGGTCCACTGGTGGCTTCAGGTTTGGCAGCACTAATTAAACAGAGCTTAAAATCATAGGGTAAAATCTTGGCCCCATTGAAGTAAATGGGAGTTTTGCCATTGACTTCAGTGGGGCCAGAATTTCAGCCGCAGAGATCAGAGTTGGAAAATTATTGTTAGGTGATCTAGTCCATTCCCTGCCAAATGCAGGAATGTCCCTTACAGCACTGGATATTGCAAGAAAAACCTTTCAACTATTTTTTTCTCCATTTGCTAAGAAAATTATATTTTAAACAAATGACCCAGAAAAATGTGTGTGTATAATAAAGCTCTTTAACTCTCAATTTAAATCATTCTTGTAACTCTGTGAATGAATTTAGTTATACTGCCTTGGACTACAATAATAATTCATCCAAGACAAGTTAATGCCTGACCTAAATTTTGCAAAAATATCTGGTCCCTAAACCTCTGTGAGAGGGAGATACTTATATATGACACCCTATAAGTAACCTGGATAAGATTATTGATCAGCGCTGTATAGGCTGCATCCAGTGGGAGGATGAGATGGAGAGGCCAATCCATTATTGCAGCCATCTACCAGTGCAAAGCAATAGCATCAATGATACAGATTTTCAATAGCTAATTTATATTTTCCTGAAGTAAATAGAAACTCACTATTGTGTCACACTATCATTTAAAACAATGCCATTGAGGCTGACAGACTCCAACTTTGAATCCTGGTAATACAGTTACTATCAGACCTCCAATGAGAGGGCTTGAAGTCCTTCCCTCCTCTCCTTTCTCACTGCACTTAGGGCTAGGGTGACCAGAGAGCAACTGTGAAAAAATGGGACAGGGTGGGGTATAACAGGTGCCTATATAAGAAAAAGTCCTGAAAAACGGGACTGTCCCTATAAAAACGGGACATCTGGTCACCCTACTTAGGGCTCTTCCTACCCCTGAGTTGGTAGAAAGGTTGCTAGGCAGTAATGCAAGGCACTCTTTCCCTCAGGTGATAAGCCTGGTGCTTTGTGCCCCAGCTGGTTTAGGAGTGAAGGATAAAGAAGTTAGATTCCATTGCCCTGGACAGCAGCTACCTTTAACATCTCAGCTAACAAATGCAGACCACCCAGCAGATGTGGGCTTGTGGCTCTGCACATGTCATGATGCAAGAACATGTGTCCAGGTTCCTCTGCTAGCCCGCTGCCATCCTTCCCTTCCCCTTGGAAGTGGGGCAAATGTGTACTCACATCATGAGCACCACTAGGTCACACGCCTGTATCTGTGATCCCCAAACCCTGTGCCTTAGGTTTGCAAATGCAATCATCTTATGTTAAGACTAATGCTCTTGTTTTGGAGACCGATATAGAATTGAGGGGGATATGAAGAAAGAAAAAGTTTTAGTTGTAGAGAAATTTTGGGCCTGTGAACCATGGGAGCACCCGCAGTTAAAAATGAGTTTAGGACTCTTAGGTTTCATCCAATAATCTACCACTTGAGGCCAGGGCCGGCCCACAACATTTTGGCACATGAAGCGGGGAGCTCAAATGATGCCCCCATACCCCCTCGCTTGGGCCAAAACTTTGAAAGGTCTCATTTCTGCCTTCTTCCTGTTCTACTCCTTTCATGGTACTGCTCTGTTACCTATCTCAATAAAAGAGAACTAACAACTTAAAATGCTTTGTTCAAAATTTTTAATTAACACTTAACTTTCAAAGCCTGAACAGTAAAAGTAACTTTTCTTATCTGCATAGTAAACACTGGCATTTTTATCTGTTTGAATAATCAAAGTGGTGCTTTCCATGCTTTCTTGGTTGCAAAGATTTGAACTGCTTCCTGAAGGTCTGCAGTCTGGGCCAGCTCATGCTCTATTGCGATGGTTGCAAGGCTGACCAGCCTCTCCTGTGTCATTGTAGAGTATAGATTCGATTTGCTTTTTTTATTAACTTCAGCTTGAGAGCTGCATTCTCAGACTGCAGCTGCTACAGGAAAGTGTTTAGAAAATACTGCAGCAAGCAAGAAAAAACCATTTGGATAAGCAGGGTGGTCATCTTATTGTGCCACTATATATTCGCAAGACAGCCAAAACTTCTGAGTTGAATCCTGCTGACAAATGATAATGAAAGGGCTTTCCGTGCCTCCATCACCATAAATCATGCGCATCAATATCCACACATGTCATCACTGGCTCTATGCCCTGCAGTTGCTCGGTGTAAGGCTAGGTTTTGCAGGTACATAGTGAGCGAGTTTTGGAATATCGATCACAACATCCCCAAATAATACGCTCGGCTGGTTCTTTGAGCTGGCATGAAACCGATTCTTACAGCTGAATTGTATTGGCATAGTCTACACGCTGGTTACGAATTCAAGGATTATCCTGTGCCTCGTAATCAAAATGTCATCTTCTTCAGTGACTCTTGTATTCTTGAATGGGTGGGAAAATAGCTTCAGTGTGAAGTTCCTCTGCTAACTTCTGTGCACTCTTCAGAATGTTTGAAATCCTCATCTGACCGGTAAGACTGTAGGTATGACTTTGCTTTGTCCAGTTGTTCCATTGCTCCAGATATATCAAGGTCAACACCTTGGAGTCTCTTGCTTACAACATTTATTTCAAACAGTATGTCATGCCCACAACACTAAGCCACACAGAAATTTGAAGTTATGTATGTTTCTGGTGATTCCATTTCCCTCTGCCACTGTTCTTCCCACGAACAGTTCCTGTCATAGCATTATCCTCCATCAAATGGCAACTATGGCATCATCTATCTTCCCAATTTGGGATGTTTGATAGGCTTTATCACCTCCACTCGACTTTCCATCGTGTGGCACTCCAGTGGTTTCAGTGTCAGAGAGGATGTTCCCAGATGTTGCTTCAAAATTTGCCATCGATGAGTTGATGCAGAGCCAAATGCAAAATACATAGATGCTTTGAATTACATTAAAAATTCAGCAGCCTCACTAGAAGCTGATGCTGCATCACTGACCACCAAGTTCAATGAATGAGAACTGCATGGGACAAAAAAGCTCGAGGGTTTAACTCTCGGATCCGTGTCTGCACTCCTCTGTTCTTTCCTCTCATGTTGGCACCATTATCATAGCCCTGACCTCTCATGTCAGCTATCAATTCCCCTATCTTCCAGCTTTTTAAGAAGCACATTTGTCATACCAGCTCCTGTAGTATCATCAATGTCAATAAATTCTAGAAAATGCTCTCTGACAGTCACCATTGCAGGGGACATTTTCACTAAGTTCTGTTGTTGTTACAAAACGCACCATTAAGTCATTTGTTCCATATGGCTGATGTCAGGTGTGCAGTCCAGAATAACAGAGTAATATCTTGCTGACTTCAGATCTGCCACAATCTTCTGTTTGACTTTTGTTGCCAGTAACTGTATGATCTCATTTTGAATTGTTTTTCCAAGGTAGTGGTGTGTGTACATTTCTTGAGTGGTGACTCTTCTTAGATGCTCCTGGAGTACAGCATCAAACTCAGCCATCAGCTCCACAATTTTAAGGAAGTTTCCATTGTTTGGCACATTACAGTGATCTGAAGTGCCACGCAGTGCTAGGTTTTGGTAGCAAGCATTCTCACAATGGCAATGAGCCTTTTTCAGAACATTTTGCCAGTAAAGAGACTCTGATGCCATCTTCTCTTGATGCTGATCATCTATGGTGGCCTTTAACCTTAGTCTCATCTCAAGCTCTTTCCACCTATGGAATGCTCTCTGGTGATTTGCTGCCTTCTCATGGCATGCCAGATTTCTAGCCAGATTTTTCCAGTCCTTTGTTCCTGTAGAACCCAATGTGGCTGGAACATTAGACTGGAAGAGTTTGCAACAAAAAACAGTATGCAGCATTCTGGGTTTTTGAGTACATAAGCCATGACCTCGCCACTTTGTCACCATTGGGGATTTCACACCAGTAATGTGTTGGATGGAAACTTCTATTTTCACTGGCTTTGGGGAACATGAAGTTTTTCACTTTCTGTGGCCCACACAGTACAAGGAAGTCCCTCAGGCTACTGCTCAAGTGGGTCCACAGTCCTGAATGATCTAGACTTACGGAACTAAACTCAGCAGCAGCTGTTTCTTGCACCTCAACCACACTCTTCTCTGATCCACACTTTTCTTCAGGAATGTGCATGGTTACATCCTTTTGAGATGGAGATATGGATGCTGGAGTAGCTGCCAGGTCACCTGCACTCTGACTAACTGGAAAATCAGGCATCTTCTCACCAGTCACATCCTCACTGGGGCTGGAAGGCTGACTGTGAACATTTGTATCTCAGGAGAGCGCCTTCCTGCTTAGATAGAAAAGCTTCCTTTGCTTTTTCTTTTTCTGAATGCTGCCCCAGAGGGGCGTTTTCTTCTTTCACTCATGACTGCTGTTCTGTGCCAGCTATAGTGGCTCTCAACACTCAGTTGAAGGGGGGGAAATAAGCAGGTTGGTAGCAGGGCCTGAGTGAAGGAAGATATCAGCATCTTAAGGGCATAACTGGCTCCTACTACTTCAGCTGACTGCCTGTTCTCCTCAAGTGGGTTCAGGGAAGCAGCAGGAAACAGGAAGCTTCCTCGGAAGCTGGTGTTAACCAGTCCAGGCTCCTCGGGGTGCTAGAGAGGTACATAAGAGGCTCCTCCTCCTCCTCTTTCTCCCTGCAGCTCCTGCTGCTTTCTGTTATTCTCTCTTTCCTTTTTTCCTGCCTGCCTGTTATGTCTCTTGTGCCCTCCTTCGTCTCCACAGCACTCCAACATCTCTGTGCATCTAGAGCAGAGAGAATACATATGCACCAGCAGCAGACACATTTTCTACACTCTGGGTCCTAGTGGCATCCCCTCCACAGTCTGGCATTTGAGGCAGCCGTGTCAGTTCGCCTCATGGTAAGGCCAGCCCTGCTCAAGGCTGGTTCTGACATTTCAAGGCCCTCCAGAAGCCCTGCTTGACAGACAGGCTCCCACCCAACCCCCATGTAATAATTCATTCTCTCGACATCCCCACTTATTATTAAAACTGTCAGGGCAGGCAGGCGGGGCTTGTATTTGCTGCCGACAGAATGGAACAAGCCTCACTTGGAAGTAGCATCTACTGCCTGAGAGCTAGAGACAATACTAATAGTGGAGGAGGGAAACACTGAGGAAAGGTTGCCGACCCCTGCTATACACCGTCATGCCAGTTCCCCAGCATGTAACTTACCCCACTGTATAGGTCACCTCTCAGTTTGGCTAGAAGTCTGAATTTTCAGATGATCTCCAAAAATGTGCACGCATTTTTTTGGCAACAATTATGCAAAGAACCTGTAGAACTTGCATAGAGAAGCTGTATACATGCATGGGAGAATTATCATCCTATAGGCTTGAATGCTGGGGCTTGCATGTACAGATGGGTTCAGCTGCAGAGAGATTGGATGTGTTTTTGGAGGCCCTAAGTGACAGTTGATTTAGGCATATCCTGTTTTCAGGCAAACATTTCATGCAAATTTGTGCATGCAATGGCTGCCAAGGATCTTTTACAATCTAGTGACTGAAAGATCCACTAATTAAAAAGCCCCTAATTAGGCTTTTAAATGATAAACTGTAATAGCTCCAGTGCAGCTGTTATAAACTATCAAGTAAATTATACCCAGTTGAAAGAGGCCATAATTACGTATTTATATAACAGACTTTAGGACTTTGAAAGATAAAAGATTTTTTAATATCTACAATTAAAAAAACAACAAAGTAACAATAGGGCTCTTAAACCAATGAAAGCAAGGAAATTCAGAGTTAATCTAAAAATCCATGCTGATACTGAGTTTGACACTCATTGCATTGTCACTTGTTTTTTTTTATAACTGGATGAGATAAAGATGTACTGTCAGCCAGGACTTTATGTTGCTGCTCTAAATTTACTTACTTTTATGGGTTCTTGTACAGCCTTAATGATACTTCAGCTAACTGTGTGTGGTTTAACTGTTCTGCAAATCCTAACAAGAAGATTCACAGTTGCTAACAAATGCCAGCTTCTTTCTTTACAGCCTGATCCTGGTAGGTGCTAAGCATGTCTAGCTATGAAGTCAAAGGGAGAATGCTCAGCACTTGAGGATACTGGGTCCACAGAGACGAAACCTCAGTCAGGAAATGTTGACACAGCACTGTGCTGCTGTTTATTTCTTGATTGTACATTCCCAGTGTTGTCCTTAACATGTGGAGCCAGACCATAGAGGCATCGGAAACTTCCCCTGCAGCAATGGGTGCTGCTCAGTTGGTGCCCTCCTGATTTTCCCAGTTCTTGGTTGTCAGGAATGTCAGGAGCATGCTTTTCAGAATGTGAACGCTAGTTCTTTTCTGTGGGCTCAGTCTGGTCTTAGTGAAATCGAGAGTTTTGTCATTGACTTCTATGGGAGCTAGAGCAGACTCATGTGTTTGCTGCTAGTTTACCCTCAAGCCCCTCCCACACCTGTGAGGGCCAGTCCCTCTGAGGCTGGCCTCACCCGTTCTTTCATATCCCAATTTCTTTAGTGACCCTCTTCCACTTCCTTTCTTTCCCACACTTGTTTCTGTTTCCTTCCCTTCTCCTGCCCCTCGCTGCAAACTCTTCCCCATAATGAAAATAAAATAATAAATAGAAATAAAGGAATATATTAAAAAGGAAAATAAATGTGTCTCTAACACGTCATGTGCCATTCATGAGTCTGGTGGCTTTGCTGGTTGGTAGCTGCATGGCCCACTCTGGTTTTTGGATTTTCAGGTTCTAAAATCTTCAGAACAAAGACTGGATTTTGTGTGTGTACAGTATCTAGCACAATGGGCCACTATTCCTGTTTGGGTAGAGATTACTACCATACTATAGATTATAAAGAACTATTAGTTTGTGATGCATATAGGGCTTGATCCTGCAAGGTGCTGAGATAGCATGTCATCTTCAATGGCATTCCTTGCCTATTTAAAGTTAAACATGGTGGATTGAGGCCAGAGTACCTAGCTCTTTGCAGGATTAAGCCCATAACAACTAAACATTTCATTACATTTATTAAAGTAATACTGAGATATTGTAATCTGGAATCTGCATTAACAAAAGTAAAGGTGACCATTCAAACTCATTGTTGTTTTTGTGACTGGTTAACTACCCCACAGGGTATTAAATTGTGCAAATATAGTTTGCCTCTTAGACTCTACCTTGTGAGATGAGTGACCCATGTGCTTAAAGTTAACTGCATTCTTAAGTGCTTTGGTGAATCAGGGCCTAAGGCATTAATTAGAGCTTGGCTCAGATTTACTTGCCTCTCCCTCCCCCTCCCCCCACCCCAAACTCTTCAGTGCTTGGAGGTTGAATTGGTATGCAGATAGCCCCCTGGTAGCTGGGAGTTGCTTCTGTCATTGTGGCTGAAGGTACTCACACATCAAGGGTGGCACAGTGGGCAGGAAGGAACCCCTCTGGGAGCTTTCAACCTTTGTGGAAAATAATGATGTATGAGACAGGGATTCCTTTGGAACCTGAAGAGTACATGACAGACAGAATAATATGGGAGGAAAACTTTATCTTAACAATTGAGACTGATGGTCTCATCTTGTCTCCTTGTTATTGTTAGTGACCAAGGCTGAGATGAGCTTTCTTATGAAAAACTTCATTTTGTGGCAGGTTCTGTATGTTGGGCACACTGCTCTCAGTGGTAGCTTTCCATCCAAGGTGCAGATATTGACAGGTGCCAAGGAACCCTTTGTAGTGGCATTTTAGTTTAAACCTAAAATCCCTTCTAACATTGAGATGCATGTTTGTCAGGAATGACAGTTTGCAACTTGATAAATCTTATACCAATTTGCCTTCTGACCTCAAATGACTTGCTGGAGGGGAAAATACCTGGAGTGGCACAGGAGTCTCAGCCTTATAATCAGCTTTTCTAGCACTTTATTAATTTTACTTCTCAGTGGTTACTGCATGTTTGGAAAAGACAATTGATTTGTACAGATCTGCGTGGGATGGTGAAGAGCTGGAACTAAAGGAGGAGTGTCAGTTGACAGCGGTGCAATAAAACTAATCGACAGAGAGCAAAGGCACTATTTAAAGCTACTTTTCCTATTCTGTTATTAAAGTTAAAGTGAATGGCCTTAAATTTGTCCTCATATTACCAAATTCAAAAATAAGTGTTTATGTCTATATTCTTTTCCAATGGATTAAGTGAAATATCAAACACTCATCTGAAATGTGTATATTTTAAAGTTAGACGTCTGATTCAAAATACAAACTACTGTGTAAGTTATGGGGAGGCTGCTGCTTCAAAACTGGTGGCAAATGGAATCACACAGCGGACAAGCTCCCTTTCCGGGAGTGTAATTTGCACCATAAAATTTGGGTTTACATTTTTTTGCACCCTCCAATTAATTGTGGCAACAGATCAGACAAAGTGGAAGTACTCAGATTTGCGTCCACAATTCATCTTGTGGGGGCAGAAATTCTTGCACAAGTGGACCACAAATAAATGAGCTGAGCCTCAACCCTTTTGAAAATGTTCCCCCAACATATGAGCAGAACGGGTTAGAAAACAACATTTCATTCCTCTTATTCCTTAATTTTCTGGAGAACTGGGATCTCACTATTAATTTAAATATAAAATGGCATATATAAAAATATATAATATGCCATGGTGAAGACTTAGGCATGAATAAATTTGAGATTAATCATAAAGTAGACTTTTACAGCTATGCACTCAGAATCCAGATCAGTTTGAAATCTCAAGCGTTTTTTGGGTTTTTTGTGTTTAGATCAAAATGCTGCTGATAAAGAGGTCTGTGGCACATGTATATATTGTAACCCTGGGTGCTCTTTAAAGAGAGTAAGTTGAATGGATAAACCCAGCTAACATTAAATAGCTCTGGCGCTATAAAAATAAAATGGTCAAAGCTGAAAAAAGCTTGCTGACAAGAGCAGTGGATGTTGGTGGGTGAGTTGCTGCAGTTTTGGAGCTGTTAAATGTATTTATTTTAGCATTTGCATTATTTAAAAGTGGAGTGGTAGTTTCTTTACTCCTTCTAAAAAGTTAATAATTTACTCTGAACTATAGGGTACCCACACTGAAGTGCTTTACAAATCAAAGTGATTTCAAGTATATATATTACTCCTCTTTAGACTGCATGCTATCTCAACTCTGCCCTTCCTCCCCTCAAAATTGCTGCAGTTTCTGTGGTTTTCCTGGTGCTTATGTGTCCTCTGTGCCCCAAAGTACCGGTTTACTGGGGACAAATATGATAAGGGGATTCCTCATCTCCTTTTGCCCAAAAGTTCTTCTTTTTTTGAGTATTTTCACCTGTTCCATTGGTGAATGTTACTCAGAACAGTGTGATGACCTGATTCTAGTGTCCCAAAATATTTTTGGCCATTGGAGTCCAGATATTATGTTGATGATGGCAGTAAAAGTGCTAGAGGTCGAGAGAGAGAAGTGGAAGTTCCCTTTTGATCTCTTTGTGATCCAGAATGTATGGAACATTGACCCAAATCTGTCAGTCCTTACTCATGTGGGTAGCCACTGATGACACTGGGACTTCTCATATGAGTAAAGGCTGAAAGACTGGGCCCATTATGACCTTGGCAGAGAAACACAAAATACATGATTGTTTAGCTGTATATTCTCCTCTGCATGCAGACATTCAGCATGATAATGCATCTGTGAAGCGTGGGGAAGACCCACAGGACCCCCAAAGGGAATGACTGGGGTTTTGATGCACCCTTCAATTTTCCCTTTCATAGGGAGGTGACATTTGTTTAGACAGTGGGATAGGAGGCTCCAGGGGATCAGTCTAGGACCCAGGTGCATCCTCATGTAGCTTGGTTGAAAGACATCACAACTGGTGTGCTGATACCATTGCCTATTATGCTCCCCCAGCCAGCTGTCTGTAGCCATCTGTCTCTTGTCTTGTAAGCTTCTTCGGGTAAGGAGTGTCTCTTTGTTCTGTGTTTCTATATTGCCTAACACAATGGGGTGCTGGTCCGTGAATAGGGCTCTTAGATGGTAAGGTAATACAGATAATGGTAAATAAACTAAATCTTCGGAGCCAGATTCAGTGAGGGTAATTGAGCTGCATTCCTAACAGTTCCTAATTCTTATCAGTGGAGGCCAGTGAGACAGTGCAGCCTGTGGGGAAACGAGGCTGCCAGAGGGACTCTCAATTTGTTCTTGGGCTAAGCTGGATCTCTAGCCTCATACTGTAAATTCTTTTTATTATTCCAAGGGCAGTGGCCAGCAGTTGTGTGGGCTAGCTGTTCTGAGTGTGAACTCGTAGCAGAATCTTGATTTGTGAAGGTATGACCATGTGTTCAGGAGCTGCACAGACACTAGAGTGGAAAGGATCAGCAGCAAAAGAGCTGTTGCAATAGAGGCCTACTCAGCAAATGGACCTCTATTATGGACTGGAAAGCCATTTAAATGAGAAGCCATCTATTCATTTGTATTTGAAAAGCAGACCATTATTGTATGTCTGTATTTGAGAATGGTAGGAACTGTTGTGTAGTGATCAAGACAAAGGACTAAAAGTCAGAACTTCTGAGTACTATTCTCAACCCTGCAAGTGGCGCACTGCGTCACAATGAGCATGTCATGAGGGCCAAGTTCCATGGATCTGACCAAGCTCTGAGCAATGTAGGAGCCTAGAGGGTTGGGATATGGAAAGCTGGCTGTAAACCACTTTACATCTCCCTCCCTTCTGACTGCTGAGGTTCTTGGGCGGGGTCTGATGCAAGCTTGAGCAGCTTTGAGACTGCTCTAATTTATGCCAACTTTTAATGTCTTTCAAGGCGCTGTAATGTTAGAAAGAATTGTGGCAGTGTAATGCACTTTGGTCAAGCTTCCATCCCTGGTCCAACTCCAGTATTCTCCCTATGGCAGCTGGGAGCCCAGAAGGGGATGGTGTAAGCTAGTTACACCAGCTTTCCACCATCTGGGAAATCCCCAACATGGGAGGAATTGCAAGAGGCTTTGTTGAGATGGCTTAACAGTGTGGGATAGGCTCTAGTGTCTATTCTCTTTGTGCCACAGTTTCCTCATCTGTGAAAGGGGGATAATACCATACTACATTAATGGATGTCTGTAAAACATTCTGATTTTAGTGAACAAGAAAGGGTTATAACTTTGCTAAGTATAAATTTTGTATTGTTTATGCAGAACTGGACATATACATGTTAACGTAATTCAGTATTTAAGACGCTGGTTATCTGTAAATATCCCAAATACAGTATTCATTTAAAATCCAAACAGAACTCTGAATGACACTTGTTAAAATGGGGACTCCCTCCCTTACAAATATGTTTCATTTTCCTCTTGTTAAAATTGGCGTTCGAGAATCACCACATACATTCATCCCTGGTGTAACTCCAGTGAATGAATCTGGCCCACTGAATTCCTTGCTTTATTGCACAGATGAATAAAGAGTGCGAGTGTTTTTGAGGAACAGTATCAAAAGAAATATTGATGACTGCCAGGACATCTACAGAAAGGGATAAGCAAACTGCTCTACTACAATGATGAGAACAAAGCAGCTATGTTAACTCTTTCCAGTAGGTTGTATATATTAATAGTAACAACTGAAGTTTTGTTTTTTGTGGGGGAAATGCACAAGGCTTTGAATTGTTTTAATTGCAACTAAATGAATGAATGTCATGGAAAATCTCATACAGTACTTGGATTGTCTTCCTCTGTATGTATGAAGCTTTGGGAACAGTTTGTTATTATAAAAAAACAGCATTAACAAAAAGTAGCCAATATTTAATTGCTAGGCTGAGGCAAAATGGGTATTTATTTCTGGAATTATAAAAGAAAAGCCAAGTCTATTTGATTGTATTTGTCAACTGCCACACTTTTAGATTGCTCATCTTTCCCAACTATAAGTTCTTCAGGGCACTGAGCAGGCCTGCTTGTGTTTGTACATTGCCTCGTATAACAGGTCTCTGATCCTGAACAGAGCCTTTGGGCTCTACAGTAATCTGAATAATAACTAGCAGCATGCATGTGTTACTCCTGGGGGAACTCTATACCACTGCAAAATGCAGAATTTTGCCAAAATTAATGTTGTACATGCAGAATTTCCTTCCCCCTTCTGCCCCCCAGAAATGGGCTACAGTGCTGCTGGCCACCACTCGGGGCTGCTGGACCCAGGAGAGCCCAACTCGCAGGTAGAAGACACTGCCGAGTGGGAGAAGGAGCTGGAGGATTCCTGTGGTTGCAGTTCCCAGCATGCCCTGAAGGAAGAAGGCAATGTGCAGGAAACTCCATGCAAGCCTGGCCCAGCATCAGGCTGTTTCTCCCTCTGGATCCCTGGGCTCTGATGTGTGTGTGTGTGTGTGTGTGTGTGTGTGGTGTTGGCTTGGCAATTGACTGCCTGATATTTGACTATGTTAAATATTGTCAGATATTCCAGCAAGCATGCCCTGATGTAGGTAGCAGNGGGGTCGGGGTAGGGGGGCATGACTGGGCTGTGGAGGGGAGAGGATTGGCGTGTTTGGGCTGGGGGGGCTCACGGCTGGGCTCTGGGAGAGAGTGTGAGTGTCTGGGCTCTCGGGGGGAGGGGGTATGACTGTCTGTCTGGTTCCTTAGCTGGGTTATGGGGAGAAGGGGGCAGAGAAACAGGAACTGGGTTGTCATAGGTGTTTCTTTAACTCTACTCCTGGGGAAATTTTTGTGTGTATTGTTACAGACATACTAGCTGACAGGTAATTTGAAATAAATTACCCAAATAATTGAAACTGGTGTGATTATGTAGTGTTATTTTGACCAAATAAAATTTTTAGAATTTTAAAATATTGTGTGCAGAATTTTTAATTTTTTGGCACACAATTCCCCCAGAAGTAATGTGTGATGATGGCCATCTTGGTCATGATTGGGGGCTGCAATGGAGGCCACCAGCACTAAGAGCATGAGTCTCTACAGCTTGAGCTAAAGGACTAAGGATCAGATTTTCAAAGGTATTTAGATGCCCAAAAATGCAGACAGAGGCCTAGTGGGATTTTCAGAAGCACACTGGCACCTAACTCCCATTGATTAGAATAAATCTTTTGAGGTTTTCATTGCTTATGTCCCCTTCTCCGTGTTCCTCCTAATAATAGAAATATTGGGCTAGAAGGGACCTCAAGGGGTCATCTAGTCTATTCCTCTATTCTAAGGCAGGATTAAGTATACTTAGACCATCCCTTACTTGTATTTGTCTAATCTGTTTTTAAAAACCTCCAATGACAGGGATTCTACAACTTGGACCATAGGTAACCTGGTATCTCTAGGTAATCTAACCCCATCCTTCCATTCCCCTAACTACTTAGCTACTCTTCTCTCATTAAGATGGCCTCCTAGTTCCCATTCTGAAAGGAAAATATCCCCAATCAGTGATTCTCAGCAGGCCCTGCATGTGCTGTTATCTGGTCAGTGCTAGAGGAAGGGTCTCAGCCTACACTAGTACTCATTTTTGCTGGGCTCAAGAATTAAAATCTCACAGACTGAGACCTATCTGTGTTGAGGGTGCCCCAGGATACATGGTCTCCAGGAAAGCCCTGGAATTACATATTTAAAGATAGCAACCAATACAGCAGAGATTTCCAGACCTGTTGAGACCCCCAAGATGAATTTCAGTGAAGGTGAGAGGCATGTTTGGGTCTGGGGAAAGAGGGCATGCTTTTCTGAACAGATATTCTGACATTTAAAATAGGTTTAGCACCTAGATCAGTTTGAGATATGAACAAAGGTTCTGGCTAATTAACTTATTCTCAATGTATGCTGTCTATCATAGCATTATGGTAAAATTCCCTTTCTGGGCTGAAATTTGGCAGATATTTGCACTAGGTAGCCTATCTCTTCATGTACTTCCTGATTCACTCTTTCTGCACAGAGTTAAAAAGCACCTTGTACTTGCACTTAAGGTCCTTCACCACTCTGTTTTTTTTCTCTTTTCCTGCTCATCGACTCCTGCTCTGTCTACACAGAATGTCTAGCGTTCCTGTTGTATCCAGAGAGATAAGATACATTTGCTATTTGTATCTTGGATGTTATTCTCTCTCCTGTCAAAGCCATAAAGGTGTCTGAGTTTCATATTGATGGTCAGCTGAGGTTCTAGTTCAGCCCCATTAAGAGGTGGGCCTGAGTTGTGAAATTTGGATCTGGACTTAGGCAAAAACTTTGGACTTTCATCTGAGTTTGATGGAAAGAGGAGGTGGATCCAAGGTTCTATATTGGGTCCAATGTCTAATCTTAATTAATATCCATTATGACCACCTTGGGCTTAGCCATTTCTTTATATTTTAATCATGACAAACAATTGAGGAGCTACTTGGAGAGACATGTTTGAGCGCTGTGTATCTGTCACTACTGGTTGGATGTCGTTTTTAGAGAAACTTTCCAAACCTCTTTCAAGGTTTTCAGTTCCCCTTTCTCATCAATATTTTCTGCAACTTCACAGTGGCTTTACCAGTAATAGCCAAATATATCCTTATTGACAGTTTATCTTGCCTGCTACTATCTGCCCACAAGGTCTCTCAGACACGAGAGCGATGCTGTGATCTGGTTTAACTTCTCACTCCATTCAAGAAACATTGGCTTCTTAGCAGAGAGTAATAGAGCGCAGAGCCTGCGACAAATATCTTTGAATTTATACACAACTCAGAATTTTTTAAAAAATCTACATATAATGCCCATTGAAATCAATGGGTTTTGGATCAGACACTTAAGCCTATGACTTTATTTGTTTATTTTTATTTTGCTCTTTGTAATTTTCTCCCTTCTTCAGAGACTTTCATCTAGACTCGGTTGGATTTTTTTAACCAAAAAAATATTTTTCTAAAACGTTTTTAATGAAAAATTTAATTACTTTTCTTAATTGATTTTTTCAAAAGATGTACAGAAAACGTCAAAATAATATGTTTCTGCTACATGAAAAGTTCCAGTGTTTTTTGGTTAATGAATTTTTTTGTAAGTAATCATTTTGAGATTTTTTTGAAAATATTAAACATACCAAAAAAAGTCAATTTAAACCCTTTGAAAACTAGTTTTTAATTTTTTAACAAGCTCTACTTCCTGACCAAAGAGGTCCAGATAAACATCCCAATTTCTGGATGTGAAACTAGCTCAAACCAACCTTTTGTGGTTAATCCATCAGTATATGGAACTTCATAACATAGTTACTGTACTGTTCCATTAAAATAGCATGGTTAAAAAAAATGATAAGATTGAAAAGTGAAGCATTTGGACGCCAAGATGTGCCAAAGGTAAGGTTTCCTATGCATCCTTAATCCTGTCTTCTTTTGATCATATACCCTTTTGCTGGATCTTCATTGAACGGTGCAGACTGTCCAATGTGCAGGGAATGAGCATGATGTTCAATAATGTCTGAAGGATCCTTTGCCTAATTGGGCAAATTTGATCACTGAATGAGTCATGACTTCTTTTGAGCCCTGCTTCACTCATTGTGCATATTACTAGATCACACAGAGAGTGCAAAAATGAAAGCTAATAACACCCTCTACCTACATTTACAATGTGTAGCCTAGCTCCACCCCTACAACATTATTGGCCTAATCCCACCTGTGGAAGGAACTGATCTGTACAAATGACCAATGCTCCATTTTGAATTCTTCTTTGAAACATAATGCAGCTTGTAGTGCAGCAGAACAGCCAGATTCCTGAATATTTTCATCTGAAAAAGGAAGGAAAGAAGTGAAGAGACAAAATGGGATGCAAGAGCAAATGCTGGTCCTGCTTAGAGCAGGGGGTTGGACTAGATGATCTCCTGAGATCTCTTCCAACCCTGATAGTCTAAGATTCTATGAATGTCTGTCTTTTATCCAGCTTTAATCATCACTCAAAGTAGAAAGGGAAGGAAAAAAACCCAAAATGTTACTTGGAGTTCTCTGGGATGGAGTATCTAGTTTTCTTTAATCCCAACATTCCTTAATACACTTCTTAAAACTATTATTGAAAAGCTGCTGAGCTGAGCAGATCTGATATCGGCCCCACAAAAAAATGTGTGCTTGCATGTTTTTTATTAAATATCACCTTCAGAGGGATTTTTTTATGTGAAAAAGGTTTTGGAGGGGATAATTCTGCTTTGTTTCTTTACCTTAGAAATATTTGTGTGAGTCACTGGTGGGCTAGAGAACTTGAGTGGAAGCTTTTTCAGCTCTCAGATAATAGAGTAGAGGTGTGTGAATCATTAATAAAGAGAGCTTTTCCCCAAGTGTGTGTTGGGCACTTGAGTTAAACATGGGTTAGCAAAATAAATTTCAATAGTCTGGTTAAAATACTCTCCCCTCTCAGTTGCTCAGGTTTTAGGCCCTGATCCTGCATTGTGAATCATGTGAGAGCAGCAGTCTAATCCATGTGATGCCATAATACCACTGGTTCATTGGTTTTCCATAGAGTCTGCCAGCAAAAAACAATACATGTTATTTCTAATGTAAAATTAAAACAGTCACCCAGCACCATACATTTTGGGACTGCATTTGACATCATAAAGAAGTTACCACCAAAAAGAAAAGTATAAGTAATCGCTTTTCCTGTACAGATAGCCTTAAACTTTTCTTTCTATGTCTTGTGTGTTGACTGTAAGTCATGGTAGATTAGATCAGGTATTCTCTACATTGTAATCATTACAAATATATCAGACCTGTCAAATATACCCACATCAGCAGTGGGCCAGTCACCCCAGCTCTTGAGGATTCCACCTGCTTAGGGAAATCATCTGGTGGCCTATAGCCTCTGCAGTAACTCCTACTCCTTGGCCCCAGAGTAATGAGGTCTAGCCAATATGGCCTATACGCTTGTGATCTCGAGTTGCCAGAATGGCCTCTTCAGACTGCTCTGACTTAAGCAGAGGAGTGGACTAATGGGATCATGGCATCATATAGATGTTTTAAAGTTGTCTTAGTGCCCCTCTTCCCCATCACTCTGGTCTTAATTGCTCCTTAACCAAATTGTGGGAAAGTGTGTGCACAACAGACTCCCACAAACCACCTTCTTCATTTTTAGTTTGGTTCCAACATGAAGAGAGCAGCACTGCTATGAAATAGTTATGAACTGAAAAACCACTCTGGGTATTTTCAATGCTCTGAGTAATCTGTGGTAAATCAAACCTAAATTCAAAGCCTGCTGGCTTCTGCAGCAGTCCAGCTCTGAATTCTGTGGCAACCTGGAAATTCTATGACTGCTTCAGGTAATCTCAAAAAATAAGGCTTTTATCAAATCCAGTAATGATAATGCAACCAGTTTATTGCTCCTTGTGTTATTTATTTGATGATAAATTCAGTTTTATGCTGCCTCTAAATCTAGTGTTTTCACTGTGCTTCAGAGATTTGTGAATTGACTATGCATAACTGCTGGAGTTTTGGAGAGAGAGAGCCTGGTAAAGGAAATCTGGGATATCTGGGAATATACTGGGTATGGTTTAAGATTCTGGGACCTGAGTGGCAATGGAGGCTTTTCGTATCTCCTCATTTTCCTTCCCTTTTGTTGCCTGAAACATGTGTGACTTGGAATATTTTGGGGGGCTTCAACTACTAATTTCTCAGCAACATAATTTCTTACAGCAGTTGGCTGCCCTCTTCCAATATTTGCAATGAATCCAATAACTTTGAATAAGCACATAAGATGGACGTATCTGCTAAAATGATCAAAAAATATTTATCAGTACTGACATTTAAATAATCATTAGTTTTCAGAGTGAACACCCTCTTTGAGGTGAAAAATGTAGTTCACGCCTCTCAAAGCTATTACTGGCTGCTGACCCAGGAAGACAGTCCATTGATTTATACTCAGTCCCCATTTTGAAGGTTATTGCCTGCTGTAAGGGTTAAAAGCCCCTCCTCTCCTTCCCCCCCGTTTTAATGATAGCTTAGATTCTGGAGCACAATTTTGTGGCAGCTCCCATGGCTGTGAAATCATGGTAGATATTCAGATTAATATATCAAGTACTGATAAGTTCCTTTTGCTTCTAGCATGTCCATACTTAATACTAACAGAACTTGTGCAGTAATGAGAATACAAAAGAATTTTACAGAATTAATAGATATAACTGCATTCATTCTAGATGATCTTCTAGAAAATACCTTTATAGGAAATTCCTATCATCTAGTACAGGGAGTAGTGTTTTCTGTTTATAAATACATATTGTGACTGCATTAATCAAACAAATGGCTTGAGGCCTGTCAAAACTATTATGAAAAATTTCCATACCAATTGGTAAAGTAGTCCTGCAGAATTGGAAACCTGTGACTTTTTTTGAAGTTTCTGGAGGAACTGAGTGGGTGTGGGAAGTGGATGTGGGATGATGAGTCTTTGTGTGAATTAACTTGGTAATATGCCAAACCATGACCCACTAGTCTACCAGGGATGGTCAAGCAAATAGTCTTCAGGAAAGGAGTGAGAGAAGATATATGGGCATCGCAAAGGGTGTGAGTTCCCCGTGAATGATTATTACTTCCTACTCAGGCCCATAAGGCCTACAAAGTCCTAGGTCTTAGGCAGAGCAACAGAGTAAGACTGAAATGGGTGGTTTAGAGCTTCAAGACTGCACACACATTTCAATAAAATCATAAGCATCACCAGTGATCTATGTGAACGCATAGAAATGTATATATTTCATGGGATGATAGTTTCTGAATTCATGTTATTGTTATGCATGCGCTGAAGTGGCCAACATTTTAATACAGAAATACAAAAGTGTTTAGCAATGACATATTTCTCTAAAAGATGTTACTATTTTTAACAGGCTCACTGAACAAATCTCACTGCAGGCTAAATGAGTCTTCTGTAACTTGATGCATGAAAGGAGGGTTGCTCCCTTGTACATTAATATGGTGAAGTGAAGAGTCTACCATGTGTTTCAGGCAGAATCCCTTCTGACATCAGGCT
Source organism: Chelonoidis abingdonii (assembly GCF_003597395.2). Classification (NCBI taxonomy): domain Eukaryota; kingdom Metazoa; phylum Chordata; order Testudines; family Testudinidae; genus Chelonoidis; species Chelonoidis abingdonii. The sequence continues at coordinate 18,466,997 of NC_133783.1, read as the reverse complement.
TCACTTGTGCTCCTGTTGCCTATTGTCCACCAGACCAAGAGACTACTCTAAACCAGAGGGGTAGGGTGTTAGACGATTGCTTGCCAAAATGGACTGCTGGTAAATGTACATTATGGAGGGTGTGTTGGAAAACAGCCCTATTCTGAGGAGATTTGAATAAACATTTGCCTATGTCTCCATGTCTGTCTTCTCCCATTTGCTCTATTTTCATCTTTCTGCTATCCTTGAGAGATGTCTCCTTTTCAGGTGTGTTTTCTTAGCACTTAGGAGCTGAATATAACCTTTATCTGTCTATGTACTCTGTAACATTCATAAAATGACCCTTTCCCCCTGCACTGAAAGCTTTCCGTAGTGGATGAATAACATACGTGGTGCTGGGTTGTGTATATTATTTGTCATCAGAAGTGCATTTTATTTCATGAAAGCGGCCAATAGTAAACAAACCTTATAGCTACCACAAATGAAACAGAGTCACAACAAATGGTATAACACATAAATGGATAGAAATATATTACTTTCCTTCTCGGAGCTCACTTCTTGGCTGATAGTGGACTGTTAGATAGAGTTCAGCCCATTGGCTCTGATACCTTGTTCTCCTACTGAACTTTAGGATCACCATATACTAATGTGTTTGCATGCAATGCAGCGCAGAAAACGTCTGAGAGAAGTTGTGTGCATTTGTGGGAGTGCAAGGGATAAATTTCAATGATTTTGATGTAACTGCAGTTTGTGATACAGTGAACACGTTCAGCTAAAATTTTATTTCATTCTGTCTAAAGACACTAACCATGCAGGTAGCGGGTAAGGCGCTACACGAGGCAGGCAACCTAGATAAAAGTACAAAGGGCTTTGGCCAGACAAGTCTGCCACTGCCCCTTGGTTACTATTCCAAATAGTAATCCCTTCTAGCTTTGCACCTTGCTCTTCAGGGATTGAACTGGTGTTCCTGATCTAGCCATTCTACTTAAGTACCAACTTCTGGGAGTGACCAGTTATGCCTCTCACTCGTTCTTGAAAAGCAGGATGCCTTCCTGCCCAACTCCTCCGCTAGATCACACTGCTCTTCCCCTTTAAAGTTTAAAAAAATAGTCTGCAATATGTGCCTTAGAACACCATGGGAATGGAAAAATCCCCAGTGTTGTGATCTCCTCTTGTCTTTTGAGACTGATGGAATAAGCAATCAAAATAAACCTCTTGAGGTGTTTAATTGGGTGCAGTCTGGCTACATATAATTTTACACATAGTTCAACTAAAGTAAAGATCCATATACAAAGTCTAGCACTCCAGGTACATGGTATAGCTCTGTCTTATTCCCAGGGACCTTTCAGTCTATTACACGCGTCCAGATATCTTGCTTTTTCATTTGCGCTTACGATCATGTAGGCTAGAGAATATAAACATGTAATAGATCTTTCTTTCATTTAACTGTGTCAGAAAACCAAATCATAGACTTGCGATACAATGACAGAAATTAGAGCTAAAAAGACCTAAGTCAAGTCACCTCTTCAATCTGTCTCCCTACCAGGATCGGTTTCTACAGTATAGTCTCAAGTGCTTTGTCCGTTTATCTTGGCTGCTTATCTGGGCTCCATCACAGTAATATCTGAGCACCTCACAACTTTTTAAAATATTTATTTTCACAACATCCCTGTGCGGCAGGGAACTGCGATTGTTTTACAGATGAGAACTTGAGGCACAAAAAGACTAAGTGACTTTTTTTTTCTCCAAGGTCCCCCAGAAAGTCTCTCAAGTCCTGGGATAGTGCCTTAAGCGTTGGATCATCCTTCTCTTGTCCTGTCTAGATTTAAATTACTCCAAACAGTGATGAAAAGACAGCAGAATAGGAAACACTTCTACGACAGTTGTAGCATTTTGTGATACGTAGAATAAATTTCCCTGCCCTGTGACAAGTATGCCACAAAATGCTGCAATCCTCACTGGGGGTTTTTGTTTGTTCTTAGACCGCAGTCTTTGCTGTCACTTCTCTCTCCTGTGTAGGGAGGGGACTGACATTACAACAGTTCAGCTGCGGATGCCATTGTGAAAATAGTTTGAAATGTTGGCTAACTTAGAATAAAAACTTTTCTTTTAAGGTGGAGGGACATATTTTCAAAAAATACGTCTCAGGTAACTTGTATGCTTTGTCTGAATTTAGCGTATATCCTTCTGAAAATGTGACCCATGCTGTTACAAAAAATGAAATTGCACATTTTATAAGCCTAATGCAAATTTCTAATGAGAGAACAGGAAAAGGACCAATTAATTGGTTAAAGGTTTTTGTATACAACTTCCCCCTCACAATAAATATCATGATCAATTTTTTTAACTTATTGTGAGATCACATTAACATTAGTCATTTAACAAACCATCGTGTTTTGAAACAAGTGTCTATCACCATATCTCACTGTGGGGTTTTTTATCTGTTGGCGGGATTGACTAGTATCTCATATGACCATGACCTTTAGAAATGTAATTGGAAGGGTGTGGTTTAGGCAAAAAATATCCAGTTGGCATCTGTGTTGCTATTTTCTTGCTGGTCATTGTCAAACCATAAGATTCAAGTGCCAAAACAAAAACTCCTGTTACAATAAATCTACAAACATGTCTGTAATAATAGAGCTCACGGTTACTAATTTCCTTGATCAAATAGGGTCCAGTTCATCAGTGTCTGGCAGCTACTTCACCCTGGCATAAAAATGCTGCAAAGTAGAGGTGACAGGGATTTTTTGATATATTTTTGTTGGGAAATGATGATTGGTTGAAATGTGTCTGTTTCAACAAAACTTTCGCCAGCAACATTTCTTAGGACTAGGGATCTGGGTCTCCCACATCTCAGATGAGTGCCTTAACTACCAGGCTAGAGTCAGTTTGTGTGTTTCTCTTTCTGGCCCAATGAATATTTCATTATTTATAACAAAAGTGGAACAGCTCCAACAGGAAAGGTTGAGAAATAGAGAGTGTGTCTGACTATCTCCTGATGGGTCCTCAGTCAGAACCAGGCAATTCTGAGCAATAGCTATGCCAATGTTTATGTGCTGATTTTTCTTTAATACTCTTGTGGTAGATTTTTTTGGGATAAGCCAGCATATACAAGAAAAATGTTGGGCTTCATTAGCTGAAGGAAGTGAAAAATCTGAAAACTTTGGGTTAACACTGCAATACTTTAAAATTTGGTGAATTTGTCTTTTAGAAATAGGTGCAGTTTGTACTTGCAAGCTCATGAGGTCCATTGATTTTAATCTATACCTGCTCATGTAGCACTCGTGCAAATAAAGCAGACTAGCTCAGGGGTTTCCAGACAGTAGGTTGTATCCCAGTAGTGGTTTGTGGGACACTTGCTGGCAGTCCAGAGAGAGCTGGTAGGTCACATGACACCAGGTCTCCTTTTTGTTTTCTGCTGATAAATGAATTAAAAGCGAGTTAAAAGTATTGAGATAATTTCCCAGTACTGCTTTTCCACATAAGCAAGGTATATAGCTGTCACAAGAATGCTATGCAATTTGAGAATGAGGGAAAGTGTCCACAAAGCAAATCTCTCTATTGAGATGTAGTCCAAAGGGTGAGAAGGTTGGAGACTAGCTAACAGGGTTGCGCCTTCAGAGAACAGGCTAAGACAAATGCTGAAGACATGGAGGTAAATACTCATGTGGTAATTTTGCACAATTATATTTATCACAATGTATACTGTGAAATTCTGACAGTCTTGAATTAAACAGAAGGGCTTCATTACTATAAAGGGATTGATAATTGTCCAAGAAAAAGGATTTTCAAAAGAGCACAAGTGACTTAGGATCACAAGTCCCACTGATTTTCAATAAGTCTTATGCTCCTAAATCACTTAAGTGCTTTTGAAAATTACACACTATATTAGTGAAATATTTGTGTCTATTGGATGAAACTACAGACATGTACAGTTAAGAGAGAACCCCAAAAGCAAAGAAACAAAAGAAACAGAAGATCAATCAGTCTGTTGTCTGAGAGAATGATACAAAGGATGCAAAAATTCTGAAAGATTTGGTGGTAAACGGAAATGCTATAATGACTATTTAGATAGATGAGGAAGAGCTACAGCTCCTCATAATTGTGGTACATTCATTATTTAGTTTAAAACTAAGCATGGGTTGAGTGGGTGGCCTAAATCAGATTTAGTTGTCAAAGTTCTGGACACAAAATAATGAGAGAGTTGTTGTAATCTTTCAAAATATTTTAAAGGGCTGATGTTTACTCATCTTCAGAAAAAAAAGAAAAATCTATCTATAGTCCTTGCATGACTCCCTTTGCTGTAGTATCTGAACACCTTCAATGAATTTACCCTCTCAACATACCTGTGAGGTAGGGAAGACCCATTAGCCCCAATTGTCAAATGGAAACTCAGACAGAGAGAGACTCTAAGTGGCTTGCCCACTGTCATACAGGAAATCTGTGACAGAGTGAGGCCTCTCAAGTTGGCACCCTCACCACAGGACCATCCTTCTCCTCTAGAAATAATAATAAAAAATCTGCTCTATATAACTAAACAAAACCCACCTCCCACCCAACTATTTCTTCTTCCTGCCTCTGATGCACTCCTACGTGGAAGAAAAAGTTTTGAAACCATAGGTTCCATTCATACACAAAATCTCCCCAAAAACTCAATAAAAGTGGCATGGGGTCTAAGCCTTTAAACTCACATCAATGTAATTTGAGGGTGCTCAGCAACATCTTTAATAGTTTCTGAATTGTGATTCATCAGTTTAGAGTCTAAGCTTCTTGAAGCTGTACAGATCTTAGTTTGCTGCTGTTATTGAATAAAGTCCCAAATCCTGAGAAATTCATTAGATCCTTACTGCTGCACAGGGCATCTTGCCATGGTCTGACAGATCATGAGGCTCTGCCTGGCATGGTATGAGCATCATGGGGAAGCCTGTAGAGGTATCAAGGGGGCAGGATGCTGATGCATATACCTCTGAGTCGTCCTATGTGGATCCTCACCTATTCCATACAAGTAGCATCCCACCCCAAGTGCTTTACTTAACTTCAGTGGGCTGTAAGAGTAGAGAATAAGATGCAGACCTAGAGTGGCAAAGAACCCAACAACTGAAAAATATGAAAGGAGAGAAAGAACTGAATATCATCCTCTGCAATAGAAAATGTTTGAAATTCACACACCCAGAGTCTTCTATCAACTCTGCATAACTATTGACAACTTATAGCTCTTTAAACCTCTCTTACTGTAGATTGGTATAAATTAGCAATTCAATCATTTTATTCACTGTTTTAGATTTAAAAAAATCCTTGGGCTTTTGTAGATTGTGTCTAAACTACCTCCACTAAGCAATGGCTTTGTCTTCTTGAGATGCAATGTGATGAAGAGGGTTAAGAATTGAGAGGCTTGAGTTCTAGTCCCAGCTCTGCTACTGATTCACAGTATCATCTTGGGAAAATCACTTAAATCAGCTGTAAAATGGGGCAAGCTGTCTAGGCACTTTCCACATCACTGGAAGCTGAGTGCTTGGGTTTTGTGACAGGTGAATTTTATGCACTCTATCTCACAGAGGCATTCTGTTTACAGTATTTTACTTATCATTGCGTTGAAATAACTCATCAAGCCACTGTGTGATACAAATGTTTCCTAGCAGTGCAGTGGATTCTTGATTTCTACAGGATCTTTCTTCTAGCCAATCTGACTAATGGAACACTGGAAGGTATTCCAGGTTGTTCAGCAGCGAAACCCATTTGAAGTGCAGGTTATTCGGTTTGTAAGTTAATGTTTGTTTGTTTGTTTTTGTTTTGGAAACCACTGCAATTGATCAAGAGAGTGAACGAGTAAGACCTATTTCTTTATAAAATCCTTTTTCTGACAAAGACCTTGCATGAGCCTGAGCTGCTGCTAATTACTCTCCTCACTGTGACACTGAATCACTGTATGCTACACCCTTTTTCATAGCTGTTTTTGGGTCTGGAAGCAGGAAGTCACAGATTGCACCCCCATTGGAAATTATGTTCTTCTTCAACACCATCCAGCACCCCCTGCTGGAAATCATTATTATGATAGCTTTCAGTGGACAAGAAGGAAAAGGTTGTTGCTTGATGATGATGGTCTCTTCTAGGATTGGTTTTCACCAGGAGTCAGCCAAAAGGATAGTGAAGTGACAGCAATGTTTGTAATACATTTGCCTACAGAATTTCAGGGGTGTTGCAACTTATTTTTTTATTGTAACTCTATTAAGTAGCCTTTAACTTCTGTCAGGAAAATCTGGAGGAGTTCAGCACATCAGTTATAATGACAATTATTCAGTTTTGTCAACATCAAGTGCAAATGTTTGTTCTTTCCCTGGGCTTGACACAATCTTTCTTTCAATCTTTAAATTCCTAGATTAGAGAGTTTAATGGAATATTCAGTTTCCAGGGATAAGAGTGCATAGGATTCCATGCATCATTGGCTTATGATTAGGACAGTTTCTGCTGAACGCTGCTATGTGCAACATGCCTTGCAGTTTCCTTGGCTTTTTGACGTGTCAGTGGAGGAAGAGGTGAGAGGCTACAAGAGTCACCACTAGCATGACTGGCTTTCTTGGTTTGGCAGACATTATGACGTTATTGAGAGAGTCTTTCTGATGAACTGATCTGAGCAGCAGTAAAAGAGGGAGCATACTTTTATAACTCAGATGAGCCAGATAAACTTTCAGAGCCTGTAGGAGGTAACCTGTACCTGTATTTAACATGACTGAGGCGGAAAGTTGTTTGACTAGTAGATTATTGTAGCAGTATGGTGTGATAATGAAGGTTCACCAAGATACACAGCACATGCAAAAGGTTCCATTAAACTGAAATGACAAGGTTGGGTGAGATTCTCGTTGCCTTCGTTGTCTATTGCAGCATTTATTTGTGATAGATTGTTGCAATGCTGTGGTAGATGCATCTACACAGTGCAGGTAGTGTTAGGATGCTGTGCTAGCACTGTTGGGAAACCCACAGCAGCAAGGCTCAGCCAAACAATCTTAACTCTACAGTGAAGATGACAAGTCTGCCTCCCTCTCCTCCTCAGCCTTGTCTTTGTTGTGATGATGTAGAAGGTGGATCTGGAAGTGCTGTACCAAATTATTCCATCCATCAACTGTATGCTACTCTGAAGAATCTAACTTTGACTAATTCTGAACAGGGCACACAGTTGTGACAATTGAAAATGACAGACTAGTTGGAATCAAGAAGGCTATGATGATAATACACCTTTACCCCGATATAACACTGTCCTCGGGAGCCAAAAAATCTTACCATATTATAGGTGAAACTGCGTTATAGATTCATAGACTCAAGGACTGGAAGGGACCTCGAGAGGTCATCGAGTCCAGTGCCCTGCCCTCATGGCAGGACCAAATACTGTCTAGACCATCCTTGATAGACATTTATCTAACCTAGTCTTAAATATCTCCAGAGATGGAGATTCCACAACCTCCCTAGGCAATTTATTCCAGTGTTTAACTACCCTGACAGTTAGGAACTTTTTCCTAATGTCCAACCTAAAACTCCCTTGCTGCAGTTTAAGCCCATTGCTTCTTGTTCTATCATGAGAGGCTAAGGTGAACAAGTTTTCTCCCTCCTCCTGATGACACCCTTTTAGATACCTGAAAACTGCTATCATGTCCCCTCTCAGTCTTCTCTTTTCCAAACTAAATAAACCCAATTCTTTCAGTCTTCCTTCATAGGTCATGTTCTCAAGACCTTTAATCATTCTTGTTGCTCTTCTCTGGACCCTCTCCAATTTCTCCACAAGTTATATCAAACTTGCTTTGTTCTGCTGGAGTGCACAGCCCTGCCCCTCCCCACTGGAGCACTGCTTTACCACGTTATATCTGAATTTGGGTCTCGTTATATTGGGGTAGAGGTGTACTAATATTTATTTATTTTTAAGTGTTTCTATGGCCTCTATATCTCTTATAATTAAGGTTAAGATTTTGTTATGGATATTTTTAGTGAACGTCAGGGACAGGTCATGGGCAATAAACAAAAATTCATGGAAGCCTGTGACCTGTCCATGAAATTTACTAAAAATACCAGGGAGATGGAAGAGTAACACTTTGAGCCTCACTCCCGGGGGCTGACTGCTGGCCAATCTCCAGCCCCACCACTGCTCCTGCTGCTGGAGCTGACTGCTAGCCCCTGCTCCAGCCTCACCACTGTGGTGGGGATGGAAGTCACTGAAGTCCATTATAGTCACAGAATTCATGACCAAATCATATCTTTACTTATAATTGCTGGGCAGCTACCAAATCCAAATACCCATCAAGAGCACAGAGAAATGTAGTCTTTTCCTTTCTCTTAATTATATACGCCCAACAGCAGACTGCAAACTTTTTAAAGACCAGGACGAGCCACTACTGCAGTAGCAAGAGGCAATGAAAACAAAGAAAGATGTGAGGGAAAGGGGTGGGGGAAGAGTCTTTCATCTTCAGCAACAATATACGCAAAGTCAGGTCACCTGTGGTGAGACGGCCAGAGAGACAGTTTAAATGTAACAATTAGATGGTAACAACAGAAACCCTGAAACATCCTCAGGAGTGACTGTTTGCTCCTTTGCCAACTAAGGATGACAGAACTCAAAAAGCGACAAGGAATTCTGTGGCGCCTTATAGACTAACAGACGTATTGGAGCATAAGCTTTAGTGGGTGAAAACCCACTTCGTCACATGCATCTGTTGAAGTAGGTATTCACCCACGAAAGCTTATGCTCCAGTACGTCTGTTATTCTATAAGGTGCCACAGGACTCTTTGTCACGTTTTACAGATCCAGACTAACATGGCTACCCCTTTGATAAAGAAGTCAAAAAGTTTCTGACCTCATTATGCCAGTTTACTAATATCAGTAGTTTTCTGAGTGACTCAGGGACTGGAACACTACTAATACCAGTAAGGCTCTCGCTCTGAGTCTCTTGAGGTTTTTAAGGTGAGTGGATGGAGGGGGTTAAGGGCCAGACACAAGCCCTGCTACTGACTTTCCTGCTGCTCCCCTTACGTTTTGCTAGTCATCCCTCCCCCACTGTTATATTGGAATTGGAAAAGGTTCAGAAAAGGTCAACAAAAATGATTAGGGTTATGGAGTGGCTGCCGTATGAAGAGAGATTAATAGGACTGGGACTTTTCAGGTTGGAAAAGAGATGACTCAGGGGGATATGATAGATGTCTATAAAATAATGACTAGTGTAGAGAAAGTAAATAAGGAAGTGTTATTTACTCCTCATAACACAAGAACTTGGGGGCCACCAAATGAAATTAATAGGCAGCAAGTTTAAAACAAAAAAAGGAAGTATTTTTTTCACACAATGCACAATCAACCTGTGGAACTCCTTGCCAGAGGAAGTTGTGAAGGCCAAGACTATAACAGGGTTAAAAAAAAAAAACTAGATAAATTCATGGAGGATAGGTCCATCGATGGTTATTAGCCAGGATCCAGAATGGTGTCCCTAGCCACATGCGTCTGACAAAGTGGGTATTCACCCACAAAAGCTTATGCTTCAATACATCTGTTAGTCTATAAGGGGCCACAGGACTCTTCGTTGCTTTTTACAGATCCAGACTAACATGGCTACCCCTCTGATGCTTGATCCCTAGCCTCTGTTTGCCAGAGGCTGGGAATGGGCAACAGGAGATGGATCACTTGATGATTCCCTGTTCTTGTTCATTCCCTCTGGGACACCTAGCAGCCAGCCTATTGTTTTCTTTTCCTTACTAACTTGGTCATTTCAGCTTGACTTGCATCAGAAGCAGAACCATCCACAGACCCTGCAGAATGGAATAGAAAGTTCTGCTTATGGTAAATCTCACATGATGATTTATTTCTTTGTGTATTGAGGTCTATTTGAAGTGCTCCCTTCAGGAGCACAGGGCATATGTCCAGAATGTAATAAAAGCATCAGATTCATTTCTCAATCAATCAAACAGGAGAAAAAAAGATGCCTCTGGACTGGGCAGCTGCCTGCTTAGGGAAGGGAGTGAAGCATCATGAAATTTGGGAAAACTGGGTTTTTCTTTGCATACAATGGAATGAAATCCTGGTTTCACTGAAGTCAGTGGGAGTTTTGCCAATTACTTCAACGGGGCCAGGATTTTACCCATTTTTTTCTCTTTTGCCTCTCTCTAGCTTTTATGCAGGTGTCTTAAGTCTATCTTCTCACTTTCTCTGTCCTCTTCCCTTGGTCTTCCTGCTTTCATCTCAGTTAATGTTGTTTTCAGTTTCTGAGTTTGTCTCTCCATCTTTGCTTGCTTGGTTCAAACTTTGCTGCCCAAGCATGGGTTGGGTCACTGAGGTTCCTCTGAACCAGGTACAGGTTGAAATGTTAGGGAGATGTTTACTGCTCAGGCTCCAATACAGTGCTTCTCCCCTTTTCCCCTCATTGGGAGTTCAAGTTGCTTTGTGCTGTCTGAGAGCTCTGTGGAGATAACTTGAGCCTCCCTAAAGTAAAATTGCCTACGCCTCTTCTGGACACATTCCCTGTAGATCCCCACCTGATCACATTCTGGACATTGGGTGTTGGAGATGGGTATCTATCCTTTTGATAATAGTGAACAAACAGCTAAGACTTATAATTTCTGTTGAAATTGTTTCTAAAAGGAGGCAACAATGAAGATGCCAAATATGATCCCTTGAGATCTCCCTCTCTTCTTCACTTTAGAGAATTTCTTTAATAAATATGAATAGAACCACTTTGATTACATGCACTAGTTTCCATGGATTACCTAACAATAGATGCCTGCTTTATTCAGTGCCAATGGAACTACTCATGTAAGTGTTCTCTGGATCAGGCCCTTAGCGAGAGGGGAAAGTCTAGAGCTAACAGGAGAAAATAGAGGTGGACCAAGTGGTCTCCAGTTCCAGGAGACCAGACTAGCCAAAAGAGGAAGAGTCTCAAAATTGTTTCCACTATCTCTATATTAGGTGTAAACAAATTGCAATCTACTTAGCTATGAAAACTCCATTTTCTATGCATCCCGTATGTTTACTGAGTTTTAAAATTACAGTTCTTGCAGTTTCCTGTGAGAACGTGGTGCTTTAAAGCTTTAACATGCTTGTGTATACATATAATTAATAAATAAACCAATTACACCCCTCAAACATCTACTTTCCCATCCTCTTTCCCCATAAATCACATTTTCCACATTAAAAATACAAAATATAAACATGCCTGACCTCAGACATCTTGTGTGCTGAGAGAACACATGGTGAATTCAAATATGTGACTTGTTTTTCCTCTTGTGGTTTGCTTTGACTGATCTCTCTTCATTGTTGCATCCGATTGGCACATGTGATTGGAGAGGGAAGCATACCAAGTCTAACTCAAGATTAAACAGCAGCGGCTTGTGAGGTATCCATTTCTTTGGTTCTTGATTTAATTTTTTTGTTATAACTTCGACAGATTCCATTAATTTCTATATTTAAGCATTTTTTATTTTTATATATTTAAATTTTCACAATTGTGGGAAAATATGGAGAGGCCAGATAATTATTTAATGACAGTAGATAATGAGGTTCAAAAAGATAAAGCTTCATAACTGTTAAAACATGAACTGTCAACATCACAGGTCAAAATATACAAAATTAACATCCTTAAATCAAACACTGATGAATTCTCAAGCAGCATTTTTCTTTCTTTGCCTGTCTGAAAATTTCTGCTATTATTGATGGAAATATTTTTGTTGGTTTGTGTGTGTGGTGAAATCGATGTTTACCGGCATTTACCAATAACTAGTAATAACACTAGTTAATCTTTCCAAACCTGCGTACAGGGCCGTCCCTGGGGGGTATTTGGCCCAGGACAACACCCACCTCTGTCCCAGGCCTCGCACCCATTCCACCGCTTCCCCCAAGCCCCCACCCTGCCTTTTTCCAGCTTCCACCCTCCTCCCCCGAAAGAGAGATGCTTGGAGCCGGTGGGGTGGGCTGGGGCTGGGTTGTTTGCTGCTGCCGGTGCCAGGCCCCCCACTAACTCCCCAGGCCACCCTGGACCTCACGCCCCCCTGAAGCATGGGGGCCCCCCAAAGTGCGTGGTCAGGGGCGGTTGCCCCGGTCCATACTATGGACAGGATGGCTTTGCCTACTTATATTGTAAGTATATAGTATGAAAACTATGAGAAATCTAGGCTTCTGAGGATATTTTTAACTATGCAAGAGGACAGAAGCCATTTCTTCTGTTCCTATTGCTAGTATCTCCACAAATGGTTAACCAAACAAGTATATTTAGTTTTATGACAAATATGGTTTAACAATTTGTTCCACAAGACTTCCTGCTGCTCCGACACCTACAATTTGAACTTCAGCCCTTCAGAAAGCTCTGTGCTGCAAACCCGCAGGCTCTAATGTATGCTATAGGTTGTACTATACCAACATTTTAAGGAAACAGCACCCTCTTTTGGTAAATTGAAAGACTAACCACTATTTAGCAGCAAACGACTACAATTCAGGCTGAACCTGTATTGAACCAAGAAGGTTTTTTTTTTTTTAAATATAGTCTAACCAAAAAATGACTGCACTAAAAAGAAGAGATAAAAGTGATCAGACAGTTCTGTCCTCTTTCTGATCTGGTCTTCTTAGGAAGCTTGTTTATGCACTGTCTGCCCAACTCAAAAGTAAAAGGATGTTCAATCCGAGGGATTTTTTAGAATATCCACACCAATATTTTTTTACCAAGATCAAATAGGCATGACACACAGTTTGAGGGTTTTTTGTATGTGAATTTCTACCTACCAATGTCTTGTTCAGCCTTACAAATATAGAATGAACTCCCTAATCATTAGCATTAGCTATCTGGCTTATTTGGACTATCTTTGTCTCACTAGCTCAGCAGTAGTATAATACATTAGTGAAGGTTCTCAAACTGTGGATCAGGATCCCAAAGTGGGTCACAACTCCATTTTAACGAGGTCACCAGGGCCAGCATTAGACTTGCTGGAACCCAGGGCTGAAGCTGAAGCCCATTCTCAACCCCCACCCAGGAAGATGGGGCTTGGGCTGCGGCCTCTTCTCCTCCAACCTGAGGCAACAAGGCTTGGGCTCTGCCTTGCCCTGGGCCGTGTACTAACTTTGCTGTCAGAAGGGGGATGCGGTGCAATTATGTTTGAGACCCCCTGCATTATGGGACTGTTATAATACTATCACTTTTAGCTTCAAAGCACTTTCCAGATATTAGGCCTGAGCCTGTTCCCATTTAAATCTGTGGCAAAACTCCTGTGAATTTCAGCCGGAGCAGGAAACTAAGTTTCATAACAGCCCAATGGGAAAAGTAAGTTTTATCTCCATTTTATGGAGTTAAAAACAGAGCCCTAAATGGGCCACTCATTTGGATCCTTAAGTTTTTGGGTATCCAACCCACAATTAGCAGGCCTAAGTAATTTGTCTTGGACTACAAAGGGAGCCCAGGAGAGGAGGTAGCAAAGGCATTTATCTGAGATTTTCAAAGGAGCCTCAGGGGAGTTAGGTGTCTAGCTCCAATTGGATTTCAGAGAGAGATGGGCACCTAATTCAGTTAGGAACATAGGTGTTGCCATGCTGGATCAGACCCAGAGCCCATCTAGTCCAGTGTCCTGTCTGTGAGAGGACAATACCAAATGCTTCAGAGGAATATGTAAGAACCCCACAATCTGTAGATGTGGAGTTTTCCTTTGAGAACCCTAGCCTTGTTCCTTCTGTGCTCATGTCTGTCTGTCTCTCACTATGGATCGTAATTTTTATTATAAGAATCATTAGTGTTCTGCTGAAAATCCATGGACTCCAAAATTAATTTAAAACTGGATGACTTGATGGGGAATCCAACACAACTGTTGGAAAAAATGTCAAATTTTGAAAGTGAACAAAGGTTGTGTTAAATTGGACCTGAATTCTTCTCTGCAAGCTCTCTCTTTAATGACCTAGTTGTTTGTGGGGTATTTTTTGTGTGTTGCCCATGTCCCTGAAAACTAGCTAACACTTGATAGTATTGCTGGGATTGCGTGTCTGTCGTATTTTTAGAATTATCTGTTCTCAAGGCATTACAGAGATAAGCTACCGTCTTCAAGTTCTTCATTGTAATGTTGACTTATGGAATTCTAATGAGAAATCTTTAATGTTTCTGATTAGAATTAGGTTTCACTTTCTATTTCCTATTTTCTCATGATATTTTATTTTCAGTATGACAATGAAGGGTAACTGAGATGGTATGAGTTTGTATTTGTTGCAGGCTTTTTAATATAATAAATCCAAGTGCTGATAGCTAGGGAATTTCAAGGAAATGAAAATCAGTCAGCTCCTCCCTGCTCTGTCTGGTCGCTTTTAGTCTAAATGGGCTATGTCCCCTGGCCCTCTTCAACATCTTGATTTTCACAGCTGTTTTGAAACATGTAAAAGGGGGGAAAGAATCTGATTCTAATTATATATACTATTGCACATCTCTAGACACTGGCTATCCTATCCCAGTGCTCACAGAGGTGCTCCTATTATTTACAGGATGCATACACCTGAAACTGAACACTTGGTACTCGAAAATAATCTGTTAGTTGTCCAGATCAGTAGTGTATTACTGTACAAAAGCCACCTCGGATCACAAAGGAGAGCCAGGAGGAGGAGAGATGCTACAAATGATGTTACAAAATCCTCTGTTTATTCACAGAAGCACTGCAGCAATGTTCCCAGCCTAAGGGCTTGTCTGCACTTAAAATGCTACAATGGCACAGCTGCACTGCTGTACCGCTTCAGTGTCAACAGTAGCTAAGCTGATGAGAGGGGTTCTCCACCTCCTGGAAGGGTGGTAGCTAGGTCGACGGAAAAATTCCTCTGTGGGCCTAGTGCTGTCTACACAGGGACTTAGGTTGCTTAATGATGCTGCTCAGGGATGTGGGTTTTTCACATACTTGACCGATGTAATTAAACCAACCTAACTTTCTTATGTAGTTCAGACCTTGATGGTTCTAGCTGTTATCCTGATCTGAAAAGAAAACATTTCTGAATCCTATTGTTAACACACTATACACCAGGGATGAGCAAACTATGGCCCTTGAGCTACATCCAGCCTGCGGGACCATCTTGCCTGGCTCAGGAGGCCAGTCTCCGGCCCCTCTCCCGCTGTTCCCCTGCCCCGCAGCCTCATCTGTGAGCTCCTGGGGCAGCACAGCTGCAGAGTCCTGCCTAACCCTGTCTCTGTGCTGTGTGGTGGAAGTGTGGCCCGACTCCAGCTGGGTGGCGCAGCTGTAGTGCCGCCAGCGCTCCAGGCAGCACGGTAAGGGGGTAGGGAGCAGGGGGGGTTGGATAGAGGGCAGGGGAGTTCGGGGTGGTGGTCAGTGGAGAAACACGGTTTAATGGGGACGGGGTACCAGGGGGCAATCAGGAAGGGGGGGGTTGGATGGAGTGGCAGGGGGCAGTCAGGGGCAGGGATTATGGAGGTTGTCAGGGGACAGGGAGAAGGGGTCGTTGGATGGGGCAGAGGTCCCACTGGGGGCATCAGGAATGAGAGGAGGGGTTGGATGGGGTGGCTGGGGTCCGGGGGCAGTCAGGAGACAGGGAGTGGGGGTGTGTGGATGGGGCAGAGGTTCCAGAGGGGCAGTCAGGGAATGTGGGGGTTGGATGGGGCAGGAGTCCAGGGGGGGGAGGGCAGATAGAAGGTGGGGGTCGAGCCATGACCCCTTCCCTTAACTGGCCCTCCATACAGTTTACAAAACCCGATAGGGCTAAAAACTTTGCCTGCCCCTGCTATACACTGTTTGATCATTTGAAGAATGGAGAAAAAATCCTAAGGCTAAAGTTTTCTGTGTTATACGAAGAAAAAGTATTGAAAGCGAAGAGAGAAAAATTTGACCACCAGCCTTTCACAGACTTCTAGCTTATTCTTTTGTATTGCATTTTATGTAGGTAATAACAGAAGCATCCAGTCAATATGTAGCTTGTGAAAACAAAAGTTCTGAAGGTCGTTTTTTTCTTTTTTTAAAGTCCAAAAATAAGAAGTTCCTATCCTGCTTTAATTATAGTAGTCACATACTGCCTGTGCTAGAGGTGGAATTCTGGACTTGGTGGATCACTGTCTGATCCATTATGGCAAATTCTAGGCTTATTCTTTGAAAGATATCTTAAGAGTATCTTTTTAAACACTGTAATTTATTAGTGGGCAGAGGAAGACTGTAGGGTAAGAATGTTAGAACATCAGTAATAATTGATGATATTTTGCATTTTATATAGTGCCTTTTTATTATAGCAGATTCACAGATGAATGTTAAACTGAAATCCTACCATTTCACTGTTTTTTAAATATATTTATTATGATATAAAATATTTCCTTAATAGTTTTTATTGTTCGCATAGAGCCAGAACCTGCCTGCAATTACAGGCCCTCTCTGCCACTCCAATAGCATAGAGAGGGCATAAAGCTGATATAATAAGACAGCTAAGGATTCCTCTATCATTGAGGAATCCCCAGTGTATGTGGTTCTACATCATCCTCACTCATGACCAGACTCAATATAGGGGTGATGGTGGAGTACCTGGAGTTTCAATTATCTTTTGTTGTCATAATGGCCCTTTGAGGACTATAGAAGCCCTGAGATTGGGCATTAAACCATTCCTCACATGGCCCCAAAGTCTATGACCCACAAAAGTGGCTTAGAGGCAACTCCCCCCACCCAGCTGAGCAGCACTAAACTACAGCAGAGGATTAAGTGCAAAATTCTGTCATGTAGTTTCTTTTTGTAATTGCCTGAGAACAGAACAAGAATTTTTTGGTACTTGGTGATGGAGCTGGCGGGAGAGTGACATATTTGTTTTGGCATTCAGACTTTTCATCATATGTAACTGGGTCCACATTCATTTGCTGGTTTCCATGCAGGTAAATGAGAAATCTACTAGTAAATGTTATTTCACAATTTAACTGGAGAGCAGAATTTGGAATAATCTAATAGGTATGGGGTGTTTTGGTTTTAACCCTGGGTAAAAAACAAATAACGAGGACTACAATTTTCCATCAGCTTTTCCTGGAAGAGATCCAATAAGTGCTTCAGTGTGGCAGTGCTGATCTTCTGGATGCTTCCATTCTCCAGACAGGGATTTAAACTACTTGCACACTACTTCTGTGTTGGGGCAGATCAGTTTCACAAATTGCCTACTATCTTTTGGCAAACAGGACCATTTTCAGTTGAGTACATCAATGCTGTCCTGAGACTAGCAGGAAATGGAAACCAATTCTGGAAGACAACAACTCTCAGGTGACCTAAAGTTCTCTCTTCTCCCCCCTTTTCCACAGAGTAGACAGGCAGGGTTGGGGGTTGCTTAACCTTGTACCAACTGATCTTCACCAGGTTTCTCTCTGCTTCTGTGTCTACTGAATGAGGGATGACCCACCCTTTGGTCTGTTCTGAGAATGCGATTGCCTGTCAGTGCAGTTGGAACATACAAGGATGCAGAAGTCTGGAGATGAGAGATGTTGAATTTTCTGTTCTATTCTGTTCAGTTTCTTGAACCCACTCATCACTATAGTATCTGAGCGCCTTCCAGTAGCGCATTGAACAATATGACTACACATCTGTCATTCTTGGATCCTCTCCGCAGGGGGATAAGTGTGTGCTGTGAGGTATCCTGTTTTGGTGGGCTTTTAAAGTGTGTGTTTTTTTGTTTGATATCAATATATCTTGCTGTGGATTTGTTATAAAAGGCAAGGTCTAAGAAATATGCTTTGCAATTTCCAGTTGAATTTCTAATGAAGAGAGAAGAAAGGGTGTTGTAAATATGTCAAAATATCCGCTTTATATCACATTTGATATGATCTCCAGATGATTTTACTGTGAGGGTTGTGATACCTAGCCTTGAAGAGCCAGAGATCCACTTTACAAAAACAGCTGTGAGGTGCCTCAACACGAATGAGACAGGTCTGAAGCAGGGCCACACAGGTGTTTTTTGGGAGCATGGGACAAAATTGGAAACTGAGGCCCCCACTCCAAAAAATTACCATGGAGATGAAAGAGGGGGCTGAAGAGCGAGCCTGTCCTGCACTCAGCCTAAAGCAGATGATCTTGTCTGGCAGGCCTGGCTCCCTGCTCCAGATTGTGACTTGGCACACAGGGCCACAGGGCCACTCACTGAAATTTGGCCCAGCACTCCTCCGTAGTGTCAATGAAATGTCCAGACCAAATTTGAATGAGAGATGCTGCAATGCTACTTGTTCCAAGTCCATGGGTTTGGGAGCCCTATCAAATGGGGGGGAGGGGTGCTGGGGAAAACTGCCCCTCCCTCCAATCCTTTACACTCCCAGGTGGCCCTGGTCTGAAGCATAACACTGAATTTGAACAGGTCCAGCATTTTTGGCTAGATCTCAATTGAAACTTAGCAAGTAGCTAATATCTCTATAACCAGTCAAACCAAAACCTAACAACTCTGACACCCCTAAGCTTTGGATTGTTCAGGATCCAGCTCCCAGCTCATTTTTTGTGGCTCATGTCATCTCCAATAAGATATCGCCATGCAATTTCAGGGTCATCCATCATGACTGTATAGTGCCTTCTAACTCCATGTCATGCAAAACCTCTTTTATCCCTAGCCCACTTCTAGATGCTTGAAGAAACGAGAAGGATGCTGGCTGCTCCAATCCAATTGTTCAGTGCTGCCCCCATTGCCTTGTATGAGTCAGGCAATATCAGAAGAACACCTGCCTGCTTCATTTTATTTCCTGAGGTCAGACAGAGTGTGAGGAGTTCATATTAGTTTTGTGGAATCCAAAGAGCCACTGGTGTGGTCTCAAAGAGTAGCCCGTGACCCTAATACCTCTGACATGAGTAATTGTGCTCTTGAAATTCTTCTCATTCTAATTCATCTCTGAACCTAATTAATTCCATCAGCTGAGTTCCAGAGAGAGGCTTTCCATTTCTTATTTTTTTCTCTAAAACATAGCTATAGAGGGATTGCTCAAGTGAGCTCCAGATCAGATGAGCTTAAAAAGCCACAGAGGATAGAAGAGACAATATGTCAGCAGCGTACTAAAGAAGATTGTTATTAACTGGGAAGATGCATAAAGATGCAGTAATAGGACCATCTAGTAGAATGCATAGTTGTAATGTGATGTTAACATGCCAAATACCACACGTGTTGGAGTATTTTATTGCAGTTACAAATGGCCCTATGTAGATATGAGTTTTTATAAATGAATTGTATTATTACAGACATTCTTCTGTAAGAAGTGGTTTGAGTGAAGTGCTATTATAGACTGACCTATTAATAAAGACAAGCCAGATTAACAAACTTGATGGACCATATTTGCCCTTATGCTCTGGCTACTTTGCAAGGCTTTGGTAATGCAAAGTAGCTGTACACCTGAATTAACTAGGCTGGGTTGAAAGCTCATTTATGTCACTACAGTGGCACAAAGCAAACAGCACATGCTGGTGAGTCTGGCCTGATGAATTTAAGCTGAAACTAGTGATTTGCCTACACAGCTGTTCAAATGGCCTTTCCCCATATACTTGACATTCTAGAATCCGTAGAGCATTTTAAAGGTTGCCATTGTGATGGCTGTGTTTGTGTAACATATGTCTAGAAGATCATTCATAAATCAGATGCATGGGAGAAGGGCCCAGCAGTGTTTCATTGTCCTTGTCCTCACTCCTACCTCCAGCCCAAGCTGGAGCAGGGAGGGAATTCAAGTTATTAATTTCCTGAGTTCATTCTATGGAAAAATGAAGTGCTTATGAACAAAAAATTCTAGTGTGTAAAGCATAATAGCATGAGAAGTTGTGATTCAGCTCCCAACTGTTTCCAGCATAACATGGAGTTATGCAAGATTATGAATTTAGCACAATCATTGTTTTCATTGTTACTTAATTTTACTCTCTGTTAAAGGAATTATGCAGATGATTCATGCTACAAGTGCCATGGAACTAAATATGAATGAAACTAGAGTGAATTTGTGCTACTGGCGAATACAAACATGTAACTGCACTTTAAAAAAATAGACAGCTTTGGAAAATGTGCAATCTTTATATATACTATGAAAAAAAGCAAACAAACAAAAACTTTGTAGTTGCAGAACATCTGTGGTTAATTCATGTTTGGGGCTATTCTGTGCAAAACTTGTACAGAAAAAGCAATTCCGAAAGCTAAATAATCTCTCTTCCATACTGTGTTAATATTTTACATCACAGTGGTTCTTGCACATGACGCCAGCACATCACAAACAATGGAAGAGTAATCTGCTGCTCCTTCAAAAAGAAATGCTAGATCTCAGTTTAATGATCTTCCATTCATAAACAAATATTTTTGCCTACTTTTGGGATATTTCCCAATGTCTTGTGTTGAGGATATGATAAATGCTGAGTCCTATTTAGCCAAGTGATGCTTTCTTTAAATGTAGTGCTTATCTTTGTAGCAATATTTAAAATAAAAGCTATATGGGTTAATTTTTATATATGAAATATACTTTTATTCAGAGGTTCCCAAACTCTGGCCCATGGAGTTTGCTGGTCATATGATGCTGGGTCCTCTTTGTTTCCAGCTGCTACAGACTTTTAAAGACAATTGAAATGCATTAAATACTATTCTAATATTACTTCTCCAATTGCTGTGTTTGCCATGGAGAAGTTGTACAGTTGTGAATAGAAAGGAGGTGTTGAGTCTGTTTGTGAATGTGAAGCTCTGAGAAAATTGCCAAATTTAAATGTGGTGCACACTGTGAAAAAGGCAACCCCATGTAGCAGGGTGGCCATCCTGCTCTTGCCTGGAGGGGTTAAAACAGCCCTGCAGAGGGCTGCAGAGGGGAAAAGATAGGCTGATTGGGGAAGCAGCCACAGATGAGGCCACGCTCCAATCAGGCCATGGCTGAACCTATAAGAGGGCTGAGGGCCAGAAACAGAAACAGACACTCTCTTTCTAGCTTCAGAGGGAGAAGGATCTGGCTGCCCGGGAAGCTGAGAAGGGTACTTGAGGTGGAGCAGTGGTGGGGAAGGGCAGAGGGAGCTGCGGAGCTCAAGCCTAGCAAAGCCCCAGGCTGCAGGCTGAGTTGAGGGCCCACAAAAGGGTATTAGGACTGCAGAGGGGCAGCCCAGGAATAGGCAGAGGCAGCTGGTCCAACCCCTCTTGCCGATGATGAGTGGTAAACAGACTGCCGTCTGCCCCAGTGAGTGTGAGCTAAATGGAGACTGGCAGTAGCCACTGAGGCAAGGTGGGGATAGGGTGTTAGGGGTTCCTCTGGGAGGGGAGACCCAGAAGGGGGTACTGCGGTGGGCAGAACCCCTGGGCAAAGGGCACCAGGGTCTGGAAAGGACACGGGGCCAGCAGCAGGCGAGACACCAACCTGCAGAGGGTGCTTCAGGCTTGAAAGAGCTGATTCCCGGGATGACCAGCAGGAGGTGCTGCACTGGTGAGTTATCACCCTGCCACACCCCCTTTTCTGCACTAGAAGAATTAAGACATTCTAGTGAACGTGGTATAGTGGGAGGAAATATTAACATCCAGCAGTGTGGAAGGAGGCTGGAATATAATAAAATATTCCATAATTAAGGTGGGCCAGATGACCGTTCCACTGTATACAAGGAACCAGAAGCAGCTATGGGTCTGAACCTGCATTCCTGGAACTACCAAAATTCCTATTGCATTTTAGTGGGGGATTTCTATGAGTCTATGATTTGTATCTGTAAGCAGTGCTGGAACATGTCCAGGTTCTGAGTGATGAAAAGAATGCTCAGAGATCTGTGGCTAAAACCCCTGTACTGGAAATGGAGAAGATGGGAGGCAACTAAAGAGGAACAATACTGGTCTTTGAGTTAAAACCGTGTTTGCTGTCTTCTTTGCTTTTAGATAACACTGGCCAGCCTACCTGTCCTCAGGAGAGTTAACTGCATAGAAATGTGTGTCTGCTGCATAGGGAGCAAACTGAAGATAGCCCATGTCAAGGGATTTCCTAACATTCAGAGCGTGTTGGAGCGTGAAGAGGTGAAGGACGGTGGGTGGGTTGAAGGTGTGACTAGTTGTGTGTCTGTGCATTATGCGGATATACTGGCCTAAAGTCCTGAGGAAGGAGTAGGCTGGCCTACTGTCTGCTATGTCTTTCCATGTCTTATAGTAGTGGGTGTGGCCTAGATGCATAGGCAGTCTGGCAGGTTGAGCCTGACAGTTCCATTCCATAGCTCAACAACTTTGTGTGCATACACATTTGTGCAGCTTATAATTAGTCATTTCCATAAATCTTACACAAATCAAACTAACGTTAGCAGGTTACATCCAGCTTGTGCATTTTTATGGAACCTCTAATTTTTCTTTTGTTATAATGCCTGGCTCTGTATTTGTCCGATGGAGCTGAAATATAATACCAGTATGCCAAATAAAGTAGACACTGGGAAATTAAATAAATCATAATCTGTATCACCAGTACCCAGACTGGACATGCACATTAGTAATCAACATACAGTTAAAGAAGAATCCTTCACTTAACAGGCATGTATCCTCTCAAGTCCTCTACTCTTTTCAACAAGTTGAAGTAAATTTGTCCAGTTTCATTTTAAATTGGCCACTAGTCTATTTAGCACTCTTCTGTTCACCTGCAGGGCTTGAGGAATGTCTGCCCGGTAACTTATGGAAGGAATTCACACAGCTTTGAAGTTCTTCTGTTTGTACTGGAATAAAAAAGTCCAACATTCCATTTCTACCATACGCCATGTACCGCATAACCAGTCATTATGGGATTGATGCTGTTCCCACTGGAGTTTTTATGATTAACTGGCGCAGCTTTGGGCCTTATAAGATGGGGAGACTCAGACTTCCAAACTCTGATGATCATATGGTTCCCTGCTAGATCAGCATTTTTGTAGGTTTTTTTTTTTTTTTTTTGTAAAATAAACTGCTTTGTTGGGGACTTTAATATTATGTATTTCCAGTTACATATTTTGTAGCATTTATAAATGTTGACAATAATTCCATATATTTAGGCAATAACAAACTGTGGCCCTGATCCCAGAAAGGATCACATGTACTTAACTTTATGCACATGAGTACTCTGCTTAAAGATAAACATATGTGTGTCTTTGCAAGATTGGAGGCCATATGATCTAAGATCCCTTGCCCATTGTAATTTTATGTGCATCCCCCTGTGCCTGTACAGTAACTCCTCACTTAAAGTCGTCCAGGTTAACGTTGTTTCATTGTTACGTTGCTGATCAATTAGGGAACATGCTTGTTTAAAGTAGCTGAATGCTCCCTTATAACGTTGTTTGGCAGCCTCCTGCTTTGTCCACTGCTTGCAGGAAGAGCAGCCTGTTGCAGCTAGTTGGTGGGGCTTGGAACTAGGGTGGACCAGCAGCCCCGCATTAGCTCCCCTCTCCCCTAAGTTCTCTATGCTGCAGCCACCCAGCAGGCTATCAATTGCTGGGCAGTTCAGCTGTCCCTCCCTGCACTGCAATGTGCTGCTCTGCCTTGGAGCTGCTTCCCGAGACTCCTGCTTGCTGCGCGGGGTGAAAGGGCTCAGGGAGGCTAATATCAGGGTGTTCCCCTCCACTCTGCTCTGCCCCCCACTTATACCATCTCCACAGAGCGGGGTGGGGAGGGCAGGGGGTATGGACACTACAGGGCTGAGGACAGAGGAGCATGCTGTCAGCAGCTGCTGTCTCAACTAGCTGATCTGCTTAAAA
Source organism: Chelonoidis abingdonii (assembly GCF_003597395.2). NCBI lineage: Eukaryota > Metazoa > Chordata > Testudines > Testudinidae > Chelonoidis > Chelonoidis abingdonii. The sequence continues at coordinate 18,443,402 of NC_133783.1, read as the reverse complement.
AGGCAGTGTACTTAGTGTGGGGTCAGCATACTTAAAGGAGAAATGAGCATCTCTCTCTCTCTCACACACGGTGTGTGTGTCTTTGTCTGCGATGCTGTCTCCCCTCCCTCCATGCATGCTGCCTTGTAGAATGTGAGGCTACATTAACAATGAATTAACCCTTGAGGACTCAGCCAATTGCTAGTTCATCATTTAGCAGTAAGGCATTTCCTGGGAAATATCCCACCCTCTGACTTCACCACCTCAACCAAGCTTCACAATCATCATCGCTGTGTACCAGTATTAAATTGTTTAAAACTCATACTGTGCGTATATGTGTGTATGTATAGTCTTTTGTCTGGTGGAAAAAAAATTCCCTGGAACCTAACACCCCCGCTTCCCATTTATATTAATTCTTATGGGAAAATCGGATTTGCTTAAAATCGTTTTGCTTAAAGTTGCATTTTTCAGGAACATAACTACAACGTTAAGTGAGGAGTTACTGTAATGGACTACAATCTTGCAGGAGAGTAACAATTTATGCTCTATACTTATACATCAACTTGCAGGCAGTGACACTTGTCAATGTACATTATTATCCCATTCATTCTTCCGTTTCTGAACCTATCTTTATAGTTTATTCTGTGAATTTATTAAAATTCTAAGTTTTAAACTTTTTATATATTCCATCTTTTCCACTAAGATAAAATTGCCTGTCTCTAAATCACTTATTCTATGAGTTATTTCGCTTTCTTTTTTTTTTCGGTGGCAAAACTACATGACTGGAAATATAAGTACAAAGGGAAATTTAAAAAGTCTTTTCCTGCTTCTTATATTATTCGATATAATACATTCTCTGTTTTCAAAGTTATTACTTTAATATTTTATGCCACTTTCTACTAATCTGCTTTCTCAATTATTAACTCCCCTGGCGCAAAACTTATTCAGTAGTCAGAGTAACTGGAGTTAGCTTGTGTTATTTCCATTTTCTTTATTAAACTCTCTATCCCAAGCATTGTAATAATTAAAAGATGTTGTGCAAATGTATATTCCTTACTCTCCGCACATGAAAGAACACAATAAATTTTAAATTGTCCAATCTCTTTCAGTCAGAATCCTGTTTAGCTCCATTATATTATTTTTTTGTATGCAGAGCAAACCTTGTGTGTTTTAGGCTTTGCTCTGTGCAGCAGGATTTAGCCCTATGTTGTCTGAGTCCATACAAAGAACCCCCATACACTTAAAAAAAGAAACCCCAAACAAAACAGAAGACAGTTTATGCTGCTGCAATGTTCTGAGCCATTCCATTGAGTCTTTCCATTATTCCCAAGGATTAAAAATAAAAATCATTTCTTCAACATCAGTCATATTATACGGCCCACAAAATGTAGGTCATCTTCAAGTAGCGTCCCTCTGGGTGGTTCCAATCAGGTGCACCTCCACCCTGCACTTGTGAACAGAGATTTTTGATAGCGGTGCCTATTTGGCCCATCCAAATGCCCCACATATCCTCAGGCTCACACTGAAGCTCTATGAGGTCTGCACAAGCAAACCACTCTCCGCCCTCCCGTTCCTTCTCAGTTGTCTTTGGCCTGAGATGGAGTTTACCTATGCCAGTTTTCTCTAGTATTCAGCAATTAGTTAGCATATAGTTAGTTTTCTTTTGGTGTTGTTGGAACAGCTGTTCCCCTTTTTCTTTTACTAATAACAAATTATTCATAGATTTAGTTAGTGGTTAATATTTTTCTCTTTCATAAAGGGTCAATTTTTGTTTATTTGCTTGGAAATGCTAGGCTCCCTGGTATTCAAAAGGCACCTCTCCTGCCTTGAGGCTATTCCAGTCACTGACAGGCATGCTCAGTGCCTCTGCTGTTTGGATATCAAAGGGTAGCCATGTTAGTCTGGATCTGTAAAAGCAGCAAAGAGTCCTGTGGAACCTTATAGACTAACAGATGTATTGAGCACTTCGTTGGATGCACCCACGAAAGCTCATGCTCCAGTACATCTGTTAGTCTGTAAGGTGCCACAGGACTCTTTGCTGTTTTCGCTATTTGGATGATACTCTTATTCCCAGTAAGTGAAAGATCTATACTTCCTTCAAGGGTAGATCCCAAAAAAATAAGATCAATTTTAAATTCCTAATGGAACAAGCTTTATGATCAGCTTTGGATCTTGGGGGATGGAGGACTCACTGTACATAGACCTTACAGTGCCACTAGTGCCCATCAAGATGTTGGTCACCAGAGACTGCTAGATACATAGGCCGTACCACAGCGCTGAGTATACGTATGGTACTGAAGACTTCAGCCTCAATATCTGCTTCTAAGCAGAAGGAGGTAAGGAGTAAATCTCCAAGAATATCTTGGTCACCAATTCACAAGAAGGCTATGCAGATCTCTGGTCCCAAGGGGAGTTCCATGCAGGCCCTGAGGGATGCTAGTACCACAATGGCAAAAAGGAGTCTGATGTCTATGACCGACTCGGTACTGAGCTAGGGTGCTCGTACCTAGAGTGGCAGAGACACAGCTGAGAAAAATTCTCACTCTTGTCTACTTTACAACCGGAACAGCTATTCCCCGCCCTTGGAGTATGTGGAAAAAGACTCCACAGATTCTCAAGCATCGGGCAAGGGTTCCCCTGTCTATTCTAGGTCAATAGCTGTCCCTCCTACACTGATATATTACAGGAGGCAGGAACACAGATGAATGTCTTCACCTATGCCATTTGGGTTCCTTCAGTGGCCTTGCTGAAACTCATGAGCCCTTTGCAACAACATTTTCACAGAGAAGGGCCGAAACTCCTCAACCTCCTCTACCACCACCTATGCTGGAGGAGGACACCTTTTAGGAGCAAGAAGCAAGGGAAGATAAAGAAATGGCATCTCTTACTAATATTTCCTCATCTGATGAAGCAGTGATGTCTCCACCCCTTCTATGGTGGATGACTTGAGGCGGTTTCAGGAAATGAAGTGAATTGCTGACATGCTACAGGTTCTCAAAGAGAGGGTTCAGGAGTCCCACCATAAACTCTTAGATATTTTACACACCTCCACATCTATGAAGATTGCCATTCTGGTCAATGAAGCTCTTATGGAGCATGCCAAGGCTCTTTGGTGAACTCCATCTACCACACTGCCTACCTGCAAAGGGCAGATAGATCAGAGAAACTCTGATTCTCTGATCTGTTTTCTCACCCATCTCTAATTCTCTAGTAGCAGAGGCTGTTAATGAGTGAGGCAGACATCACAGTTCAAAGTCCACCCCATACAGTAAGGGCCACAGAAGGCTTGTTCTTTTTGGTCACAAATTCTATGCTTCAGTTACACTTCAGTTCAGAATAGCAAACCATCAGGCACTCATGGCCAAATATAAATTACAACAAATTTAATTCCTTTATTAAGCAGCTGCCAGAGGAACACTGTGACCAGCTGAAGACCGTTAGACAAGAGAGTCGGCTCCTGGCAAAGACTTCACTCCAGGCCTCCTTGGATTTTTCAGATACTGCAGCATGACCTATATGCATGGTAGTGGTCATGAGAAGAGTGTCTTCGCTACAGCTATTGGGCTTTCTAGGAGATGTTCAGAGCACCACTGAAGACCTCCCTTTTGATAGTGGCTAGCTCTTCACTGACTTGACAATATATTTCTCCACACTTGGAGACTTGAAAACCATACTGTGATCCCTAGGGATATATACTCCTGTAAATATGAGGAGATTTAGCAGTCTCAGAAAGCACACTCAGCCCCTAGTCTACTTATCGCAGACTATCTGAGGCCAAGATACTCTGAAAAGAAACCTCCTTTAGCTACATATTCCCAGTCATCTGCATCCCCCAAGTGACAGTTTGGTGGATTGGTTGAGAGTCTCAACCATCCATTTGACAAGGTTTTACAGCTGCCTTGTGGTGCATCCACAGGGACACTACTCGGAAAATGAAGGAGAGGTTACTCACCTTGTGCAGTAAATGCAGCGTATCTAGATGTGCTCCACTACCCATCTTCCTTCCCTTCTACTCCAGAGTCTCCCTTGGGAGACTGCAAGGGAGAGGGAATGCAGAAGCTATTTGCTTTAACAACCCCAAATAGCCTCTCCCTAGGGCATGAAGATGTGTGATACATATGCGCAGGCTGAACTGACACAGCTACCAAACATTCTCTGATTAAAAGTGCAGGGGATATAAAGTGGAGCACTCACAGGAACACCATCTCAAAGAACTTCAGTTACTGCACAAGGTGAGTAACCTCTCCTTGTTTAACTAACCATGAAAGGACTTGTGGTCTGAATCTTAGTTGTGCTAGTTGGTGATTTCTGGAATATACTGTGCGCTGGACTCACCCATTTCTGTTCCTGAAATACCCCCAATATGCCCTTGCTCCACAATTGCTGTGATAGGCTGGCATAGCCCCAATTCTACAGCAGCCAGTATTCATCCATGCTGATGGAGTGATTAGAGCAGCTTTCTAGAGCCTTCGCACAGCCAGAGACCTAGTGTGCAGGGGCCAAGATCTGGCCCATTGTGTACATATGGATTCTGTGCTAGTCTAACACTTTCCAATACGTATTCAGTGTAGAAAAAGCAAAAATCAGTATGCAAACTATTGCATACCAAAGAAATATTTCTGCCTGGTAAAGGAAACTTTCAGAGGTGAAAAACCAATCCAGATGACAGATACTGGAAGGGACATCTTTTAAAATAGTTCAATTTAATTAATCTAAATTAGTCACAATGAAATAAGTTTAGTATGTATGTTTTTATATGGAAGTGAGCATTAGCTGTTGCAGTGTGCAGCACGAATTGAAGTATCCTTCATTATAGTACTTCACTATGAAAGGGTCACAAGTGTAATCATTTGCAGCTGTTTCAGTCTTGTTTCCACTGTCAAAGTAAATACTAGAGATGAGTGCACAATCCGGCTAGACTTTGGGCTGACCTAGACGGCTTGTGGAAACTCAGGAAACACATTTCCTAAAAGGTTCTTAATTTTTCCCATCCTGCCCTGATTGAAAACATCCTTTGCTCAGTTAGAATGGGATGCAGAGAGCAAAGGGCCCGATTCTGCTGCACTGAGGTCACCGATCAAAATCTCAGTGATTTCAGTTACACTAAGATCAGGCTCAAAGTGGGTAGCGGCAGAGCAGATCAAATGAATATATAACTTTCCTTTCCTTTTTTGTTTTGTTTTCTTTGTTTTACAAAAATCTTGGACCGGATGCATGTACTCAAGTTATATCAGCTAAGGTTCTGGTTCATTGTAATCAACAATAACCATTCTTTATGTCATGTCCTTAAGCATGTCACACAACACAGACTGCTACTTAAACAGGTATTTAAGTTTTATGTTCTTTCTACCCTTCTTAGTGAGAAAGCAAATGGTTTGACTATGTTGGAACAGATTGATTCACCCAAGAGTACTTTGGATTATGTGGATCCTGCTCCTTTAAAGAAAAAAACAAACCACCCACCCTACCCGCACCCATACCAAACCAAACCAAAACACCAACTTAGACCTACAGAAAATAATCAGAAATAAAGACCCTGCTCCTGGAAACACTTAACTACCAAGTTATTTTGTTTATTATTAACACAAGGAAAGTAAACCCTTTCCCCCACCGTTGCCTCTTCCAGGCTTCCCCTCCGTGGCTAACCCTGGAAGATCACTGTGATTCAAACTCCTTGAATCACAAAACAGAGAGGACAATTCACCTTCCTCCCTCCTTCTCTTTCCCTCTCCTAGACTCTACCTGAGAGAGAAAGTAATTCTAACACAGAGAGAAAAATTAACCTCTCTCTTCCCCTTCCCTCCTTTCTCCCTACTAGTTCCCTGGTGGATCCAGACCCAGTCCCCTGGGGTCTCACCAGAATAAAAAAAACAATCAGGTTCTTAAACAAGAAAAGCTTTTAATTAAAGAGAGAAAAACAGTAAAAATTATCTTTGTAAATTTAAGATGGATTAGGTACAGGGTTTTTCAGCTATAGACACTGGGAATACCCTCCCAGCCTAAGTATACAAGTACAAATTAAAATCCTTCCAGCAAAATACACATTTGAACTCCTTCCAGCCAAATACACATTTGCAAATAAAGAAAACAAACATAAGCCTAACTCGCCTTATCTACCTAGTACTCACTATTTTGAACTTATAAGAGCCTGTATCGGAGAGATTGGAGAGAAACCTGGTTGCACGTCTGGTCACTCTCAGAACCCAGAGAGAACAACCACCAAAAACTAACAGCACACACAGAAACTTCCCTCCCTCAAGATTTGAAAGTATCCTGTCCCCTGATTGGTCCTCTGGTCAGGTGACAGCCAGGCTTACTGAACTTGTTAACCCTTTACAGTCAAAAGAGATATAAAGTACTTCTGTTCTATTAACTTCTACTACCTGTTTATGACAAGAAGGAGTTGTTTTGTTGAAGTTTGTATATAAAGAAGCCTTAACCATCTGAACTAGTTACTACTATGGATGATCAGCCGAACTTGTTACCATCTAGTTACTCAGTTAAATTGCCAAGCTGTAGTTTTTTGCATGGGTAAACACAATAGATTCCCACCTGATCTTCTAAGCAGGAGATTCATCCTTGAGCTAAACAAACGAGTCAGTTCTTGAGGTAAATTACTTGAGTGCATTTTGAGCAGCATTGCAACTACTGTCTAACAAGGAGGGCTGTATGGCTCCCCCAAGTTCTGTTGGAGCCCTTGGAAGGTTAGGTTGAAAGAGCATGAAGTTGCAACAACTCTCTGGGGACCCTATTCACCAGACCACATCTGCCCCTTGGACTCTAGGACATGCTACCTCCTGCATATGCCTTATTTGGTGGTAGTTTTCAGTCCAGTCCAGGGATACTAGTTGGTCTCGCACCACAGAAAGAACATGAGTTTGAAAGTCAGGCCTTTCTACCCTGGTGACAGATTGCTGTGGCATAGTTAGGGCCTGATCTTTCAAGGGGCAGAGCAGCATGGTGGGCCAAACTCTCAGCGGCCATTGAAAGAGAACACTTTGAAGGAGCACTTACCATTTTGCAAGTTCTGTCCCTTAGTTTGACTAAACTCAAGCAATAAAAATCACCTTGTACCTGAGAGTGTTAAAAATCAATGAAGAAAACCTTTTCAGCACTTGAGAACTGCAGCCGATTATCCATGTTAAATATTAAGACCAGAGAACCCAATGTGAATGAAAGGAGACCTTAAGCATGATGGCTTTGAACCTGGAAATATTTTGTTCTCTTTTCTGTACTATACAGCAGGCAACAGTGATTATCTAAGATTACAATTACCAGTTAACACCTCTGATATTATCTTCCTGCTGTGCTAATGAGGAGGAGAATGTAAGATTTTGTATGTGAACAAGGTACTTTCATGCATGCTACTGCCTGGATGGTTGCAGCTAGCAACTGCTTTGATTCAATGGAAGGCTAATTAGCACTTCTTTCTTTTCAGTTGCCTTCTCTCCATTTACTGCCAACCTGTGTGGAAATTTTATCAAGTTGACTATGCTCAAAGAACAGTTTTCAGTGAAAGGTAGATTTGGCTCCCTCATTTAAACAATGCATTTAAAAAATGAGAGTGCTTGCCATTCACTAAGGGAATATATTCACTGCAACTATTTTTGGATAGACTGAGTATGAAATGAAATGTTTGTTACTGCATTAGGAGCCTGTGAGATCTGGCGGAGTCACCCAATAGCAGACTCATGCACAGGTAAAGTTAGGACTGTTAGGACAATCTTGAAGCAAATAAATAAGAGGCCCTGTCAGACTCAAACTGCTCTCCACCCAGGTGTGGAATCTGCCTTTTTTGAGGCTGTCAGGTAAGCTGATTTGCTGCTACCTTTCATTCACTTTCTCTTGTTACCAGCAAAGTTGTCTTTGTGAAGTTCCCAGGTTTAAATCCTTAGGGCCAAACTCTTTCATCTCTGGTGTCATCCCGTCAAAGACAAGTTTAATTCTTAGCTCCTGAGTAAGCCAACTGTTAGTAGCCTTATCTCGTCACCTTAGCTTTATCCACTCTTTCAGATGCTGTAAGGAGATCTTACAATTAAGTTAATTGCAGAAGGGTGCACAGCACTGCTCACAAAACCCTTGCATCTCCCTTGCATCTCCCCAATTCAGGGCTTTCTGTGTTATGGGCTGATTCCCTGATGTAACTTGAGCAGTCTGACGGCTTCTCTATCTAAATTATGATGGCTGTCAGTGGCTAATGGGGCCAACATGGAAAGCTGGAGGTCAGAGAAAAAATAAACACCTGGGCCATGATCCATAGGGGAGAGGTTACATAGAGGATGTTATTTCAACTTTGTACTATGGCAAGGGGGAGGGGGAGGGTCTTACACTGGAGAGATCCTCCCATAGCAACTTGCACAAGCTTAGGGACAACATCTGCTAATGATTTGGTGCAATGCAGTCACACAGCAATAAATGGTATGGCCCCATATATATTGGTGCAAAGATGGACCTTCTGCATTCTAGCACAAACATCCTAATGTTTGGGTTTTCAAGACAGATAATATGAGGCTAATATTACTGTCTTTTTTTATTAACTGAATGCTCCACTCTGCTTTTTAGGACATACATATGTATCTGTGACATGACTGTGAAAATGTTACAGAATTGATGGTATGCATATCCAGCCCCTTATTCTGTTTTTATTTTGTTTGCTATAGATGTATCTATTGTAAACAGATAGAAAGAAAGGATTTAGTGCAGGGTGCATTTTTATGCATACTTTACATGTGAATGTACCCTAAAGGGTATCCCTTAGCATAAATAGTACAGTAGGGCTCCAAAAAGGCCAGGGACTGTGGAGACATATAGGAAGAGTAAGCCTGTGTCCCAAAGAGCTCTGAGCCAAATGTGACCCCTAACACCCCAATATTCACCACTGTCATGTAATTGGGATGTTTTGTACAAAGTATGTCTTGTGAGGTATCACTGTAAAAGTCTTGATCTGCTAGACATTAATATCTGATTGGATTGTATGTGTTATCATCATATGTTAAGTTATGAAGCTTGGCTATGTATGAGTTACTGAAAGATGTTGTCAAGTTGAAAATACCCACAAGCAGCCTTTCAGGTACAAAAGTAAAGAAGCCAAACAATGTTAATGACTTATTGAGGAAATGCACACAAGCACAAGGGTTACCCCAGGAACTGTGTACAATAGAAACCTCTCATAGAGAGCACTGCACAACGGGAGCTGTTTGACCCAGGTCACAGCAAAAGAGCTTTCCAGCAAGTGGGAAGAAGATATAAAAGGGGGACAATGACATCATGAGGGGACCTCACTGTCCCTACAACAAACATGCCTGGAAACACCTGAGGGGCAAGGACTGAACTCTGGGAAGTGATGGTTCCAGGCTACAGGGATTTTTTTGCCTGTGTATGAAAACCTGGGAAAGCCAAGACAACTTGTGCTTTAAAAGCCTTCCAGTCTATTTATCACTCAAGGTGAGAATTTGCTAATTTATATCCTACCTATCTAGTGTGTGAAGCTCAGTTTGCCATTTTTGTTTATTTACTAGGTAATCTACTTTGATCTGTTTGCTATACCTTAAATCACTTAAAATATATCTTTTGTAGTTTAATAAACTTGGTTTTGTTTTAAACCCAGTTTGTGTAATTCATAACTGGGGGCGGGGGGAGGGCGGCAAAAAGCTGTGCATATCTCTCTCCACATTGAGGGAGAGGGCAAATTTCAATTAGCTTACGCTGTAGAGTTCTTGGTGCAGCGCAGTATAATTTGGGGTTTATGCTCCGAAGTGGGAGTGCACTTGAGTGTTGGGCAATTCCTTAGCTGAAAGCCTGCCCATGTAATACTGATTTCAGTGTCTGTCTTTCTGCAGCAGGGTATGTCTCTTCCTGTGTGTGTGCTAGAGAAGGCTTGAGGGCCTGGCTTAACAGGACAAATTAGGGAGCCAAGCTGGGAGGAGGGCTCAGTGGTACCCCAGTACATCAGGTGGCACCCCAGGAAGGGGGGTAACCCGTCACAGTGGTGCAGCGAGCAGGGCAATGTGCACAGCTTATTGCTCTGAGACACTTGTCGTGATTTTAAGTGAGTTTTAAGTGTATTGGCTGGAGAACAGACAAAGTGGTTACCAGGTTATTTTCTGTTTGCTTCTTCCGGGCCAGGGAAGTAGCAGCAACCCATCACACCAAGTATCATCAAATTTTGTATATGTGCATCAGTCTTAGTATTTTACAGTTTGTGGCCAATTCTGATGATGGTGATGATTCGTATTTTTTTTTCAAAATATGACGGGTGTGGCAAAATACTGCATCTTTTGGTGATGGATAAAAAAAATCTTGTGAGTTCAGTGGTTGAAATGTATGTTTTCCTTTTTAAAATCACAAAACTGAAGAGTAGCTTTTTTTGCTTGTTCCTCTAAAGCAGCAATATGTCGTTGCAAGTTTGTGCAGTTAGTAAATGCAGTTATTTGGGACCAAACTTGCCTATGTGGCTTTTTCATTCTTGTTTTTGCATAAAGAGCAAAAGTTATTGCACAACAATTATTGTATGCATCTGATATTGTTAGGATGAAATGGGAAATAAATCAAATAGTTTATTGGGTTTCCTCTTTATGCTATCACTACCACAACTGACTTCGAAGTACTCTAGACCTTTTAACCTTAGGAAATGAATTTATTAACTCACAAGTTCATCTTGAATTTTTTTTTTAAAAAACAGTTTTGCTAAGTAATTTACATGAAGGAAAATTTTATACAATAGAATCAGAATTCATGCCTTGATGAGATGTTGGCTCTTTTATATTTTTTCCATAGCAATGAAGGAGCCTTAAATTTCTGAGAATGATGCTACTGAAAGTGAACGTCTAGTCCAGAAGGGGTTTTCCTGACTACATGTCTGTTTTTCTAATTGGTGTTTGTTTGGATTGCTGTCTGAATTGGTTTTGGATGCTGACCTTACAATGTTTCCCTAACTCAAGACTTCATGAGTGAAGTATAGTTTCCTTAAGATGATGCAAGAAACAAATCAGATTGGGCTGGTTCTTTAAATCATATTGTTCAAATAAATGTAAGGGAGAAGTTTTTGTGTTAGTGCCAAGACAGCTGTGGCTCACTGGTCGCAGCTGACTCAGAGGCTATCAGACAGTTCATGCTGGAAGGAACCCGGCACATGGTGACATAGTGGTTTGGAAAAAGCTGTGGATTTTTTTTTTTTTTCAGAGGAAAGACAACAGTGAAAATCTAAGTGAAGACACTGCTAAAATGCAGCAGTTCAAAATAACATTTCTTAGATTACAGGATAGAGGAGGACAGCACATACTTGTTGAAATAGGTAAAAAGGATGTTGAGCAATAGTCTATTCCTAAATTACTTCAGCCAAGAATTTATTTGAGACAACCTGTTCGAGGGGTTATTCTATAAAGATCACTATAATTACTGGAAGCTTCAGTCAGTTTCACTTCTAACTGGAAGAAGCTGAAGCTAAGTATAAAAGGCTGCCACTGAGTCACAAATGACTAGTCTGCAAGAAATTAGTTAGATTAGTGGTTCTCACTCTTTTGCATACTAGCACACTCTATCATTATATTTTCCATATTGGGAGTCTTTTCCCAGCTAACCATTCCCCCTTTACAATATGGGAAGGGCAAAGTGGTCACCACCTTCTTATACCTGTCAGTGACCCACAGTTGAGAGCTCATGGATTAGGCAATTCCCTCTATTCAGTAGAAGAAAGTTATTCCACAGTTTAGTTTAATGCTATTTTGCAGATCTTGTACAAAATGAATTGCACCAGCTTCTACCAATATTAGAATTTATAAGGCAGGGAGAATAGCTACTTACGTGGCTTTAGATTTGATGTGGAAAACTCTGAGCTATGACAATGTCCATTATCAATTATTTCAACTGATAAACGTTTAAAAAAACCTCAGTTTCCTCTTGAATAATTACAGCAGCTAATTTATTGGGATTTCTAGTGGCTTTGACCTTGCTTTCCTCATATGCAAGTTCCCTTGGGTGACATTAATTACTGAGTACTTAAGTTAATGTAACTTTGTAGACTATTAGAGATTGATTGTGAAATTAACCAGTCTGCCTGCTGAGGATTGCTGGTAGTGGAAGTCATCTGCTTGTCATTGTCACTTGTTCTTGTTCCATCTAAAAATAACAAATGTAGCACTAGAGATACAGGAGAAAGCTTTTGCAAGCAATTGTTGACTCTTACAGTCTTCTGTTCGTGGGAAGGGAAGTGCTTTGGTCAACAGTGTTGTAGAAACTTAGAGTAGAAGGGAATGCAAGGGTCATCTAGTCTAACCCGCTATGATGCAGGATTTGTTCTGTTTAAGCCATCCAAGAAAAGATGGCTATCCAGCCTCCTTTTGAAAATCTCCAGTGAAAGAGCTTCCACAACCATTTTAATCTCTGTTCTTGTCCATAATCATTAGGTGTTTCATGTTTGCCTGTAGATTGTAAACCCTTCAAAAAACTGACCACATGGTAGAATGCTCCTTATTCCATATCCTTTTGACCAACAATCCCAAACAGGTAGCCTCCAGCTACCCTTCCTTCATTTTGTATATTGAATTGATTGAAGTATTAGTTACAAATAATATTTGTCAGTAACTTAGTGCACCCTTTTTAAAGTGCAAAAAAAAAAACACTGGAGTTGTTCAATAGCTTGGGACTCTTTAAAATAACAGCCTCAGTTTTAAACAGAGCATTTTAATTGATCTAAACAGTACAGTTGACCAGAAATTGGAGTTTTATTCCACTGAAATTTTTTTACTTTTGTTGAAAAAACAAAAACAAGTAAATCTGGTATGGGACAAAATTTTTCGGTTTTCCAGTTTCAGCTTTGAGGAAATCTTAACAATTTTTAAAGGAAGCAGGCACTTTCTGCTTAATTTCTGTTTAGCTGAACGTTTGATTCTCTATCAAAGTACAGTTTTGACAGAGAATTTTCAGCCTGCCCTATTAAACACTCATATGGTACATACGGAGAGAGGCAGTGTTTTCCCCAGGAATTGAGATGGTTGCGGGGGTGGGGGGTGGTTTCAACAGTAGACTTACAAGAGAGAGAATGACAATAGTCTTCTCTGAATGTAGTAACAAAAGTAGTCCACCAGCCTCACGACTTAGATCTGTCCTATCTCGGTGGATGCTCTCCAAAGCCAGTAATAATGGTTGCAGTAATTTTAAGACAACAGCCAAGAATCACTCATGAGAAAGCCAGCAGTTTTTCCCAGGTTGGACTAATTTGAACTTCAATCCCAGTGTATCTTCTATTTGTTTCCAAGATGTTCAGTCCTTTTGGACTCTTGCTGAAAAAAAGGGTATAAAAAGTCATTAAATTTGTGGCTTTTTAATGTCTTTTTAAGGTTCTGCAGCTTGTACTAGTGCTAGCTGGAGTAGATGGTCTCTGCAGTGTGTATAGGAGAGATTAGGGTTACACTTATCTCTGAGCAAAGTTTGTACTCTACTATGTCTTCCAGAGAAGTTTGCAGCTCCATCAAATGCACAAGCAGCTCTCTGTTTGAGGATCTATTTACAAACATTTAACTCTTCTAAGATGTCACAGGTGCAGCTGATGTGTCTTCTATAACCTGAACATCTAGAATGCATCTATTAGCCTACCACAGACGTCAAGCTACCATATGCAATGACTTAATACTTGATGCCTATTTGTGTTGGTACTTCCTCAGCCATGTGTGCACATTTTTTAAATATGGTGAGAGAGTTCTTCACTTTTTCAACTGCTGAGCCTTTCACTGTTGCACTGCAAGCTTCTAGAGAGTCAGCTGAGTTATTTTTTTCAGGAAGATAGCAAGCATTTGTAAGTCTTGTTCGAAACCAGTGTCCAACGTCAGGATTAACAAATGACAATGGACTTAACATTGGCCTCCAGTTTATAGTGTGTGGTATGTTTTACTTTCTTTTTAAGTATGGTGCAATAGCCATGTTGCTTCACATAAACTGAGTTAAGTATCAGAAGGGTAGCTGTGTTAGTCTGGATCTGCATAAACTGGATCTGTATAAACTGAGTTGTATTTCCAGCATTCTTAACAGCCACATTAAGTTCTTCTAAAATTGGCTTTGACAGTGACTGGCTGGCTTATAAGGCTTTCTGCCTGTTGATGCAGTCCAGAGGCATGGTGTTTTGCAGCCTTCTCATATAAGTTGTCAGTATTGGCTTAGCTGATCAGTCTGGCAAACCAAACTCCTCCACTTTTACTCTATGAATCCATGATATGCTCACATCTCGAATACTACATGCAGTTCTGGTCATGCCACCTCAAAAGATGGAGGAGCAGGATTTTATATTTGTACTGTCAGAATTAATGTATGATTTGATCATCCTGCCAGCCACCCTTTTTGAATAGCAGAAAGAAATGCCCCTTGATAGAGACACATCTGACAGACTGCCAGTGTGTGTACTGATGTTAAGGCAGGGACAGACCAGAACAATCCTTATGACTGATTGTCACCCTTTTGTTTTAGGATAAGGTATAATGTCTACTATGGTTTCCTATATTTATTATAAATTAGGCACTCTAGTTAAATATACATTTCTTTGTTTAAAGGTTTAGTAAGTAAGAGATAGGATCTTGTACTGTGTATATGTTAATGAGATTGCAGCAGAGGTCGGCAACCTATGGCATGCGTACCAAAGACGGCACACAAACTGATTTTTAATAGCATGCTGCTGCCTGCCAGAGCCATTAAAAATCCTGCCCGGCCCGGCCTGCTTTTCTCCACCCTCTGCCCCCTGCCATAGGGGCAAAAGCATAGGCATGTGCATGGGGTATTCTGGGTGTGCCCAGGCACACCCTAATGCAGGTGTGGGCAAATGGCCCTACTATCCTGGTGCGGCAAGCCGTGGGGTCCGCGCTTCTGGGCCAGAGCACCTGGCCGAGCGCAGCAAGCCACTGTCCCCTCTCCCTCTTTCTCCGTCCCCTGGAACCCTGCTGCCGCATGTGCAGCGCTCTGGGGGCCAGGGCTGCGTGCTCCCGTGGGGCAGTGTTTGGCTCCATGGGGAGGCAGAAATATTCCCCCCACCCCTGGAGCCATGCTGCCACGCGCACAGTGCTCTGAGGGGCAGGGCTGCCCACTCCCACGAGGCAGCGTGTCCGGCTCTGCGCAGAGCAGAACATGCAGCTAGGAGCCTCATGGAAATGGGTCTGGGGCCAGGAGGGTTGGATAAGGGCAGGGCAGAAAGGGGACAGGGAGCAGGGTGGGTTGGATCGGGGTGAGATCTTGGGCGGGGTGGTTAGGGGCAGGGAGTCTCTGGTGGGGGCAGTCAGGGAGTGGGGGGGCTGGATGGGGCACGGGAGTCCCGAGGTCTGCAAAGAAGAAGCGGGGGCAGGGCCTTGGGGAGGGGTGTGTGGAATAGGGGCATATCCCCTCCAGCCCCCTGCCCTGAATTCTCCTCACCCTCCCCCCAGCGCTGTGCCCTGAGCCCTGTGGCCCACACACACACCCCAGGCCCTTGCCATGAGCCCTTTACCTCCCTCATACACACCCAGTCCTCTGCTTGACTCCTTCACCCCTACCCACGACCCCAGCCCTGACTCTGGCACCCCCACACATACCCAGCCCCCCAGCCCTGACACTTGCACCCCCCACATGCCACCAGCCCTCTGCCCTGACTCTTGCACCCGCTCATATACCCAGCTCCCCCACACACCATGCACCCCCCACATCCTGACTCTTGTACCCTCCATATCCCCACCCTCACCCTGAGCACCAAACAGGAGCTCCTACACACACACACACACACAGACACACACATATCACATTCCCACCTGCACCCCTTGCACCAAATGGGAGCTGCCCAGGTAAGTGTCCCACACCCAAACCTCTTGCCCCAACCCTGAGCCCTCTCTCTCTCTCTCTCTCATCCTAGCTCCTGGCCAGACCCTTCACCCTCAACCCTGTGCTCAGTGCACTCCCACCCTCAGCTCAGTGCAGAGAGAGGAAGAGAATGGGCCAGAACCAGGGAGAAGGTAGGAACCCACTGTATGTGGGCAGTGTCAGGACCCCAGACCGGCAGCGGGCTGAGTGGGTCCGGCAGCCGGGATCCTGGCTGGCAGCAGAGGGAACCCCTAAGCAGCAGTGGGCTGGGCCACTCAGCCTGCTGCCCATCTGGGATCCCAGCAGCTGGCCCTGCACAGCCCGCTGCTGCACAGCCCTCTGGCCTCGCACAGCCTGTTGCCGGTCTGGGGTTCTAGCTGCCAGACCCTTCCCAGCTGGGGTCCAGGCCGCAGGCCCCGCTCAGCCTGCTGCCAGCCTAGGTGAACAGAACCCCAGACCAGCAGCAGGCTGAGCGGGCTGGCAGCGTAAGATCAACATTTTAATTTAATTTTAAATGAAGCTTCTTAAACATTTTGAAAACCTTGTTTATTTTACAATACAACAGTAGTTTAGTTATATAATATATAGACGTATAGAGAGAGACCTTCTTAAAAACATTAAAATGTATTACCGGCACGCGAAACCTTAAATTAAAGTGAATAAGTGAAGACTCCTAAAGGTTGCCAACCCCTGGATTAGAGGAATGTTGAAGGCCTGGGCCACAATGTGAACTGTTTTGATTGCAAGATTTAGTAAGGTTTAATTTACAGTGCCTTTCTTGCTCAACATAAAAACTGCTGTATACCTTTGAAGGTCTCTGTAAAAGACTGATTCTGTGAATGAGGAATGTATGCATCAGGAAAAGATAAGCTGTGAAGCCATTGTTATAGCCAGATGGTCAAGGAAGAAGGAGTGAAGAGACTTAACGACACCAGAGAACCATCAACGCACATCCATGATTGAGGAAGGACATATTGACAACCCTGAGGTGGAGGCTGGCACCCCTAAAGACAAGACAATTGATTAAATCGAAATCAGGACAGGATGATCCTCTCAAAGGTGTTTTGGAATGTTAACATAAAAAATTAAGAAGTGACCAGTCCCAAACTGACACAGCAAAATCCATAGACTTCAAGAGAGAAAAAAGACTATAAGAACAGGGTGCTTGGCCATGGGACTTTGGGTTCATCTTGCCACAATTCCAGGAGCATTGGCTCACAACTGACAGAGCCCGGTTCCCCTCTGCGACCAATCTGGCTGGCCACTAGATTGATCCAGACGCTGGACTGGTAACTATAAACATTAACTGGCAGGATTGTGTGCATGGTGTGTGTGACTGAAAAGCATATGCTAACTGCTGTATTCTCAACAAATGTGGCGTATTGCCTTTTTCCCTAAAAAAGATCCTATGTGCTTCGTATAAGCATAACAAAGAGATATATTGGAATTGGAAAAGGTACAGAGAAAGGCAACAAAAATGAAAGGGATATGGAACAGATTCCATATGAGGAGAGATTAAAAAGACTGGGACTTTTCAGCTTGGAAAAGAGATGACCAAGAGAGGATATGATAGAGGCTTATAAAATCTTGACTGAAGTGGAGAACATGAATAAGAAAGTGTCATTTACCCCTTCACTTAACACAAGAATCAGGGGTCACCCAATGAAATTAATAGGCAGTAAGTTTAAAACAAACAAAAGGAAGTATTTCTTCACACAATGCAGTCACCCATGGAACTTTTTGCCAGGGATGTTGTGAAGGCCAAAACTATAACAGGGTTCAAAAAAGGAACTAGATAAGTTCATGGCAGTTAGGCCCATCAATGGTTATTAGCCAGGATGGGCAGGGATGCAACACCATGCTCTGAGTGTCCCTAGCCTCTGTTGGCCAGAAGCTGGGAGTGGACGACAGGGGATGGATCACTCAATGATTCTCTGTTCTGTTCATTCCTCTAAAGCACCTGGAATAGTCACTGTAGGAAGACAGGATACTGGGATATATGGACCATTGGTCTGACCCAATATGGCTGTTCTTACATAAATTATATTAAAGTTCAGTACAGAAACTCCCCAAGATAATGACCTCTTGAGATAGCGATAATGTGAGATAATGACCTTGGCAAATAATAAAATTAAAAATCTTGCCCTACTAGGAAACGTATTTATGTGTTTCCCAGTCACAAATCCAACATTCTGTAGTGAAGTCACTAAAACATAGTCCAGTGCTCTGGCTGCTGTTTGTCATCCCACCGTTCACTCTACCACTCTGTCCCCAATGGCCCTGCACTGTTACCTTCTGCTGCCACCTCTCCCTGTGACCTCTGCAAGTTGGTCTCTCAAAGTTCCACCTGGGTCTCAGCAATTTCATCTCTCAGTGGGGGAATCTTGCTGCTAGAGCAGGCTGGGTTGTCTTGTCCACAAGTCCAGAGGTCTCAGGGCTATGAACTGCTGAGCCTAGAGGTGCCAGTGCTCAGCCCTGGCAAGCCCTAGCACAAATTAAGCACTGAGGGAGAGCCCCTCATTCAGTCAGGCTAAATACAGTTCTGCTGCCCTTTACTCATACAATAAGGATAACAACATTTCATAACCCCCACATTTAATACTTAAGTGATTTGTAACCCAACACCAGCCAAAGTTGATCACTTGGGTAGTACAGTTCGGTCTGCTGGATATCTAGGCAGAGTAGGTGTGTTCATGTAAATACAGTCTGGTCCTGATGCCTTTCCACCCACCCCTGGCTCATCACTAGCTGTCAGGGGAGAGCTCATTCAGACCTTTCTTATAAATAATAACTTGAAATTATTAGGTGGGCCAATATAGCCGAAGCAAGTGTGCTGACATTGTCATAAATAACAGCTGTGTGAGGAAGCTAATCTTTGTTCATACTTTTCAAACCCATTATGTTTTCTCAGATACAAGTATTTTCTCATACACACTTTAAAAATTGTTTCAATTTCAATTCAAATTTCCAACCAACCACTAAATTGGCAACACTGCATGTAACTGGGGGGAGGGGGTGTTGGGGAAATTCAGTGGGAGTGTAGGGGGTCAAGGGAAATCCCTGGAGAGAGGTGGGATCTTACAGATCCAGTTCCTTACACACATATAGGGCTTCATAGATTCAAGTCAACACAGTGAACTGCAGCTGGAAGCAGACAGGAAGCTAGTGCAGTGCACATTTGTAAAGTTGTTTGGCTGACTCAGTCTACTAATCATGCAGGCCTGCTACATTCTACACTAGCTGAAATTGCCAGGTGGTTTTCCAGGATATCCCAAATAGGGCATATTTCAGTGATTCAGTCTTGAGGCCTGAAGGCTTCAGTTAATCTTACTTTCACATAAAAAATTGTTGGTGCATCTCTGAGGAAGATACATTCAAGGTGCTGTTTGCTTTGTCTAGACATTATGGGGTGTTCATCGTCCCATCAGAGTGAAATGTATAAACGGGGGTTCATTTCAAAGGCACTAGAGAGAAGTAAATTATTTATAATTTATAAGAAGGTAATTCTGTTTCTTGGAGCAATTGTAACAATACACCACTTTCCCACATCCACCTAATACATACTTATTTAATTCATATCTGGAATTACTATCAAGAGTCAAACAAAACTATATCAGTTTTACTTTTATATTACACACACACACACACACACACACGTGTGTGTACAGATCCTAGGAGTAATAGTTAAGCTTTTTTGGTTCCATTTTGAGTTCTCCAAATATGTTCTTAAACATACAGTCCACTTATGTTTTTGTCAAACAAATTAATGTATAATATTTAGAACTAAACTCATTTTTCATACTTCTTACTTTATGATGCTTAGTTTTTGTTTGCTAATATAAATGTAAAGTGCTATGCTTAATGGTAGGTAAGGTTCTGAGAAGACATCCCCCATTCACCCCCAAACTGAAAAGAATGGAAATAAGTTATTAAGGGGAACGACTTGCGCATTCCTTTCCACCTTCATGTTGCCTAGAGCATTGTTAACACACTCCAGTGTTCATAAGGTTTTCACTTTCTTCTCCGGCAGATATCTGAAAGCAATCTGGCTTCATCATGCTTACTCTCTGTGAGACATTCTATATGATTTTATAAAAATATGCTAATGAGTGTGAATATAATGTAACTGGAATACGCTTCATGCAAAAGGTTTCTTGTAAGGTATCATTACAAAGCTTATAATCTACTGAGTGTGGTCATCCTATTTGTATAAATGTATCATTGTTGTATCTGAAACTAGAAATATAAAATATAACTCTGAGGGCCTATTGTAGTTATGCAAAGTGTGGGCCAATAATGGTGGTCTGGAATCTTGATGGCTCCCATTAACCAGGACAATTGTCTGTAGATGACTCTGTTTCACTTGTAAGTCTTCCTGTATAAGTGTGTGCTGGCAAGTGGGTAATTAATTCTGACAGTGACACATGATCATGTCACCTGAACTGGAATCCATCTTTAACCTGGTACTTTTCCATTGAGAAGGAGGGTGTGGGAGCCCAGAGAGGGACAAAGGATTCCCGCATTATGCAAAAGATGTATAAGTGGGTGGAACAGAACAAAGTGAGGGAGCCATCATGAGAAATTCCCTAGCTACCACCTGAGCTGGTGGCATTTTATGTGTTCCGTTTTCTTAGACATAGATTTGCGTATTTTATTTTACTTGGTAATTCACTTTGTTCTGCCTGCTATTAATTGGAAACACTTAAATCCTACTTTCTGTATTTAATAAACTCACTTTTTACTTATTAATTAACCCAGAGTATGCATTAATACCGGGGGTGGGGGTGACATGACCATTGTGCATATCTCTCTATCAGTGTTATAAAGGGCGAACAATTTATGATAAGCTTTATACAGGGCAAAAGAGATTTATTTGGGGTTTAGACCCGATTGGGAGTTGGGGATCTGAGTGTCAAAGACAGGAACACTTCTGTAAGCTTTCAATCAAGTCTGCAGCTTTGGGGCACGTGGTTCAGACCCTGGGTCTCTGTTGCAGGGATGGCTCCAGGCACCAGCATTCCAAGCAGGTGCTTGAGGCGGCAATCTGCAAGGGGTGGCAGTCCGTGTGTTTTTGCCCCCAAGCAATGTGCCGAATTGCCACTGCAGACGGTGGGGGCAGTCCGTGTGCTGTTAAGGCGGCTCACACGTTCCCGCAGCAGCGGCAATTCGGTGGCAGCTTCTATGTTCAGCTGTCTGTGGCGGCGCAGCTCCTGTCCTTTGGCTGAAGATAGAAGCTGCCGCCGAATTGCTGCTGCGGAAATGCGAGATTTAAAATTAAAAGCGGCAATTTGGCATGCTGCTTGGGGCGGCAAAAACAGTAGAGCCGGCCCTGCTGTGTTGGAGCAGACTGGCTTGTCTGGCTCAGCAAGACAGGGTGCTGGAATCCCAGCTGGCAGAGAAAGTAGGGGAAGAAGTAGTCTAGGCACATCAATTGGCAGTTCTCAAGGGGGGTTCTGTGATCCAACCTGTCTTACTCTCATCCATCCCAACTTCATCTTCCTTACTCTCATGCATACCCTTAAAAATGGTGTCATATGTCTTTATATCAACAGATTGGCACATCTGACTGTCACATATTCCAGGCATTTGGGCAATTATTTTGCAGACTGTTGTGGATTCTTAGAGGACATTTGAACTGTGGTGATCTTTTAATTAACCAGACCTTGAGGAAGAGTGTAATTTGACTTAAACGTCTGGGTGCAGTGTGAGAACTCCAAGAAGGGGAAAACCAAGGCAGTGGCAGAGTGAAATGCTGGACTGGTCCTGTTACAGGGCAAAGTATGAATTCCACAATGGGGCGGATGGAAGGAAGTACAGCTAAAGTTGCATCCCAGCCTAGGCTCAGCATGCTCTGCTAACTGTTCCCATCCTGAGGCTTAGTGTGGTAAGGAAAAATTCCAGACATAATAATCACTGATGTTAGTCTGTTGACTTGATATTATAAGCTGAGAAAACAGACTTGAAGCAAGGAGGCCAGACATAAGTGAGCAGAATGGCAGAGATTTTACAGTAAATTGTGTCATTTTAAGAGATTTAAAAAGTTCTTTGCTGCCATTTTACTGAATGTATCTGAGCTTCTTGTTAAATACTATGTGTTACTGGAAGTGAAATAAAAATTACTGTTGACTGATGGAAATGTTTTAAGTTTATCAGGTTTCCCTTTAATTTCTTTGAGGTCTCTAAATGATTTTCAAAGTAGCTACAGTATTTACAGTTCTATCATGCTTGCTGGTATTAGGAGAAAAAAGAACAATGCTTCAGTAATAATATGATTAAGGCCCTAATGCCGCAAAAACTCACATGAAAGTGAGTTGTCCCGCTGAGTTCGGGGAGACTACTCACATGTGCAACATTAAAGGCTTAATTGTTTGTAGGTATTGTTTCCTCAAGGTTAAGTATTCTGGTAT
Organism: Chelonoidis abingdonii; assembly: GCF_003597395.2. NCBI lineage: Eukaryota > Metazoa > Chordata > Testudines > Testudinidae > Chelonoidis > Chelonoidis abingdonii. The sequence continues at coordinate 18,421,206 of NC_133783.1, read as the reverse complement.
CTCAGACTGTGCAATACAACTACTCCTACTCTTTTTGATAACATTTGTGAATAAACAAACAGCCAACTTTTTCTCTATATAATAATCTCATTAATTTTTAATTATCATGGATTGTTTCAATTACTATATGCAGTTTTTTAATGAATTCATTTCCTCATGATGCCTTTGTCTATCCCCTCTTTGTGGACTGGAGTGATCAGATGACAGTTCTCCTATTTCAGGCCAAGTTCCAGGTCTCTCTCTAACATAGCCCCATAGGCATGTAAGACTGTAAGGGACCTTGATAGATCATCTAGTCAAATCCTCTGCATTGAGGCAGGTCTAAGTATTACCTAAACCACCCCGACAGGGGTTTGTCTAACCTGTTATTAAAAACCTCCGATGATGGGTATTCCACAACATTCATAACTTTTTCCAGTGGTTAACTACCTTTACAGGTTGGACATTTTTCCGTATTTCTAACCTAAATTTCCCATGCTGCAATTTAAGCCTATCACTTGTTGTCCAGTCCTCAGTGGGTAAGAAGGACAATTTATCACCCTCTTCTTATAATAACCTTTCATGTACATGAAGACTGTTATCATGTTCTCCCCTCAGTCTTCTCTTCCCCAGACTAAACAAATCCAGAGTGGGTTTGTTTCCCCCTCCAATCTTCTCATAGGTCATGTTTTCTAGACATTTGTGTCTTTTATTATTTTTTTAACTTTTTTTTTTTTTTTTTGCTCTCCTCTGGACTTTCTCCAACATCTACTAGTTTCCTGGAACAGTTTACTTTTTAATAATTCTTGCACTGTCTTTTAGGTGGCTTTGTACATACAATAGTCTTGGTCTTCAGGAAGTCTATTGTCCTTCTCTGGACTGATTACCCAGGACTCCGAGACCACTTAAGTTGATAATGCCTGTTCCATGTTTATGATAGTTCTTCAGCTTCAGCTAGGAACCAATGGGTCTAAATTGTTAAAAGTGACCAGTGACTTTGAGTTTCTAACTTGAGATACCTTAAAGGGACCTGATTTTCAGAATGTGATGAACATTTGCCCTCTGAAAATCAGGCCTTTCTAAGACTTCTTAAATTGGGCATGCAAATATTGAGGCACCCCAAAATCGCTAGTCACTTTTGAAAATTTAGTCCATCTCTGTGTCGTAGGCATAAGCTCTAGGTAAGGTAGGTTAGCAATTCATATCTAAAACATAATTAAAATATAAGTAGGCATTCTCTGTGACACAGAAGGCTTGTCTATACTGGAAGAATGAGAGGTGTTTAAAAATATGTTAATAGGTGTTAGGTAAAACATTTTTAAACACCACTTAGTACCAAAGTAGACAAAGATAGCTGACTATGACCAGTTTGCATGTTGTAAAATATAACTATCAGTGGGAGATTTGCTTGAGTAAGGACAGGAGACTGCAAGAGTGGATCTTTATAATCAATAATTATCCCTAAGCGCCTGATTCTGTTCTCACTTACACTAGTTTAAAACATGAGTAGCTCCATTTATGTGGGTATAGTTACACTGGAGCAGAACTGGGTAAGTGACAGTAGAATCAGACTGCTAGTCTTTCTTCCTGCTTATGTTCCAGATAAGTCAGCCTTGCTTATATACATTCTCTGTGTTGGTCTTTCCTAAGTGTAGTATCTGACACTTCTTTTTATTAAATCTCAGCTTGCATTGTTCTGACAAATCTCCACATTGTCTAAACCATTTGTATTTATCATCTATGGCTTCTGTGTTTGATATACCTCCGAGCACCACGTCAGTCACAAATCACTGTCAAATTCACATATTCCCCTAATAAATAATGTAGACTAAATAGTGTCACTAAATAAATAGGCTGAATAACACTTATCCCAGTGCAGATCCCATTGGGATCCTACTTACTCTCCCCATTTTGTTGCAATATCCTTGATAATGACTCATTGTTTCCTATCTGTCAGCTAGTTTTATATCCACCTTGTTGTATTTTTATCCAGACAACACTTCTCTGCCTTCTGCATGAGCTTCCTGTACCAAAGTAGCAATGTCAGAGTCTGTGTCAGAGGTTTTGCTAAAAAATGTATAAATGACAGCTTTTAACCATAGAAGTCCTCAGCTTTACTATCTCAGCAGTCAGCAATTGGTAGTATAAAAATATGAATCATTAAAGCAAATGGGAACTAAACATAGATTTGGCATTTGCCGTGCAAGTAAAAAACTGCAAAAGGAGCCCAAGGTGACTCACTAAAATACTTTGGTATGATGTGTTTGTTGCCAGTATTTCAATAACTTGCAAAAGCACAGTAGTTGGCTAAATATATGACTGCAAAGGAAAACAAATTAAGTAGCAGGAATTCCAGAGAGAGGCTTGAAGCAAGAGACTGATGCAATTATACTAGAAGAGAAACACGCTCTGAAGATGAATAACGTATGTTAGAATTGTTAATGTACCTGAAACAATACCTTTAAAAAGAAAATTCTTCATTAATTTCCTTATTTGTTTGTTTCATACCATGTAGTTCATATATTTTTACTATGTATGATACTTTAGGCAATTTGATGCATGCTGGCAACTGGGCAATAACAATTCTTTTTCTCCCAAATCCATCTACTGGCCCTGGCGTGATATTCCCTTGGAGGTGGTGAGTTTGACTTAGAGCCCACCTTCATCAGTCAGCAGGGACCGCTTCCCATAGAACCAAGGATGTCTGTCTTAAGGGTAATTGGGTCTCATTGAGGCCAGTCATCATCAACCCATGGCAGATTTGATTGCCCATGTAAGTCTGGTCAGTCATCCAGTCTCATCACTCTTGAATAGGTTGTTGGTGTGTGGGTCCCCAGTTAGGTCTGATAGACATCAGCCAATGATCTGCCAACATAACTGTCTGGCTGCCCCCTCTGTTTGGCCATAAAATATGGAAGCTTGTGAAGAAAATCTCTTCCTCTGGTTGACCTTATTTTCCCACCAAACATGCTGTGATTCTTGCCTGTGATCTGCATTTTATATAGATTTCTATACCACACATTTGGCCTTATAGAGTTGGCTTTTTCTCCACTTTGCTTTCAATCTGCATTATTCATGGATAGCTCTGTAAAGCTACTGTTATTGGTATTTGAGGTTCTGGCTTTTTTGTTGTAGGATTCACTGATGACGTTTGCTTTACAGTACAGCATACTTCTGCTGGTACACCTGGAGTGTTGTTGAAAAACTGATGGTGAGGCAGCTTTGACATTGCAGCATGAGAATCCTATAGCAGAAAATCAGTTCAAGGCAAATGCTGTTGGTGTAGCAATTATTGTAGTGTAACATAATTAGAACTAAGTATGACTTTTTTCCAGCAAGACCCCCCAAACCAGACATAACTCAATGTTCACTGAGGCTCACAAACCTTATAGGGAGCTGGGCCATGTTTAAAGTGAACCAGACAAATTTATGGTTTCAGGTGGAAACTGTGCAAAATTCTGTGGTTTCAGGGTACAATTTGCTTTGAGGTTTGTGGTTACTTTAAACCTGAAACTCAAAGTAAAATCTAGGTAGTTGGGAACCCAAGTTACTCAAAGCAAAAAATTCATATGAACCTCCTTTGATCTGAAACTACCAGATTTAACACAGCTCTAGTTATAACATATGCCATAGATTAGAGACAATCCCCTGTATAATTATGTTAGATACAATAATGAGAGAGAAATAAATGCATTAATGGTGATATTTAAATTGATTTGATCTTTTTATATTAAGTATACATAGTATAACATTTCCAAGTTCACAATCTTGGCTCTTTAAAATGCTTTTGTTTTATTGAAATTTGGAAAGGTAGTTCATGCAAATAATTAATTGCTTATTAAATGTGTTTTTCCAAAACAAGTGCTTATATAAATATGAAAAAGTTTAGGCATACATACATTAATAGATATAGATAGAATAATTAATTCCTGAGGTATGATTTTGTAACATGAGATTTAATCCAAAGTTAATTTTTGAGAGCAAAAATGAAAATGATTTATAGAAGAAACATGGAGTTAGTTGTTGTGTATTTCGCTATGTAACTTTCATTCCTTTGTTTTCTTTATACTGCATCTTTAAAACACTACGATCTCTAATCACTGCAACCTGGCAGCCAGGTTGATATGCCTAGGTGCTGAGGGTGTATATGTATGTTCTCTCTCTCTCTCTCATGGAGACATTACTTTTGTTCTTTGTTTTCTCTTATCCAAAATAAGTCTGTAACGGTCCTTGCTTGGGGTCTGGTTGGGGACCATAGCATAGTGGTCATGGCCACAACCTGTGACTGCCAAGTGGGTTGTGGGGAGGGGAGCTCGGGCCCGCCCACTCCACCAGGCTCTGACCCAGGGTCTTTTGGACTACCAGTGGTCTGGCATTCAAGGCTGCCTAAGGCTGTCCTCCTTGGGCCTCTTCTTCTTGTCATTCCCCTCTCCCCCTTTAATCCACCTAGGTCAATTTAGTCCAAGGCTTTCCCCTAGTGGGGAAATCCAACCCCCAAAATAAGTAAGAGCGGGTTACCAGTGTCCAAGGTCCACAGGACTCTCCCCTCTCTGGTGGTCTCTGGGGTGGATCCTCGCTTCCCTCAGTGAGGGCCGCTTTAGGCTTCCCTCTGCTCTGTGCTGCTGGAGCTGTGGGCTGCAGATCTGCTAACCTCCAGCTCTGCTCCCAAATGAGCTAATTCCCTGTCTTTTAATTCCTCCAGCAGGTGGATCATTTGCTGTAAGTGTGGTGGGACAGGGCTGGTTGAGCTCAAAAAATCCCTTAACCCTCTGTTGCCCAGTGTGGGGTTTGTACACCTAATCACAAGTCACTGAGAGTATGCGTCTATTCCTTGTGCTGTTACTCATGGAGATCATTTTTTGAAATATACGTAACTATAAACACAGCCATTCCTTTGACATTGTATGGCTTTATACTTAGACATATGGCATTAGAATATTAGAAAAGGGTCATTCAAACTTAAAAAAAAAATACCCACAGTCCACATACACATACTGTGTAATGACATCAAATAGTGCAATGAAGGAAAACAAATAATGAAGAACCATTGCTAAAAGACATCTGGCAAACTTTTCCAAAGTGTCTAAGTGACGTAGATGCCTGAGTTCCATTGATTTCTGTTTTTATATAATGGGACAAAGCACTTTTGAAAATTTTAAGTAGCATTATCAAACTTTTAAATAGGGCAACAATACTGCCTTGTAACATTGATTATTTGTTTATAATGCTTTGTTCTGAAATTTGCCACAGTAATTCAATCCACCAAATTAGTAATGTTGAGTTTCTCTTATTTGCAAAATTTTAGCGCAACACATTTTTACATCTGAATTCTAAACTTCCAAAATGAGGGGTTTATAATGGAGATGGTAGTAGGTAAGACATCACAGTACTGTAACGGGCACACACACTAGATTCATAGGGGGTGGCCTGCTTTTGACAGGAGGGTGCTATGTTTGTGTGTGAGATGACTGGGAGTCAGAGACGACCTATTGCAAAAAAACTAGAATCCTTAGTAATATCTGGCCTTGCAAGTCTGTTTCTTTGCAAGTTTACTTACACTGATTTTACATTTGGGTACATGAGGGAAATATACTGCTGAAGGTAAAAAAAGAAAATCTCGGTCCTTTGAATATTGGCTGAAGCTCCTAGAAAGAAAAATCTCATTTCTGTTTTTTCTCTTAATATTTAAAAAAAAAATCCAACAAACCACCAGACTAACATTATCTTTAAAGAATTTGTTTATAGAAAAGAGAGTTTATGCAGCTTGAGGAGAATTAGTTTGTAGGAAATTAAATCTTTGTATCTCTTCCATCTTATATGCACACACATCATCTCACCCCAAAAGACCACCCTCCTCTATGTCATCAGTATTACCAGAAGCTCTGTAATGTTTTCATACACAAAGAACAATCAGACCCTTTTTATTTAAAATTACTTTTATTTTCAATTAAGGAAAACAGCAACAAAAAAGAACAAAAGTAAAGCCTCTTCTGTTTTGCCTAGATTCTATCGAGGAAATAAAGTTGAGGTTAGGTCACACTTAGTTAACATCCTGATCTAAATTAGACAGATCCTGAGAGAACCCAGTGGGCCTGATTCACCATAGTCCTGCATCTCCTATTATCATTTATTTCAGTACAAAGAGAGTGTAAAACGCTCCCAGATCAGACTGGTACCATCTTACACCCACTTCGTGCTAACTTTACTCTGATGTATGTCACTTCACAAGGTGCAAGGCAAGAGTGAATCAGGTCCAGTGTGTATAGCACACTGCAACAACTGTACTGAACTCTGCACACACAGGTTTTTGAAATGTAAAGGTGCATTGCACAGGAATCAAAAGGCATTAGAATTTCAGAGGCACATACACTACAAAGTCTGCATTAGAATCAGAAAAAAAAATATTAAAGTGAACACCTGTGCTCTGTCTAAGGATATGCAAATCGATCTAGATTAAAAATAAAAATGCCAAACCTTAGGGCAAAATGGAATCAAATTTGAAGTGAAGGTGGTTTTTTGGTTTGTGTCAGTTTTGACATTTAAAAGAGGATAGTCCAGATAGAGTTTGGGTGTTCACCTGAACTCAGGATTTGTCCATCCCTGTGTAGTTGCATATGAAACTTACTCATCATGAATGAGTAAAATAAATAGAACTTTGAAAATGTTTTAATGATAACAAAATCTGTGGCCCTGTAGCGAGGTGGTGTGGCTCCCCTCCTCCACAGGGAGGGTTGAGCCCCGTCAATCTTCCCCCAGGGCGGAACTTCTGAGCGGAAGCCCCGCCCCTCAAAGGGTCAGGCGGCGACCCGGAAGTATAAAAGCCGGGAGCCGGCCTTCAGTTGCAGCTCAGCTGCCAGCCAGAGCAGACGTGCTGGCCGACCCTCGTCGCTGGGAGGCTGCTGAGCTCAGAGACAGGTATCAGGACTTGCCGGAGCCAACCCGCAGCAACTACGATGCCGAGCTGCCGGAGCTACCCCGCAGCAGCTACGACGCGGAACTACCACAGCTGCCGAGCCCTTACTACGGCCCGGAGGAACCCTCGGACCAGACCTGGCCCAGCTGCCCGGAGACGCTCCTGGATCTACCACCTGGGCCGGACTGGGAGGAGCCCATGGGGGTGGATGACCCTGCGGACCAGGTAGGAAGTGAAGGGGGGATTGGAAGTAGCCCGGGGGCGGCTGACTATAGTCAGGCTGCAGAAGGCCCCAAGCCTATGGCTGTGTGTGTCGGGCGGGATCCCCATTGAATCACCCCGTCAGTGTGTTTCAGCCCGGATCCCCACTGAGCCGGTAGTCGGACGACAGTCGCGCTTACCTAGGGCCCAGGCTGGACGCAGAGAGTGGTGGGCCTGCCGTCCCCATGCCACCTCGAACCAGAGTTGGCAGTAACCCCCTTTCTACCATAGCCCAGTGACTCTGCTGACTTTGCCTCTGCCCTGGCCCCAAAAGGGTCAGAGTTTATTGAACTGTTGTTTTTGATTGCGTCCCCCGCCTGCCTAACAAGGTTCTGGCCCCCATTGGGACAATCGTGCTACTGACTCTCCGCCCTGCCCAGGGGCCAGAGCTTATTTGAACTGTCTTGTTTTGTGCCCGCCTAACCAAGTGCTGGGCGCCCTTTTGACTTCTGTTACTGCCCTGTCCCCAAAAGGGCCAGAGCCCTATGTGTGTGTTGGTTGCCCCGCCCGAGCCACACAGGCTGGTCGCCGTATTGACTCTGTACTGCTCTGCCCCTTGCCTCAAGGGCCAGAGCTATTATTGAAACTGGTTTGATTGGTGCCCCGCCCGAGCTCAGAGGGTGGGCCCCCTCCCCCTCTCTCCCACCCCCCCTCTTCAACCGCTCCGCCCGCCCCGTCCCGCTCCACCTCCCCCCTGCCCCTCCCCACCTCCCGCCTCCGCTCCCTTCCCCTATTGTGACTCTGTTACTGCTCTGCCCTAGCCCCAAGAGGGCAGACCTATTGAATTGTGTTTGGCGCCTGCTCTCGTGAGCCAAGGGCTGGGTCCCTATTGACTCTGTTACTGCTCTGCCCTGCCCCAAGGGGCCAGAGCTTATTGAACTGTTTGTTTGGTGCCCCGCCCGAGCCAAGGGCTGGGCCCCTATTGACTCTGTTACTGCTCTGCCCTGCCCCAAAAGGGCCAGAGCCTATTGAATTGTGTTTGGCGCCCTGCCTGAGCCAAGGGCTGGGCCCCTATTGACTCTGTCACTGCTCTGCCCTGCTCCAAAGTGGCCAGAACTACCCGAGCTCGTAGAGCTACCAAGCTCATACAGTGTTTCGTGCCCGCCTGCATCAAAGGCGGGACCCCTACTGACTTTGCCTGTGCTCGGTCCGCTCCACAGGGACCGAACGTCCCCCGGACGGTGGACCACGGATCCTAAGGACCGGAGCCAGAGAGAACAGAGCGAGGCCGGTGTGGCTCCCCTCTTCCACAGGGAGGGTTGAGCCCCGGCAACCCTCACTACAGGCCCCTTAAGTGGTTTTATTAAAGTTGAAACAAATCCTGACGTGCCTCTAAAGCAGTAGGTCAAGAAATCTGATTAAAAACCAGGCTGAATCACTGTCCAATTTACCAGAATTGTTTTGCAAAGTTTTCGGAAACTCATGGCAAAACAGAGTGAGGAACATGTGTGCTGGCCAACACTAGACAATGAGATTTATGATGCACTGACTTTCTCCTAGTGGACTCTCTGCTAGCTGTTACCAGTTTATTCCTAGCCTCTAGTATTTTCAAAATGTTAGAGAATGAAATTGTGCTTGGAGGAAACCTTCTTAGCACTTTGCTTGTTTCATAAGCAGAAAAATAGCCTGCTGTGTCATTTTAACATTTTTGATGGATTTTTCCCTGCCTTTGGGGAGAGGGACATAACCCCATTACTCGCAGGGGGGTTAAAGTACCCATAAGAGTTGACTGGCCTAACCCTTTATGTTACCCTCTCTTAGTGTCTCATGCTGTCCAGTTTTTAACTTGATTGCACTGGGCTGAAATTATCAGCTATTCACTATCACATCCTCCTGTCCACTCAGCAAAATCACAGGTTTGGGATTTTTGAAACCAGAAAAATAATGGAATCCATGACTTCTGTGAGAGTTATTACAAAGGTGTAGCCTTAATTATAATAATGAATGGACCAAAAATGTAGAACAAGCTATGCAAGAAAAAACAGACCATACAGAGCCTTCCTAAGTTGCCAATTCGATGTGGCCCAAGACATCCAACAAGCAACATTGTTACCGTTGATGGCTGTTAGATGGCTTGTTAAATGAGCTGGTGGCTCAATCCAATGTCCAGTGGACCAGCATCCATTATGGAATCACTATCACAACTGGCACTGCTTGGCATATTACGTTCCAGCAGGGAGAAAAAAGACTGAATGGAAGTGGCAATTGACCTACTTTTTCAGCCCTACAGGTGGCCCTGTTTGGTTAAGGTTAAGGTGCAATGGCAGGACAAAATGGAGAAGCTTGCTCTGCTGCTGCCTGCGCTGCAGATCTTTTGAAGAGAGAGGACCTTCATTCTCCAGGCCTATCCAGCCCATTTCATGAGCACTGAAATTCACTACACATTTTTTTTTAAAAAAAGGTGAAGTAGATTTCATTTCCCGGGTGGATCATGATGTCTTTATCTTTCTTTTTTAAAATAAATCCCAGCAAACAAGGCAGGGGACCACTCCTGCACAAAATCAATATTAATTACTCTGCTGTACAAGGCATACTCCATGCATATATGCTTCAGCAATGACAAAAACTGAGTCCCCGTTGTGTATTGAGTGCTTTGCTCTTTTTTTAGCATTTGGGGCTGCAGTGGCAGTTCAGCCATTAAGAGGAACAATTGATGAGGCTAGCTGACGTCAATACTTGAAAGGCACTTCTCCTATTTTAGAAGCAAAAATAAATATGGATGTCTGTTAAAAATATAATTTAAGGTAATCAGAATGCCATATAACAAGAGCTCTGTTGCACGTAATTGGTGCTCTTGCCTGTACTTAATTTCCTCACATGGTAAGGCTATTGCTATTACTGTCTATGTCCACAGATAAGCAATCTGCTTTTCCATTTTCTAATTTCTTTTAAGACTATCTTGTGCCATGTGTCTTGCATTTTAATTTGAAGATATCCATGGATTTGGATGGACAAAAGTATTGGATAGATAATACAGTAAGACAGTACTACTAAGTCCAATGTTCATGTTGGTATTCTGGCTTGTTTTAGTTTGTAGAATGTACACTAGCAGGGAAATAAAACAGGATTTAACTTTAGATTTTAAAAGTTATTACCTACGCCATCTTTCAGCACATCAGAGCTAATGATTTTCCCTTAGATCTTAAATAAAATGGCGGGTGTATGCAGTTCTTTTGTACACATTTGTGGTGGAAATTAATAGATTTTTAAGGCCAGAAAGAACATTATGATCATCTGGTCTGATTTCCTGCATTTTAATCTCGTGTTGCTGGATAGAGCCCAACAAATTACTCAAGTTCCAACATCATGATTTAATGTTGCAATACAGGACCTAAACCAAATACAAACTAAGCCAAAATGAATAGAGACATGACTTGAAATACAAGGTTCTAAGGGGTCTGAATATATAGTAAGGATGCTTCTTGAATCACCTCTAGAGTTCTAGTGTTTGCCTGTGTGATAATCAATACTTACATAATTGATGAAGATAACTGGAAATTGTTAATATGGGTGTAGATGTTTTGTAAGAAAGGTTCCCCAATATCTCTCAATAAGAGCCAAGTTCTTGTCTTAGAAATGTATAGGGAATTCCATAGAAGCGTGTGTATCTGAATGCAATATTTTACTAAATGTTTACTCTTACGAGACTTCCAGACCAATTTCTCAATGAATGGTTAGTTTTGAACAGAACCAAGTTTTTAAACTTTGAGGTTTCCTGATCATGTTTAACATGTTCTAAATTCTTATAGTAACTCTCTTATTATTCCTTATACATTTTGCTTGCTATTGAAGATAAATGAACAGGTTAGTGAATGCTTGGGTGCCCTTTTTAAAACCTGATTGAGTGCTTTATATGTAATTCTCAAATCCTTTGACACCTCATCCGTTTTCCATGAACTTTCAAAACTAACTGCTAAAACCTTTACATTTTTTTCCCATTAGTTTCTTTAGAATTCTCAGATGCTTGTAATAATAGTCTTGTGGGTTAATAAACACTCACTTTTACAGGGATTCTTTTCATCTTCCTCTTTGGATTAGTTGTGGTTCAGCAAAATCACCAATAGCATGTAAGTCCTAAAGTTTTTCTTCTTTTTATTAAAAAGAGGGAAAGGTAACAGATGAGTAGACTCCAGCTTCCGAAGTTAGGAAGGGTTGCTCTTGTGTTTAAGGCAGTCAACTGAGGCTAACAAATCTGGGTTCTGCCATAGACTCAAGTCTTTTCTGTATTTAGGATTACAGCTGAGACATTTTAACATATTAACACTAACTTCCCTATTTGATAAACTATATTTGTGTGTAAAACTGCCAAATTCAATAACTAGTTAAACCACTAATGTAACGGCAACAAATGTCAAAAAAAAATTGTAGCTGAAAAATGGACCAGTAGGGGGATCTGAATACCCCTGATTAAAGTTACTTTATTTCAGAATTAGGGGTCCAGAACACACAGTGGTGCAACATACACAACATAGCAAAAATTTGTGATTAATCAAATCAAGGATCTGGCCATAATAATGATGATTAATAATAATAAATCCATTATACTTGTAACAGTCCATAGATCTAAAATTACTATAAATTGTCTTGACAAGAACATTGATAATGAAATGAATAGACCAAAACTTGACTGAATGGGGTTAATAAGTTGTAAGCAGTCAAAAAGCTCATCCCTACAGAGGAACATTTTTCAAGTATTTGAACAAAACTGTAATAACAGAAAAGTTAATTATTAAAATTAGTCTTTCAGCCATTTGTATGCAGTGGGCTAACTCAAACTTGTATCCAGATGAATAATAATTCACCATTATAAAGAGACAAATTTAAGCATATGAGAAATAGATTTAGCAGTAATCAGTTCTGCAATTTTAAGAAATAAGGTTACCAAAAGAACTTTTGTTCAAACAGATCTCCTGGCAACAAATCTCATGAATCTGGGCCAGCCACGCTTCAAATAACATGCTGGCTTCATAAGACTGAGGCCTGGTTGTAGAATAAAGGCTGCCCATACAATTTTTTTAATTCATATGTGCATATGCGTAAGCACAAAACAATTGATGTGGTTTTAAAAATAACGAGGGTCCTGTCTCTGCAAACACTTATATGTGTTAAGCTTGACACGTGAATTCAGTGGGACTACTCATGTGAATAAAGTTAAGCACCTGTGTAAATGTATGTTTGTAGGATGTGAACCTAGATGCCCAAACTGATCTAGCAAATAGATATTGCTGTGCATTTTCTTTTCCTGCCAGAGCTTCATCATGTGTTCCAAATTGATAAGAATGGGGGATTGCTCCACTTTTCTTCATGTAAACATGTAAAATGTTAACCTTTCCCATAAGTGTATCATCCTATAGAAATATTCCCCACACCACCTGGAAATATAATTCCACCTTTAGAAATATTGTTCCCACCCATCCTCATCCTCTTGACAGAACAAGAAGCAATGGTCTCAAGTTGTGGGGGAGGTCTAGGTTGGATTTTAGGAAACACTATTTCACTAGGAGTGTGGTGAAGCACTGGAATGGGTTACCTAGGGAGGGGTGGAATCTCCGTCCTTAGAGGTTTTTAAGGCCCGGCTTGACAAAGCCCTTGCTGGGATGATTTAGTTGGGGTTGGTCCTGTTTTGAGCAGGAAATTGGACTGGATGACTCCTGAGCTCTCTTCCAACCCTAATATTCTATGATTCTATAAATATCCTACCTGTGTGACATTAAATATTTTTGTTTGAACCACAGATATTCATAGAATCATAGAAATGTAGGGCTGGAAGGAACCTTGAGAGGTCATCTAATCCAGCCTCCCAGTATTGAAGCAGGACCATCCCAAGTATGCCATCCCTGACAGATGTTTGTCCAATCAGTTCTTAAAAACTTGCAGTGACAAGGATTCCATAACCTCCCTTGAAAGCCTATTCCAGTATATCCTTTATAGTTAGGGTTTGTCTACATTGGCGCTTCATCAGCAAAACTTTTGTTGTTCAGGGGTGTTAAAGGAACACACCTCTCCCCCCTAACAACAAAAGTTTTAGTGACAAAAAGCACCAGTGTGAACAAAACCGCTGTCACTCGTGGGGGGTAGAAGTTTGTTGTCGGGAGGAAAGAGCTCTCCTGCCAACAAACAGCAGCTACACTGTATGCCTTTTACTGGCACAGCTGCAGAGGCACAGCCGTGTTGCTAAAAGCCTTGTAGTGTAGCCATAGCCTTAGAAAGAATTGCCTAATGTCTAACCTAAATCTTCCTTCTGCAACTTAAGCCAGTTTTTTGCCCTACCTTCAGTGGACATGGACAACAACGGACCACATCATCTTTACAACAACCCTTAACATATTTGACAACTGTTATCAGGTTCCCCCCTCACTTTTGTTTTCTCAAGACTAAACATGCCCAGTTTCTTTTAAACTTTTCTCAGAGGTAAGTTTTGTTTTTTTTTAAAACCTGTGATTATTTTTTATTATTTTTGCTGTTCTTCTCTGGACTCTCTCCAATTTATCCACAGCTTTTTTTAAAGTGTGGCACCCCAAAATGGACACAGTCCTCCAGCTGAGGCACTGCCATTGCCAAGCAGAGTTGGACAATTACTTCCAATGTCTACCATAATGATATGATGCTCCAGTACACCCCAGAATTGTATGTCTTTTTTTCACAGCTGCATCATATTGTTGACTCATATTCAGTTTGTGCTGCACTATAATCCCCAGATCCCTTTCAGCAGTACTACCAGCCAGTTATTTCCCACATTGTTGTGATTTTGATTTTTCATTCCCAAGTGAAGTATATGCACTTGTCATTATTGAATTTCATCTTACTGATTTCAGACCAATTCATCAAGGTCATTTTGAATTATAATCCTGTCCTCCAAAATACTGGATACTCCTTCCATCTTGGTTTCATCTGCCAATTTTATAAGCATATTTTCCAATCTCTTATCCAAGTCATTAATGAAATTATTGAATAATATTGAAGCTAGGACTGACCCCTGTGGGACCCTACTAGATATGTCCTCCCAGTTTGACAGTGAACCATTGATAACTACTCTGAAAGTATGGTCTTTCAACCAGGTGTGCACACACCTTATAGTTTGCAGTGTTGTAGCCAGGATAGTAGAGGGACGAGCTTTCAAGCTCAGAGGTCTCGAAAGCTTGTCTCTTTAACCAACAAAAGTTGGTCTGATAAACGATATTACCTTACCCACCTTGTCTCTCTAATACTCGCATTATAGTAAATTCATCTAGACCACATTTCCCTAGTTTTTTTTTAATTAGAATATCATATGGGACTGTGTCAAAAGCCTTACTAAAATCAAGATATCCAGTGACCAGTAACCCTGTCAAAGAAGGAAATTAGGTTGGTTTGGCATGATTTGTTCTTAACAATTCCATCATGACAATTTCTCTTAATCCTAGTATTCACTAGATCAGGGTGGGCAAACTTTTTGGCCTAAGAGCCACATCTGGATAGGGAAATTGCATGCAGGGCCATGAATATAGGGCTGGGGCAGGGGGTTGGGGTGTGGGAGGGAGTGTTGAGTGTAGGAAGGGGTGCAGTGTGCAGGAAGGGGCTCATGGTAAGGGGTTAGGGCAGAGGAAGGGTGCAGGGTGTACAAGGGAGCTCAGGGAAGGGGGTTGGAGTGCAGGTGGGGGTGTGGAGTGCAGGCAGGGGCTCAGGGCAGGAATGCAGGGAGGAGTGCGGCAGGTAGCTGGGGTGCAGGAGGGGTCTGGGGTGTGGCAGAGGGCTCAGGGCAGGAGGTTAGGGTGCAAGAGGAGTGTGGGATGCAGGAGGGCTCAGGGCAGGGGTTGGAGTGCAGGAAGGGTGCGGCAGGGGCTCAGGGTGGGGGTTGGAGTGCGGGGTGCAAGAAAGGTGTGGGGTATAGGCTCTTGCCAGGTGCTGCTTATCTGGAGTGGTTCCGGGGTGGCAGCAGCATGCACCAGGGCCAGGGCATGCTCCCTGCTTGCCTGGCCTGGTCCTGCGCTGCTTCTGGAAGCAGCTGACACCACATCCCTGTGGTCCCTGGGGAGGGAGGGGACAGGGGCTCTGCACACTGCCCTCGCCTGTGGGTACACCTCTACCCCAATATAATGCAGTCCTCGGGAGCCAAAAAATCTCACCGCCTTATACGTGAGACTGTGTTATATCGGGTTGGGTCTGGTATGGCGTACCAGCAAGAGCCGGTACACTGTGCCAGACTGGACTGGCTTCCTGGCGAGGATTTAAAGGGCCTATGCTCCAGCCACTGCGGGGAGCCCCGGGACCTTTAAATCACCGCCCGAGCTCTGGCAGTGGGGCTCAGGTGGCGATTTAAAGGGCCCTCTGCCTCCCCCCCACAGGAGCTGCAGGGATGTGGTGCCGGGAGCGGCACGGGGCCCACGGCACCATGGGGGAGTAATCCTGTGGGCCAGATCCAAAGCCCTGATGGGCCAAATCCAGCCCATGGGTTGTAGTTTGCCCACCCCTGCACTAGATGCCTATAAATTGACTGTTTCATAATTTGTTCTGGTAACTTTCCACCTATTGAAGTTAGGCTGGCTGTCTATAATTCCCCAAGTCCTCTTGTTCCCCCATTTTAAAGATAGACATTATGTTTGCACTTTTCCAGGGGGCAACAGTATTGTCTGTTTCTCTCTTCTTGGATTTTCTGGAGACTTGGCTTTTCTTTTCTTGTTAGCTTTTGGGGATCGTTGATCTCCATCTGTGGATTTCATATGGCATAAAATACAGAAGTATTTATTGTCATCCACTTGCAGATCTAGAATTTTGCAATGGGGTTGGCAGAAATTGGGAAAGGGCAGTATGGAAATAAATAGCATTAAGCAAATGCTGTTTTGGCAGTGAACTCCAACCATAGATTTACTCATCACCATCATTTAGACAGTGATTTGACGAGTGGGTATTTACTCTGACTGAATGCCTGAGTGTCAGAAAAGCATTTACTCATTGCATTATATCCATAGAAGCCAAAATGCACAACCCCATTGAAATCCACTCCTGTGGTTCACAGTTCAGTCTATATTGTCCCTGCTATATCTCTTCCACTCCTATCGTAGTGTTCAATAAACTGGAGGAAATCCTCTTTAATTGGATTATTTTGCAAATGCTTTAAGCAAAATGCCATTTTTTCCTTTACCACCATTGTTTCATTTGCCATCACTCTCAAACTTACCTCCTATAACTGATTGCTTATTATTGTATATAGGTCCTGTTAATTAGAAATACGGTAAAGCACTCTGGAATTTGACCATAATCAGATGGCACTGGCTTTTTAATGAAACTACTGTATCCATAGAGTATATTGTATGAAAATTACCCTTACATCTACTTCAGTATACAAATGACAGCTTTTTCATATGTCAACAGCAACAAACCTTTCCTCATGTACGTGAACAGAAGTGCTCCACAAAAGAAAAGAAGGGCCATCCGTATTTGTGAACACAATAATGTGTAGATGAATTTTGTTTTTCACAAAAATTGTTTTTACAGTGCTATATAAAAGTGAAAGTTAAACAAATGCAGTTTTTGTACTATGCAGTAGCAGAAGCTCTTCAATGTATCTAAACGTATAATCTGAATTCCTAAAAATACCAACATTTTATAAGCTTCTGCAAGTATGCAAATTATCTGTATTTCCCACATACAGCTTCACCCCCACAGACCTAGCTCATCCATTAAAATAGTTACTGTACTATGCTGAGAAATTTTTGTTTTGGCATTTATATTCCAGTCAGATGCACTGAGATTGGATAGAGACATATCAGGGGTGGTAACTGACAGACAAAGACCTGTGATAGAACCAGAGACAAATAAGGAAAATAAATATGTTTGAAGAAACCGAGGTTTTCCAGTATTCTTTTATTAGAAAGAAAAATGGGTCTGGTGATTAGGAGAAAACAAGTAAACTTAAGAATTTTTAAATGTTTATAGTGCTTCAAAACAGATATCGCCTTACTAAATTTGCCTAAATAGAAACACAGTAAATGAAAAGGTGCTACTGTATTCAGTCAGCAACTTCAAATTGTCAGAATTCCATAGAAGGAAAAAGTTATATATAAACAAGAAGAGAGAGAAACTATTCTCTCTTAGCATATGAAAAAAATACTTGCTACTTACTGTCTTACTTTCCACGTTTCAGGCCTGATCTTGTGACTTTACTCAGACAAAACTCTGTTGTCTAAAATGGGAGGTTTGCTTGAGTAAAAACTGCAGGAGTTGGTCCTTTATGACTTAGAATCTGGTAACCTTCTATATTTCATGATTCTTCTGACATAATGAACAGAACTAAATTTTCAAAGAAAGTCACAATGGATGTGTCCATAAAAATATCCACACACCTACTAAGCATGCAAGCTTACTTGGGTATACAAATAAGCAATTAGGCAGCTTAAGAGGGCAGGCTCCTCTCCCACCCTGGGGTCCCTTACAAATAATCTTGGACACCTCTTTCTTGTCAACACCTCTGAGTTTTATAAATGTTACCACCACCAAGTCCCTGTTATAATCGCTGTGCAGCACTTCCAACTGCAGTGTCTTTCAACCCTCAGCCCTTTCTCCAACTAGAAGAGGAAGCATCTCACCACCCCTGAGCTCTGCTAGCCCCTCCTCCCTTTGCACATCTTTCCTGTGCTTTAAAATAGCCTCCACAGCCAAGGGAGCGATCAGAGTGCTGGATCAGCCACTGGCTCTCAGCATTCTATCACAGGCTGGCATATCAGGTAAGTGTTTCTACAAATGGACAGTCGGGCACACAACTACACTAGCTGCACCCACATTTATTTGCAGGTGCACATATTGTGCCTCTCTTTGCAAATCTGTCTTCAATATTTCATCTGTACATTGTATATTCTGTTTTTCTAATGTTCTATATAAATCTATGTTCCTCTAGATGGTGACTTACCTGTAACTATTCTCTTCCCCCCACATTAACAAACAAAAAGACAGTTTTAAAATAACAGCTTATTGCACTATACAATAATAGATTTCAAGAACAAGAAAATCAAACTATATTTTCTTTTAAAGAGAAAAGTAAATATATTCACAGTCAAGAGTCCATATAAGCTAGAAAAATATGCACGACTATTGATACAAAATCATTGCAGAAAAATACATTGCATTGTTATGCTTGAAAATTAACAACTTGAGCACAAGTTGACTGACTTGCTACATGTTTTTCCCAAGGCTGACACTTAAACAGTCTTTTATAAATGGTGAAAATGGATGGATAGATTTGAAAAGTCATAATTGCAATTAAAGTATCATAACTGAACTGGAAATGGGGAACTCCCCCTCCCCCGCCCCAAAATCTACAATGTTCCATTGAAGAAGCAAGAAGGTGCATATTTGATACACTGCCTGCAAATGGGACTGAAGTGTGTGAAGAATAAAAAAGGTGATTTTAGATGTACTTTAAACATATGCTAAACATTGAATATGAAAGAGAGGCATACTGGATATCTAGAAGCCAACTGAAGTCACTGGACATCCATTAACTTGAATCAGGTCCCTACCCCTAGTTAATAAAAGTGCACAGAGACATATATGAAGTAATTAGCTCTAATCTTGGGAACTTCAGTGCTCTATTAATCTACTCAACAATGGCATATATTGAAGCTGACCTACAAATGAAGAATGTGGCCATGTCCTTTTCAACTAAAGGAGGCCTGAAGTGTTTCAGACACTGTCAACTCAAAACTTGCTTTTAAGTATGAAAAAATACTTCTGGAATTTTTTTCTGCATTGTTCTTAGACAAACCAAGTGGTTATTTTCAGTGTGCCCAAAAGTGTGCCTTGGAGTTTACAGGAGAAAGAGGAAGAAGGTCTCTGCCTCTGGGGGGTGTGGTTCGGGGGTGGCTAACGTAAGGAATGGGGATAAACAAACAATCATGTGAGGATGGGCAGGGGCTACTCCTCACGCAGTGTGAAAATATGTATTTTTAAAATATTATTTTACTTTTTATGGGCATTTCAGTGAAGAGAGGGTGAAATGCACAGTGCTAGGTTGTGAGAGAACAGGGCAATTGAGCATTGACGCTGGAACTTAGAGTATTGATCTGGGCATGGTGGTGAATGAGGAGAGAGAGAGAGCGAGGGATGGATTTTAAGCATTAGGCTGCAATGTTGTTAAACTTAACACAAGGGAAGGGGTGCTACCTTCCCTGCCACTCAGGCCAGGTCTACACTGCGACTTTAAATCGGTTTAATGGCCGATATACCGATTTAACGCTGTATCCGTTCACATGACGTCGTCATTAATATCGATTTTACCGCCTCCTTAAAGATCAGATTTCGAAACTCCTCGGCCTCAAATCGTGTGGGAGATGAAAGATATATAGCGCGCTATAGTCGGACTAGTGATAAACCTACGGTTGGTTGCGTGGTGGACGGAGACTACATCTCGCGGTTTATTAGCCATGAACCAGGAGCGGGGTAACTCCCTCTGGTGTGCACGCACTGACCGCTCTGGACAGCAATCTGAACTCGGTTGCAGCGGGCAGGTTAACTAGAGAAAGCCCCGCAACTTTGAATTACATTTCTGCTTGCTTATATGCATCCAACGCCGTACTGTGCCGCATACTGTATTCGTGTACGGGCTTGACGTCGGTGCATGTCGTCTGCCCTCCCCACTTAACGAAGTCGTCCAGCAGACGATTGTAGTCCTTGGTGCGGGAGCTCTTATTGTGGAACGCACAGACGGGGCAAGCTGTTCCACATGGCAGAGAGCTGGCACTTAGGAGACTTTCTAGGTCTGATCGCTGTATGGGGAGCAAATCTGTTCGTTTCATACTTGCTGTCTTCCTCGTTACAAGTGAACCAACGATAATATCGCCCAATAAAAAGTTGAATAAAAACTGCAGGATACCACAGCGCTGCGTTGACAAGCGTAAACGGGTAACCCACGCGAGGAGAGGCATACACATCTGGGTGCCAACAACTGTCTTCCATGAGCACGCGCGATGTGAAGGCAAAAACGCGGTCACTGAGTGTTTACTCCCGTGCAGGATATAATCCACATCTACAGACGATACGTCTGAGAATTTATTTCTCCTTCTTTGCTGAGCTCCATTGTCTTGTAGGTATGAACACACAGTTGCTCTTGGCGGTACTCGGAGTATCAGGGAACAGAGCTCCTTCAGTTTGATTCCCCCCGGCGCAAGTGAAAAAAAAGGGAAGATTGCTGTTCCATGACTATCCGCACCGCGTCTTGCGTTCCTCTCAATGGCACTCCTATCCGTAAAAAGGCGCCAAAGTGTATGTCTGTGACGTTGCAGTCAAAGGGAGGGTGAGGTCTGTACCAGCACCACTTCTGGGCAAAATGTTTTCTGCCTCTCAGCGAGACTGTGTCTCAATACAACACTCGATGTGGGGAAACCATGGATAGCCTGAGGACAGCTTACCCTATGCATCGAGAGTGCAACCGCTTGCTATTAAATCGATGGTAGCCTTGGACCAGGGACGCAAGCAATCGATTTTGTGATTGCACTGTGGACGCGCAAACCCAATTTTATAACATCGGTTTTGTAATATCGGTTTAAACTACTTCGAATTAATCGTGCAGTGTAGACGTAGCCTCAGACTCACGTATCAGGCATTTTAAGTGGTTCCAGTGCAGGGGTTACAGCAGTCCTACCATACAACCCGTAACTCAAGGTTGACTCTCCTCAGCCTACCTCAGGGCTCTTCTGAGTCCTATCAACCCCTAATTCCCCAGGAAGGGGACAGAGGATACATAAGGGAGGGGGGAACTCAAACCATGAAGGGCACAAGGTCTCTTCAGTCTTGTGGACACAAGGCCTATCAGCAAAATCCCTGGTCTCTTATGTCCTTTTAACCTCACTGGAAACTGACCACTGGGGGTGCCAGTGACTAACCTGGATACACATCCAGTCCATATACCTGGTGTGATAACTCTTGCCTGGTCCATTCCCTCACCTTCCAGAGCCAGATGTCAGCCCCTGCATCCAACAAATATACTCCTTCATCTCTGAAAAACTCAGTCTGATTGCAGGATTAGTTAAACTTATCAGGTACCCCAGTAAACTTTCCACTGGGGCAGACCTAAGTCCTGCAACTGGATTCCCCGGACCTTCCAGGAGCCAAATCCTCCAATGTTGCCAATGCCACTGTCCCAATCACCGCTAGTCCCATCAAGTTTTTTACACCCATTGAGGTCAGTAAGTGGCACTTGATTATTAGTGTAATTGCTTTGCATCACTCACAGACATTTCCATCAAGTGGGAAGCTTCAAAAGATTTTATTTTGGCACAAAGTTTGGGTGGTTGCACAGTTTCAGATGGATTATAGTTGACCTTAGATTTACAGTAGAATGATTAGAGATGAGCTGACCGCCCAGTGTCAGTATCTGCCTTGACTAAAATACACCAGCATATCAGGGAGACTCCAAACAGTCATGCTGGTGGTGATGTCATTTATAAATGTGCCACCCTCTAGAGGGAGGCAGCCAGTAAACATCTCTGGGTGCATCTAAACTGCACACTTCTTTTGGGGAGACTGATACTGCAATGCCATTCTGTTCAACCCACCTCTAATGGATGAAATCTAATTTGACTTTAAATCCAAATGAACACTCTACTGAAAGTTTTGAGCTAAGAGGATGGTGATCCTGTGCAATTAAAAAAAGTCAAGAAAATGGAGGCAATTGTAATGAGTATATATTGAAAAAATCCAATCCAGGCTAGAAAAATATAGTACTAGTGGAGGCTGGCACGTTTGAAATAAGACAACAGTCATGCCCTTCCAATCTCAGATGGTCTATTTGTTGAGCTATCATTAGCAGATAGATGCTTGAGTAGTGTGCATTGCGAAGTTTTACATTCTTTTAACCTTTCATCTAACAGTGCATCTTGTAGGAGGATGGTTATCACCATCAGTAGGAGTCAGAAGCAGCAGGAAATGGCACAGTTCATCATCGTGCTTCTACTTCAAGAGAGTGCTTTGAATTGCTGCTTAGTAATCCTACAGCATCACTGATCTTTAATATGCCTAATTATTGTTATCTTTGGTGGCATTTTGGGACAGGATATTACTCAGGAGTTGTGTACCTGAAATCAGGTGGATTAGAAAGAAAGCAGTGGAGACTTCTGTAGCTCTCTTTTTCCTCCCACTGGAAATGAGATCAACAGCTAAAAAGAGTCTGTGTTTGACAAACTATATGAGAGAGAGACAGTAACACACACAAACCCAGGTTTGTTATATATGCATTAAACCTTAAAGTCATTCAGACGATGAAACCCTAACATGTTCTCAGCATTGAGGAAGAAGCAATTTGTGAAAATGCTTAATTTTGTCTTGTAATCTCTGTCAAATTCTGAATTCTATAAACATTCCAGACATGAAATTATTTGAAATTGGACCAGTGTCTGCTAAGCAAAACTCACTGGCACAGGTCACTGAAAATTCACATGCTATTATTCAGTCTGAAGTTCAGCAATGAGAAGAGAAAGAGCTAGCATACCACAGCTTGACAGCATCTCAAATGTAGGTTTCTTATGATCACAAACTACCCTTTTCTAAAGGGCCAAGGCAGACTGGGTTCTCATTGTGCACCCTTCAATCACATCTTTATGTATATAAGAACCAAGATAAGTAAACTGCCCTAATTCAAACATTTTAGGAGAGTGGACCACAACAATAGGGTCGCAGAGCACGTATTCCTCATCATTAGAAGGTAGAGGACATTCATGAAACACAGCTAGGATCTATTTTCTTATATTTGGCAGGGTTTTTTTCTCTTGAATTGTATTCAGTTATCTTCCAATATACTCAGTCATCCCCTTTTCGCCGCTCCAATGAGGTCTCCTTATTTTGATGAACAGAAGGTCCAATCAGCTTCAAGGGATGGCAGTGGGTTGTGTTTCTACTTTTACCTTAGTTTCCACTTATTCCATCATTCATTGTTTATTAATAATTTTGGTTCTCTTCCCCCCCCCCAGTTCTTTTTCCTCCTACAGTTGTACTGCACTACAATAGTAATAGCCAGAACCTTGTACTCTGATTCTGCCTTCCATAAATCTTAGCAGAATCTGGAATTCTGTCAGATAGCTGGAGAATTGCATGTTTTGGCCACAAAATCTGCCATTTTGCAGCATGGCGCCCAACATTTTAATCTCTCTGTCATGCTGTGACCTGACTGCAATTTCCCCTCTCTGCAGCTTTCATCAGGAGAGGTGTGTGCATTCCATAAGCAGCACATTATCCTGCCCTGTTGCTCAGACAAGAGAGAGCCAGAAAATGGGCTCTCCGGGGTCATTATGGTCACTCTTACCTATCGTTGAAGGCAGCTGCCCTGTGTGAAGGTGGAAGGGAATTTGGCAGCCAGAGGCTGGGCTGATGAGCCAGAACTTCTGGGCAGAGTTCTGTCCCCACTGGACTATGACATATGCAGGCCAGGATTAAAACAATCTGGGGGCCTTAATACAGCATGACACAAGGTCCCCTGTGGCACCATCCCTTGACCTTGCCCTGCCACCGTAGACCGACTCTGTTTAGCAGTGAGGGTGGAATCAGGCCACTGCCACTCCCAGAGAAGCAGGAGCGGTAGCAGAGGCCCCCTGCCCTTGGCAACAGCAGGGTCTGCAACAAGGGTCCTGTTCTCTCTCAAAGAAGCAGGGGTTGGCAGCAGGATACCTTCCCCCTCCACCTTTTCCCCATCCCCAGCATTCACCTCAGCAGCTGGATCTATCTGTCCCCAAACAGATGGACGTGAAAGGGGATGTGTTTAGCAATTGGACACTTTTTGGTCACAATAGGAAAACAATGACATTGCAACAGGATTAGATAAAAAAAGAAACAAAATAAGAGCAGCCACATTATTGGCTGTAATGGGCAAAGGGTGTCATGTACGCCAGCAGCATCTGGATATGAGAGCAGCAGACCAGATAGACCCACGTAGAATCCTAGAAGTTCTCCAAAAGCCTTTGCAACCCTGACAAAATTGTCACATGCAAAGCTATTGTTTCAACAAGTGTAATCAAGAATCTGGAGATGCAATGATCAGTATAATGCCAAACTGTACAAAATGACTGACTCATGCCATTACAAATCATAAAAGATTAATTAATTTGTGATAGATTAGTACTAGGAATGAAAGATGCAGAAGCTTGAAGGAGAATATTCTGAGAGCCCAAATTAACTCTACCCAGAATTATGGACATGTGATCAAGTTCCCATCCAAAGGCACAGAGAATTTTCCAAGCAGCCCTGGGAAAGCATGGAAACACAAGGAGAAGCACACCAAAATGTGTGTAAAAGCGAATGCCCAAATACAGAGCAAAGAATATAAACAAAAGGCAAAGACCTCTGAGTATGCTTGAGAAAAACATGAGAATGGAAAATGTCCCTCCTGTGGGGTCATCTGTAATAACTGTGGCTAGAGAAATCATTATTCCAAAGCTTTCAAACAAGAAAAACAGAGAAAAAAATGCACCACATTTAGGAAGCATGCAGTGACTCAGAGGATGAAAATTTGCACATAAATGATATTAATGTAGTGCAAAACAGCAAAAATGAACAGTTTGCAAAGCTCAGAGTAGCACCGGATGCAAAAATAAGGCAGCAGCATACAAACAAACAGGAAATTGAATACCAAATAGACAATTGTGGACTGGTGAATGTGCTAAAGACTTCCTCAGCATCATGCAAGAGAAGAAAGTGAAGTTGCAATCAAGCAAAGGCTAATTACAATTGTATAGTGACACAGACCCAAGCAACGTAAGCAAAGCAATAAAAAGAGCTCACTACCAAATACCTACAATTGAAGAAATCGTACCTGACTTGTCAAAAGCAAAAAATATCTTCAGCACTTGATACCAAAGACACATATTGCTGAGTGCTACAGGATAAGGAAAGCAGCAACCTCTTCACATTTTGGACATCAGCTGGTAGGAACAGATGATTGAGACAGCCATTTGAGTTCAAACCTGCAGCGGAAAAATATTTATGCCACCAGTAAGATATACTAACAAGACCTAGAGGATCAGCAGATCATGCCCACAATTTCATGTCTGCTAGGAAGAGCCAGGAAAGTAAATCTAAAATTGAACAAAATCAAGATGACGTGCACATCTTAGAGGCAACTAGGGTAAAGATACAGCATGGACATGATACAGCATGGACCGCCCCCTCTGCTGAGGCAGGACCAAGACCATCCCTGACAGGTGTTTGTCTAACCTGTTCTTTAAAACCTCCAATAATGGGAACTCCACAACCTCCCTTGGAAGCCTATTCCATG
The DNA here is from genome assembly GCF_003597395.2 of Chelonoidis abingdonii. Taxonomy (NCBI): domain Eukaryota; kingdom Metazoa; phylum Chordata; order Testudines; family Testudinidae; genus Chelonoidis; species Chelonoidis abingdonii. The sequence goes on along the minus strand of NC_133783.1, from coordinate 18,395,818 downwards.
CTTGACAATCCTTTATAGTTATAAAGGTTTTCCTACTCTCTAACCTGAATCTCCCTTGCTGCAGATTAAGCTGTTTACTTTTTGTCCTGCCTTCAGATGGAGAGCAACTAATCACTGTCTTCTTTATAACAGCCCTTAATATATTGGAAGGCTGTAATCAGGTCCCCTGCTCAGTTTTCTTTTCTCAAGAGTAAACATGCCCAGTTTTATTAAACTCCACTCATAGGTCAGATTTTTCTAAACATTTTATTATTTTTGTTGCTCACCTGTGGACTGTCTCCAATTTGCCCATTTCTTTCTTAAAGAGTGGTGCCCAGAGCTGACACAGTGCGCCAGCTGAGGCTTCCTCAGTGCTGGATATAGTGGGACAATGACCTCCCATATCTTACTTACAACACTCCTGTTAATATACCCCAGAATTATTAGGGTTTTTTTTTGCAATTGCATCACACTGTTGACTCATATTCAATTTGTGATGCATTATAAACCCCAGATCCTTTTCAACATCATACGTCTCAAAGAGTTGGTGACCAACTATCTCATCCTGAAGGAAAGTGATCTGAACAAAGCAATGGGACATCAGTGAGACAGAACTTGGGGCAAGGAACAGCTATAGCTTTCATGTCAAGGTCACTATAGCCAACAGTATTGAAGGTACACCCAAATAAAAAAGGAATGTCTTGAAATAATATTCCTGTGTGAAATGTTCAACCAGTACGTGCAAGGAGGAGAAATCATTCAAGTAGAAAGGGAACATAAACCAATCAAGAGAATTTTTAAAAGTTACTACTGGTGATCCTGTCAAGGCTGAATCCTCACTCTGTCACTCTGGGTGCAGGAAGTGTGGGTCCGCAAGGATTTTAAAAATTAATACAGGCTTTTATTAAATTCCCAAGGTTACAGCTTCCCTCTGACCTTGGCTTGGTAAATGCTGCCACCACCCAAATGCAGCCCCTCTGCTTTGAACCCAGGAAGGAGCACTGGGGAATTCCTCCATGTGGGGTACTCTCAAACCCTTTCATCCCCCGCCCCCCTCCGGGGAAGAGCTGAGAAAGAAAACAAAGAAAATTAGCTGTGGCTACCAACTAATCAAAAAACATGCACAAACCTCTTCAGACACCAAAAATCCAATCCTGTTCTTAAAAAAGGTAAATTTTATTAAAAACAAAAAGGAAAATACATCTGGAACTTAGGCTTTTTGCTAGATCTTAAAAGAAACAATTACAAAAATTAAGCACCCAAAATAGCTTTCTTGGGGGTTCAGATTAAAGGTTACAAGCAAACAAAAACATCTGGGGTTAGCACAGAGGAGTCCACAAGCCAATAAGAAATAAAAGAAATAACCCTAATCGCGTCTTTTTAGATATTCCCTAATTTTATGTACATATCTGAGACTTCAGATAAGTAGGCAGGACGTATGAATTGATAATCTATTATCATACCTGGTGTGACGTTATTGATATAAACTGAGACCATATAGAACATGGGTTGCAACCAAGGTTCTGTAGTGGCACCAAATCCTATGTAAAGGGTAATATATGAAGTGTCTAAGACCAGGTTACGGGTTACTGGTTATGATTATGCTGGTCTGTATGTCTGTATCATTTTTGTAACTGAGTTTATGAATATTGGCTGTATACTGTCTGTATTTTAAATTGGTGCTGCAGTGCTGGGTGACACCCCAGACAGCTGGTGTCAGCTCTGCTTAGCCTGCTTGATGACCCATTAAGGACCATCACCTACACAATTGACCCATTGAGAGGAGGCGAATACGCCTTGTGACTCAGCAAGTATGCAGAAACTGGCCATGTGACTGCAAACTCCTTTTGCTGTAACTTTCCACAGTAGGAACAAGGAGTGTTCTTACATCTGGAAAAGTCATTATAAAGGCAAAGGCTCATCCCATTTTGTCTTAATCCTGCTTCTTACTCTGAGGGACTTTGCTGCAAGCTGAAGCTCACACAAAGGACTGAAGACCCATCCCAGCCGGGATGTTCTCAGAGACTGGATTTAAACCTGCAGTTTACTTCATCACTGCTACAAGCCTGAACCAAGAACTTTGCCATACTGTATGTAATTGATTCCATTAACCAAGTTAGCTCTCACTCTATCTTTTCCTTTTATGAATAAACCTTTAGATTTTAGATTCTAAAGGATTGGCAACAGCGTGATTTGTGGGTAAGATCTGAGGGTACTATATGCTTAACCATAACCAAATACCAGCATCCCCCCATACTTTGTGTGTTGCCCCCGATGACTAATGACTGACAGCCAAACTCTGTGTATCATCCTTTTTAAATATCTCTAATAAACATATGTGACCTGGGTCTGGGCTGGTCCTTTGGGATCGAGAGAACCTTTTTCTTTTACTGGGGTGTTGGTTTTCATAACCATTCATCCCCAGGACGTGTGGGACTGGTGGTGATACTGGGAGACTGGAGTGTCTAAGGAAATTGCTTGTGTGACTTGCGGTTAGCCAGAGGGGTGAAACTAAAGTCCTTGTGTCTGGCTGGTTTGGTTTGCCTTAGAGGTGGAGAAACCCCAGCCTTGGGCTGTAACTGCCCTGTTTGAGCAATTGGTCCTGATTTGGCACTCTCAGTTGGGTCCCGCCAGAACCACATCGTCACACCTGGGTTAAACTGCTTACAGCATTACTGCTCCTTGTCCCTGCAGCCCACAACAGACAAACGTGGGGCAGAGGGGCTTGTGTGGCGCTCGGGGGGGTGGGGCTTCGGGTGGCCTGGCGCTTGGGGGCGGGGGCTTCGGGCGGCACGACACTCACGGTAGGGGGTGTCATGGAGGGGCGGCAGTTGTTTTTTTTTGCTTGGGTCTGCAAAAAAGTTAGAGCTGGCCCTGCCAAGGTACGTTACCCTGTTTAGGCCTATTTGACACTTTTTGGCCTTAATGATTAATCCTGCCTCCCTTATGCGCTGGAAGACAGCGTGGAGGTGTTCCAGATGTTCTGCCCATGAATCTGAGAACATAGCCACATCGTCGAGGTAGGTGACTGCAAATTCCCCAAATCCAGCTGGAAGGTAATCTACCAATCTCTGGAAGGTGGCAGGTGCATTTCACAGTCTGAAAGGGAGCACATTAAATTCATACAACCCAAACTGGTGATGAAGGCTGACCTTTCCTTGACTTGGTCATCTAGAGGCCCTTGTACCTCTTAGTTAAGTCTAAGGTGGAGATGAACTGGGCATGCCCCAGTTTCTCCAATAGCTCATCTGTGTGTGGCATTGGATAGTTTTCTGGGCAAGTTACAACATTTAGCTTATGGTAAAGCAAGCAGAGAACAGGCCAAGAGGGATTTTACAGCTAACTGGCTGGCTTGGTGTCTATCAAAGGGAGCTACTTACTCCCCACCCCTTTCATGTATCACAGGCCCCCAAATGTCTTCTGTGCTTTCTGGTGAAACTGCAATGCTACAACTTAGATGTACATTACAAAAAAGGGACTGAGATGTAGGCAGCTAACTATCCAGAGCAGCCTTGCGGCACGAAAATATGGCAAGAATAAGAGGTCCTCAACCTGATAAAAATATAGACAACACTGAAAGACATAGAAAGCATCAACCAAGCCAGTTTTCAAGGCAGAGACTAGAGAGAACCTGAGAATAAACTAGACAAGACCAAGATTAACAAGTGCTCACTTCCATCATTCTGTCAGAATGACCAAACACCAGGGAAAGTGTCCCACCTGCCTCTCAAAAAAACTGGAACTATCAAGATGAGCTGAGTGTACAAGGTAGTGTCCTAGATAAGGTGGAGGAATCATCATAGCCAGATCATTGACAACAGAAGCTGTCAATAATATATTGGAACCATTCTGGAATAGAAGCTTGTATCCAGAAAGCCAGAGACTCTGTATAGTGGCCAAAAGTGATCAAGGTTATTGGTGAGCAGATGTGATACATCTGGGGAAATGCAGACCGACCAACCAACCAACCAAAAGAGGCCATGAAAAAACACAGCATTCGCAACAGACCTTGAAAAAAGAGTATGGATCTTTTCATTGCAAACCACACAAATGACCTTATTATTGTGGACTACTATTGAGACTTCTGAGAACTAGATGAACTGTCAGATACTACTGCAGTGACCATCACAAACAACTCAGTGAAGTACTTCAGCAGATATGGTATCCCAAATTGTGCAATTTCAGATCATGGACCCCACTGCACATTCAGTGAGTTTGTGCAACTTACTTGGCACAGAGAATTCAGTCATATCATATAATTACTATACCACAGCCAGTGAAACAGCAAACCTGAATTGGCAGTTAAAATTGGTAAGACTATTAAAGCTGCAAAGAGCAAAGCAAATATATGGCAAACCATTTTTGAAAGGAGAAGCACTCCCATAAAAGGCATTAAGAGCAGCCCATTTACAAAAGTTTGTCAAGACACTTGTGTACCTTGGTGCTGGTAGCCCAGCCTTATTACCACTTGAGTAACAGGAAGAAAGGCCAAAGCCTATTATGACCAACAAGATGAGACCTCCCAGATCTGCAACTGGGAGACTCTCTGTTAGGGTCAAATTATTTCCTCAGGATAAATCAAGCACTTGGAAGCAAGCTACATGTGTTGACCAGATAAATCCTCATGCTTATAACGTAACAGTGGATGGGCATATATTTCACCAAGCCCCCAGACACGTACACCTACTAGGAACACGAGACTTTGTACAACACTAAGACATGAAAGAACAAACCTTCAAATCCAGAAAATATTTTAATTGACAAACAGGTCGTTAGTTAACACCAACTTTTTTTTTAAGTCATATGTATAATGATACAGATTTTACAGTGGATATAATAGAATGCTAAGCAAGTTATGATATTCATGTTTAATTTTGCTATTTCAAATCAATGTGACAAAAGAGATGTTATGATAAATAGCTTCCCAATACGGGGTGTTACGGTCTGATTATGCATAGGCATCATGCCTAGGAACTTAGAGAACTTTACTTTCTGGAAGTGCTCAATGAAAATGGACTATATGTGCAGGAAAGAAGAAAGCATGAATATTGCACTCTTTTGGGTCTCTGTTTATGCTTGCACACAGAACGTAATGGTGATTTGAACAGCATGCTCTCTACCAAGTTGTCCTTGAGCAGAGGAGATGAAAGCCTGGCCAATCCAGTCAGGAGGCACCGCTGAAGGGGGTTAGGGGTAGGGGTGAGGGGAGCGCAGTACCATCTCCATGGCATTGTCCCCAGTAATCTGTAGATTGAGAGGGGTTGGGCTGGGCACAGCCACTCTTTGCAGCAGTGTTTCTCCAGTCAGCCCAGCAAGGATCCCCACCCAATTTAAAGCTGCTTGGTGCATGATTCAACTTGAATTTAATCAACCAGTTGATTTGTGTCAGGTCAGAAGTTTGCACTTCAGCAATAAAAAGATCATCTCTTGCTGGGCTTTCTCAAATATACAGCTGTTTGTGGTCAGGGAGGGACTGATATGAGGACATGATGCTGTTGAAATTTGGGGATGATGATGTAATGGTAGACTCCTAGAGGAGAACTTGAGCCTCCATGCTGCCTTTGGATGACTCCAGATAATTGTTTGTTTCCAGTAATCCCTGTATTAAAGGGTGCTCTCCATAGTCAATGAGTCCTGTTTCTTGCCAGACACTTCTCTTCTTTCTCCTGTTGATTTCCTGTAGTTCTCTTTCTCTTCACTTGAGACACCCAACACAGAAGTGAACAGCAGTCTCTAAATGAAAGCCACTGTCACTGATAATTTCTTTAGCTGCTTTTTTTTTTTTTTTTTTGAGTAAATGGTATGGATGCATTATTGCCAGAATACCAAAGCCTGCATGGTTTGTCTTGTGGAGGTGTTTTCTGAGCTGCCAATAAAGGTTTACCTCAGGAAGTAGGGGTGAGTTTGGACACTAATTCAGGGACTGTGTGTTCCCAGGACAGTGACTCAGTCACACATGAAAAGTGAAACTGGGCTACAAAATGACCGAGAATCAATCTCTGGATATTTTCTAATAAACTTAGAAGAAAAAAAGAAAATAACTGGTTTGATCCATCACTATGCTTAAACCATAAAAATGAGTTGTGATGTCAGTCTTTTCTGCATCACAGATGTTTGCAATAAATATGCAGTTCAGAACATACAGTAAAGATTGAATGAATCATTATTATGTGTAAGTAAACATTGTGGCTCATTTGTCAGATCAAGCTGAATTGCATTGTGTCTTTTCGGATTACAAATGGTTCGCATTAAAGCACCAGCATTTCAACAAGGCTGGGAAAATATCTTAGCGGCTTGTAAATGGTCTAGTGCAGAACCTTTGCCCAGTCTCCTTCCCTCTTGAGCTTTGTAAATAGAAGCTTAGGTAAAAGCACTATTATTTCCAGTCCAAGATTCTGTTGTGTGAGAGGCTGCCAAATCTTTTCCTATCAAGGAAGTCCGAGTAGCTATCACATCTATGACAAGGCTCTCAAAGTGATATATAGACTTATTCCTCTATTTCTTTTTAAGTGGCCTTAAACACATTTTCTTTGAAGCAATGCTTCAACCAAAAAGACAGGAAAGTGTTTTTTTTTTCTTTAAACAAGTGAACATTTTTAAAGGTGACACTATGCGTCAATGTTTTTTGGCACACAGAATCCATCTTAATGTGAAGTACATGACAAAAAGTGCCATGCTTTCTATAAAGATCTTAACTAGAATGACTGAGCCCCAATACCACACTGTAAATTAACCATTGTCCTTTGTCAGCATCAACTGTGCCCCATCGTGTCAAATAACCACACTTAGCATTCAGTGTGTGAACATGGCTCCATTCATTTCATCCAGCAGTGAATAATTCATATATCAAGTTTTTTACCCTGGGCAAAATACACTGACATCAAGAGTCATTAAACTGTAGTCATTCATTGAACAAAATAGCTATTGATGCTCTAATGTGAACCATTAAATCTTGCCAGTTAAATTTAAGAATGAATCAACTCAATTCATTTGACATCTAAGCTCACAATAACATTGTTGCACATTCAGTTTTCAAACTGTTTGTACCTGAAAACTGAAATGCTGTACAAAGTGGGTTTTAATCTGTTCATAATGGGAAAATTTCAACACAGAAGATAATTCTTAAGTCATAATATAATGTTTCAAGTGACTGAGAACTTTTTAAATTAAGTATAATCACCTGTTAATGTTAAATGTTAAAGTAACTATTGTCACCATTCAACACAGCTGGGAAGGCATAAACACTCTCAGTGGTCTGTCCCAGCATGCATTGAGCCCAGTTTATAACCCGTGGATCAGTGATTCTCAAACTGAGGTCCAAAGAGCACTTGCTGGTGGTCCATGGAGCTGGCTCTCCTCTTCCTTCTCCTTCTTTTGTTCAAGTTAATTCTACAAGCCTCCAGGTTCACCAGTATGAAGGAGAACTTGGACGTCTGTTAAAACTAGGAATGGGGAGGTGGAACGAACCTAGGCGCTTCTGTTAGGGGTTACAGCTGCACAGGAGGAAGACAGGAATCAGCAGCTGTGCTCATGGTCTATAGCTGCTAGGCACTGTTGAGGGAGAAGCCAGGAGCTCTCCAGTATTGAGGACTATCCAGGGGAGAAGTGAACCAGGTAGCTTGTTCAAGTAAGAAGGGGAGCAGAGGGCTTCGGTGGATGGATAGTATAACCAGGGAATCATAGGAGAAGGAAGCCACTCAGGTGGGTATACGTTCCGTAGGAAGGGGAACCTTTGTCAATACATGCAGTGGAAGAGGAAGGCCATCCACAGTGCCACTAACAAAAAGTGTATATTTAAATGTAAATAAATCACAACCTCTCAACAACCAAGATGTATATCTGCCTAAATAGAAAAACCATGCCATCTCACTGTCACCCAGGTGCTTCTTGGTGTATGTGCTGTATCCACACTAGTCTGTCAGTCCATCACTGAGGTTGTCTGGGCTAAGGCAGGAGATACACTGGCTTATACCAGCTGAGACTGGGTCCAGTAAGTCCTGCAAGGCAGAGGGTTGTCTTATCTGTGTTTCTGTGAAGCAGGCACAGTTGTACACTCGTGGTGCTACTCAGTCATAAAGACTAAATAATGCTGATCACATGGCAGGGAAGCACATGCAGGGGAGATGCCGAACACACAGGAGGAGATTAAAAGAAGAGTAACATTACAATCAGGCTAACTTTCTTTACAAAGGACAAAACAGTTTCAGCTTGCTGATACTGATTTTTCTTCTTTTGATGTGGTTACTAAAGAGATGTAGCGTACAGGGGCGGCTCCAGGCACCAGTACGCTTGGGGCAGCAAGCCGTGGGGAGTGCTCTGCTGGTCACCACGAGGGCGGCAGGCAGGTTGCCTTCAGCGGCATGCCTGTGGAGGGTCCACTGGTCCCGTGGCTTCGGCGGACCTCCCGCAGGCGTGCCACCAAATCCGCGAGACCAGGGACCTCCCACAGGCAAGCCGCCAAGGGCAGCGTGCCTGCCATGCTTGGGGTGGCAAAATACCTAGAGCCGCCTCTGGTAGTATAATAGTAAATATGAGGGAGTGAGTGTCTGTGATTCATGAGACCCTCAGCCACAATGTAGTTTGAGAATGCCTGTGACAGATGTGGTCTGTTTTTAGGTTGCTTTAAAGGCCTGGCCAGAGTCTGGAGGGGCTCTTTTGTGGAAATGATGTATTTCTTTTTATTTTTAATTATTATTTATTTCTAATTAGAAGTTTTTAAAAGGATGGTAAGTCAAAAGGGGAGTTTGACTCATTAAATGACAAACGAGCCATTAAATGGATGATGCTGGTACAGCATAGCCTAATTGTTGGATGGATATTGCATTTAAATCACTGCATATTTGGATATGATTGTCTTTAAAATAATGGACCAAAAAAAAGAGAAATGTGAGTGGTACCTAATTAGGAAAGATTAACAATTTACTCCTTTTTTCTGACTGAATAAAGACTATAATACTTTAACTCACAGCACTTGATACCATTCCCGTTTTTGCTTGGGATGTTAACCTGTTTCTTTCTGGTATTGGCTATTTTGTTGGTGACACCCATTTTGAATTGACGAATAGAAAAACAGCTGTAATGTGTGATAAGCATTTGAGATCTACTATAGAGAAATTTACAAACATCCACCAGCTGCGAGATATTAACTTGGAACATTTCCAGGCTGTTAACCTCTTTCTGGTTCTGAAATATTCTGTATGGCCTTTTGCATATCTGGGGTACCTTACACTGAAATTAATATTAAACAGCAGTGACTACTGTATTGCAGTATGTCCATTGTATACTCTGTTTATTTACTTAATTTGCTTCCTAGATGTGTTTTAGTTGTTTTGTATGGAAAATAATGATACTTTTTTTGTATAATCTTTTCATTATGTGGTTTACCATGCTCCAGCTGTATGTCAGGGTGTAGCCATGTGTTTTTCAGGTTTGATGAATACTATGCTGCCAACACCCATCCTGCCATGTGAAAGTTTCATGAATAAATAAAATACTTTTGTTTCTCAGTTTGGCATATTAGGTTGACTGACGTGTTCATTGAGCTGAAAAATCATTGTTATGAAGTTACTGGTTTAAAGAATAACATGCAGTTTAATTTGTACAGACTCTAGATTTTGTTAGCTACTTAAAAAGAGAGTGTCGTTCACATGACCTGAAATAACCTATCTTAAAAGTATAATTTACATGTCCTCTAGACAATGAAAAATAGATCATCTTCCAAAACAAGTGCCACAAGCTTTGAAATCGCGGCTCCTAATCTGTGTAACCTAACACCAACAAATCCAGGTTGCTGGTTTTGTTGTGATTAAGGATGCATATGCTCACTGATTTCATCATTGCTAGCCCTTGCTGCCTGCTCCTTATTTGTGACCAAGCTGGATGTAAAAGGGTCATGGAGAAGGGTGGGAGTGATTAATGGGGACAGAACTGCAGGGTCAGAGGAGGGAACCTCAAAAAGTACTGTTGGATGTTAAAAGCCAGCTAATGTAAATTGACATAGAGCTGTTGACTGCAGTAGAATTTTGTGAATTCGCACCAGCTGAAAATCTGCCCAGTAACTTTTGGATAATTAGCTGACCCTTTCGGAAGGTTGCCTCTCATTAGCAGAAAAGTACACTGAGCTCAACTTTAGTGGTATGCCCTGTAGTGCCTCAATGCCAAATTTATAAGCAGCTCCATTCAGGGTAGGCGTGTAAATGTAGCTAAGTAAAAACAAACATTTCCATGTAGGAAGAAATTTTCATTTTGATTTTGATTGTGTGGGGTTTTTTTTTAAGTTGTATATCTACAGAGAGTGTGATTATCTAATGGACATAGTTAATTTATGGCACCACTGTTTATTGTGGATTACAATCTGCTTTCAGAACTGCATGCACTGCTCTCACTAAAAGCAAAAGGAACTGTGTATCTGGTCTGAGCAGCTAACAGTACAGCCAGATATGCTTCTACCAAAAAAAAAAAAAAAAAAAAAGGCACATTATTAACTTGTGCTGTACATTAAAGATCCAGTGTTTGGCTCTGGTGGAATGTGATTGCTGCAGGACCTAGGGATCAGTGATAGGAAAAGGTGGCTGTATGCCACCTTAACCCTTCCATGGATCCTGTTCTGCTGTAACTTAACCCTAGCTGCAGCAGTCCCCACCAGGCTAACATGGCAAGTGAGGATTGCTGGAACACAGACTCACTCTGGGTGCGCACCCTTCTCCCTAATATGTCCTGTGCACTGGACACTGCAAGCCCAGCTTTGCTAGTTCTGCACCACTCAAGCATTTCCCTTGCACTGAATTCAGCATACTACCTGAATCCTCATCTGGCCACTTAGGCCAGCTTTAAGTCTGCTTTGCACTGCCTGAGCTCACTAAAGAGGGGCCAGGATCTAGACCTTCTTATATACACCGTTACCATTTGCATAACACACTGATGGGACACGTTGCTTATTCCAGAGACCCTATGGTGTAAGACAAGACAGAGGACAGCTGTTCATGAGACTGAGAGTCTGACAGTTGCTAATGATGAGAAGGAGAGGAGGGATTTCTGACAGAGGTCAGTTTTAGAACGAATTTGAAGGGGAAAAAATCCATTGGGGGTGTTTTTATTTGAATAAAAAGGCTCTCTGTGGCTGCTATTTTCCTGGATTTAATGTTGCATCCCACAGAAAATCATTCCAAGGGAGCATGGAAGATCTCCTATACTTCATCCAAGAGTATTCAGTGCATCAGGTGAAGTGATGCAGAAGCTGAGGGCCTGCTCAGAGCAGTGGTAACCTCTAGGAACCGAGATCGGACAATGACCTGCAAAGAAGCAAAATGTGGGTTTTTCCCCTCCTGCACAGTCAAATATGGTTACTTTTCCCTCCATTTGTTTTTACTTTAATAAAAAGACAGTTTCAGGATCAATTTCTTAGTTTTGTATAGACGTCAGCTCTTTCATCTAGCAGAAAAAGACAACTTGATCCAGTGAAGCAGGACAAACTCACACTAGAAATAAAGAGCAATTTTTTAACAATTAAGCATTGGAATAACTTAGCTAGAAATGTGCTGGATTCTCCCTTACTTGAAGTCTTTAAACCAAGCCTGGATATCTTTGTAAACGACATGCTATAGCTTAAACAGAAGTAATGGGCTTGAGGCAGAAATTATTGGGTGACATTCTTTGACTTATATTATGCAGGAAATCAGACTAGATGGCCATAAATGGTACCATCTCAGCTTAAAATCTATGAAAATAATTTAATGTGAGACTTGAGTTCAAAGTTTTATAATTACCACATTGATACAAATGGGTAGACACTACTATTCTAAAATACATCTTCAGTAACATTAGTAAAGGAAATTGTTTTGTCTCAGTAACTGTTTTCGTACTCCTGAAATGCTAGGAAATGAACAAGCCAGATAGTCCCTGCTCCGAATGGGTATTAGGTAATCTCTCTGTTAAGCTTTAGTTTGTACTATGGAAAAAGTTCGTGAACCCTTGATCTCACTCATTTCTTTGGGACTTTTATTCAAACATCAAAAAATTACGTCTCCCATTTATCTTTGTTTCCTATTATTATTTTATCCTAATTTATAATGAGTGAAAATTTAAAAATCATATTCCTTTTAAAACAATAGTACAAAATTTCATTTTAAGTGCCTGGTCCAAAGTTCAATGAAACCAAGGAAAAGACTCACACTAGGCTTTGGATCAGTTTCTAAATCTGTAAAAACACGAACTAGTTAGTCCTCATGATGTCTCTGTGAGGTGGGAGGGAATTATTCCCATTCTGTAGAGAGAGGTTAAGCAACTAGTCTAAATTCCCATAGCCAGGATTAGATCTCAAGAGTTCCTGGCTCCCAGGCCCATGCTGACTAGACAATACCAGTCCTGCTTCACACCCATTCATTCAACAGTGGAGAATTTAATGAAGCACTACAATAATCTAAAGCATTCTTTGCATTTCATTAATATTGCCAACATTTATTTTAATACAGTTAAATCAGGGTAGCATTTAATTTAATTTTAATAAGATAGTTATTATCTTAACTAAATATCAGTTAATTAATAAAGAAAACTACACTATGAAACAAAGATGTAAAGAAATAAATCTTGTTGCCATGCAATTAATGTAAAATTACATAAATAATAGATGTCTAATTAGATCCTGTATAACTAAGAGTTCTATATATTTATTGATATTCGTCTGGATGGCTGTTGCCTATTTATATTAGATATCACACTGAGATAGGCCTGGATCAAACACCCTGGGTCACTTAACATATGCACATAGGGGAAACTAAGAGCTGTATTTTTACATGTACAACAACTTAACTCTTTCATTCCCAGGACCAATATAACATGAAGAACATTACATTGTCATTTTCTATGTTGAGGCCTCTAGGAGCTACAGCAAAAAAAAATGTGTATTAATAAATTAATAATGGCCTCCTTCCCTTCAGTTGCCTATTGCACCAACCACCTCCCTTCCCATTTGTAATAATTTAGGGCTTATCAACAGAATTTTTAAAAACCAGATTGAATTGAGTTAAAATGCACCCAACACAATCCATCACTGCACACTAACTCTGCATTTATAGTAAACTCTGGAGTCCTCTTGCAAATGAACTAGGTTGCCTCAGATTGAAATAATTCAGCCTGTTGTTCATGAGGATGCAGTGGCTCCGCACCACTTTTTGCAGCTATCCCACAGTGCTTTGCAAATTGATTGTTACTGACCTATTCATTTACCCATGTGCCCTCCCTGGCACTGGTGTCAAGTTCCCAGGACAATACCTGCCCCCTATAAATGCTGGTGCACAGCCAAATTTTGCCCATTTGCTCCTGGATCTCACTTTATGATTCTTGTGATACAACCATGATAGCTCTCCAGAAGGACTACAATATGCCTCGCACAGCTCCCTGGAGCCATGCTGAGACCCTGGATCTCATTGCCAGCTGTGGAGAAGTGACAGTTCAAGAAGCTGTTGTGGCCAAGACCTTTTTGTGGACATTGCAAAACAGATGTCCTCAAAGGGTCATGACCAGGAGAGTAGTGCTGGATAAAGAGCAAGCAGCTCAGGAGAAAGTACCTTGAAATGAGGGACAAAAGGGTCATGAGTAGTGCTGGATAAAGAGCAAGCAGCTCAGGAGAAAGTACCTTGAAATGAGGGACAAAAGGAGGCAATCCAGCAGGTGACATGTGAACTGTCTGTTTTATGATGAACTGGACAGGATTCTACACAACTATCTTACAGCCTATCCCAGATGCTATTAGACACCTACTGTCTACAGTCTCCCACCCACCGAGGATGACCAGCTAGACCCATCAGAGGATGAGCAGGAAGATGCAAGAGGGAAACTATCCCCTGAGAACTAGGATATTTCTGGGACTCAAGATTCTGACATCAGCCAACTGAAAAGCCAGCCCCAGTCCTGCCCTGCTGCAACAGATCCCAATTCCTGCCCTGCATCAGCTGAGCATCAGTCCCAGCCAGAAACACAGACTGGGCCCAAAGAGGCAGTTCCCTGGAGGGAACTTCAGCAAATAAGTACCTATGTTTATAATGTATTAATTATCATCACGCTATATTGCCATCCTGGTTTCAGTTCTGGATGTCCCTTGGCCACAGCCATTGTAGACAGCCCCCCCTCACCCCATTTTCTATGGTATCCACCAGCATGGTGAAGCTACAGTCTGTAACCTCTTCTCCCCTCCTTCACCCCGACAGCAGATTCAAATAACAAAAGCATTCATTTGTGCTTAAGCCAGCAACAGGAACTGAACTGGGATCCACGATGCTCTGGATTGTGAACCTTGTGCCTCCTGCTCCTCCAGCGTGACTTCCTGGCCTCCTGACCTGACTAGGCTCCTGACTTCACGTTCTGAGCTCTGGTTTGTCTTCTGCCTCTGACCTGCTAGGATCCTGACCCAGCTGATGCTGTACTCTGGTTCTGACCACTAGGTCAGGTTACCCACAACCCAGTTTTGATACAAATGCCCTGTATCATGCATTGTAGCTGACAGTCATTACAGGACCCCATCTGTTTTTCTCTGTGCTTTCTCCATGTCTGCAAGGAACATATAGCAGAACTTAAGGCTGAGAAATTGCTCTATTTCATTTCATACATTATAGCGAGTAGCTGCACACCCATGACCTCCAACATACCTTGCAAATCCCCTTGTACTCCTGCAGCTCTTCTGGAAGGGGACCATCCTGGTGACTAACTTCATGGTGCATCTCACTGGTCTGACCTTTGCCTTTATGAATTCTCTGCTCCTAGTCACCTGCATCAACATAACGTCATGGAGAGTCACAGCAGCCTAAAAGGGATGTAGCGGGGATTATCCACTCCAGCACCCCCTCATAGCCCTCTGAACTCCTCCAGCACAGTGCACAAGCAAAACTGCAAAAACAAAATGGGAACATAATTCCACCCCACCAACTGACCAAACATTTTACCAGCATATACAACAGACAGAAATCCAATGCAGTGAGCACCCTCCTCGCACGCAGACCTCTCACCACCTCTGGGGTTCCCCCAAGACTGGGAAGAGTCTTAGAGATAAAGCCACATATGCATATTGAAAACATGTTATCATAGTCTGTCTAGGCAATGAACAATAAAGGACTGTTTTTCCCCCTCACTCTCCCACAGCAAATGCAACAGCCAGACTCTCATGGACAAGGCCTCAGTGTGCTGCTGGGGTGGCAAAACTAAGAGGGGAAAAAAGGAACCCTCAGTATAAAATGTTTGTAGAGCTCATCGCAGAATCCAAGAGGAAAACCAGACTGGGTGAGATCCGAGCAGGGCCGGTGCAAGGATGTTTCGCTCCCTAGGCGAAACTTCCACCTTGCTCCCCACCCTCTGCCCTGAGGCATCCCCCCACCCCAGCTCTCCCCTGCTCCACTCACGAGCAACCCCGAGCACGCTGTGGCTGCTTCACTTCTCCTGCCTTCCAAGCCTGCAGCGCCAATCAGCTTAGGTGTCGCAAGCCTGGGAGGCGGGAGAAGTGAAGCAGCCACGACGTGCTCGGGAGGAGGCAGGGCAGGGGTGAGCTGGGGCAGGGAGTTCCCCTGAGTGCCGCCCCCCCCTTACTTGCTGCAGGCGGCCCTCCCTGTGCTCCCCTGCCCCAGCTTCCTCTACCTAAATGCCAGCAGCGACCCGGGGCGGCTGAAGATCCGGCCACTGCGGTTGCTACCGAAGAGAATGGCGCCCCCCAAATCCCAGCGCCTCTGGCGATCACCTAGGTCACCTAAGTGGTTGCACCAGCCCTGGAACTGAGCGGAAGAAAGAAATGCAGCTCTACCAGGAGATCGTGGCAGTGACTAAGGACAGTGTAGCAGTGGCCGGTACCACATCCCAATGGCCAAGTAGAGCATGGAAAAATTCAAGGACATGCAGAGGCAACTCACGTTGGCTCTCCTCCAAAACATGCTCTTGCTAGGCCAGCAGTCCTGTAATTTGAAACCCAGCTATGTTCTTCAGTCCCTTGACAACACAGGCTGCTGGGACCAGTAGCAACTCCTCCCTGCTATACCCCTGCAGCAGTGGGCACCAAGAATGCTGGCTCCTGGGAGCCCATCTGTGCCTCTGATAATTTTGAGCCATGGCAATTAACCCCAGAGCCCATGCGGACAAGAAGAGGCAGAGAGAAGGCATCAATTCACCTTTGACTTTATGTACCCCCTCACACCCACCGTGGGTTGCAAAGTTGGTACTGTTTCACTTTCAGTTATGTTTATGCTGTTGCTTTAGTTAAATGTATTTTCAAATACAAAAATATTTTTCCATGGGTTCAATTCAGACTTTATTTATGGTTTTGTTGTTGTTCTTTCATAACAAAAACTGTGTACAATCCATCCATTAAGTTATCATTACATTTAACTCCTGAAAATCCTTCAAAGAAAACTGAAATAATTCATAGGGTTTTACAAAAGTACATATAGAATGTTGCACTTCCGCCACCCATACGCAGTGCCCCACTGTTCACAATGTATCTATCCGAATACCCCATCCATGGGCTAACAGATATATTTGTTGAGGACACAACATGCAGTTATAATAGTCGCTATGTTTTTTTTTCTGCTGCTTCCACCCTATTCCATAAGCAGCAGCATCTTCCTTTCAAATGGCCAAATACCCACTCCACCACCATTCTGCACCTAGTCAGGCGACAATTAAAATGTTCCTTCCTTCTCTCCAAGCTGCCTGTGGATGATTTCTTTAATCAGGGCATCAGAGAATAAGCTGGGTCTCCCAGAATAACCATACCAACCTGCACACCATTAATCTCCACAGTGGTCCTGGGGTAAAACAGTACTTTAATCTAAATAGAACTGAGTTCAAGAAGATCCTAGCATCATAGTCCCTGCCAGTGCACCCTGCCTTTATGTCTGTAAACCTGCCACAGTGGTCAACCAGTCCATGGAGCATCATGGAATAATACTCCTTTCTGCACCCTTGCCAGAGGAGCTGCTGCTGTACGATATTCTCCTGTTCCTGCAAAATCTGTTTGGTGGTGCGATGGATGAAGTTCAAAGCTGAATTCATCTGGCTTTCAGTGCTGTAATACTGCCTAAGCAGCCTCAGTGTGTTCGCTTGTCATCATCGTGGTGTGGGGCAGACTGACAGAAACTCAAAAATGGCATGAGCCAACCCAGAAAGGAAGTATGGGGCAGAGACAGTGGAAACATGGAATTTAAAAAAAATTGACCTCACCTAGCTTGTCACAGCAAAAACATCCTAGGATGCCTGCTACTCCTCAGTAAAGCAAAGGAACATGGGTTAGTCCCGCTGTTCATAGCAAGCTGCCACCATGTTTTCACACAATGAGAATTGAAAATGGAACAGGCATTCTGTCTGCACGCTATCATGTGACACTGTGAGTTATATGATACACATAAAAAAGATTTGGATTAAGCACCCTGTGTGGACACACCCCTAGCAGTCCTATGCGGATGACAGGAAGGACAAATCTTTTTAGTATATTTTCAGTTGTCTTGTAATGTGATTTAGCAACTGGAAGTGAGAAGGAGAATTACCAGAACATGACCAGCTAACTCTCTTCAGACCACCAATGATTAGGGACCACAGGATACAATACTCAGTGTTAGATAAATGGTTCACTGAAAATTAGCAAGTGAGGCTTATTCAAAGACCCAGGCAATGTCTCAACGTGCTGTGGCAAATCACTTTAAAGGTCTTTAAAAACCTTTGATACACAGAGCAGGACTAGATTCAAAAAGTATTACTCAAACACATAATTTCTGTATACTTCTGGATAATATAATAGAAACAACAGCTGGAGTCTGCAAAAGAGTCATGTATTGCCAAGACTTTATGATGAAACCGAACAGTCTGAAATACGCAGCAAATATAGGACTTGATCCAGCTCCCACTGAAGTCAATAGTAATATTTCCAGTGACTTCAGTGGGAGCTGGAGCAGGCCTATCCCTAATAAAGATAATTCAACAGACTGACTTTTAAAATTAAAGTGAGTCGCGTACCCCTTTGGGCGTTCAGAGGGAACACGTACATTTTACAATAGGAATAAGAAACTCAATGCATCATACAACACATGCAAACAAAAACATTTTTAAAGGCTTCTTTTTTTCTCCATATGTAAAATGTATGCATCTAAAGTGTGCATTTGCCAGTTTGCATACAGATCCCAATCTGTGTGTTAATATCACAAATGCAAGCAAAAAATTGATGGAGGTGTGTATTTAATACACACCCTAAACCCACACAGTTAATCATTAAGGGTGAAGCAAGGAACATACTCTTAACAGTGACTATGCTGAAGTTTAAAACTTCTGCATTTGGTCCCATACATATTATCAATTTAGGCTTAACATGCAATGAACACACATGGATCAGTTAGTCCAGGTTTAAAGTCAAGATCATGCCCAGCAATTTCATAAATAATTCTTTCATCATGGAAGTGTGATCTTTGCACATTTACTGGTAGAAGGTGACTGGGGCAATACAAATATATAGATAGAAAAGAAAGGAAATTCAGTTTAATATCCAAATAGTTAAACTTAACAAGATTTATAGTAAAGTAAAGTAAAATTAGGTGGAACAACATATAATGCCTGTACTGTATTAATCTTCTGATGCTTTACATTTTGCATTATTTTCATGCAGGTTTCATTTACTGAATTTCCTGGTTTGTTTTCTAGTGAAAAACAAAGAAAATTAAGAAACATCTTCTTTTTTAAAATTCTAACTTAACTGCATGATTGCATAGTATTAGATAAATACATCATTTGCAATAACTACAGTTGATACACTGTTAAATATTTTTGCAACATTATGTCAAATGATGTATTAATGGTACTGCTGTAATTAGCATTGAATCACAAATATATTAATATACCTTATTAAGATGTGGCATGATGTATTTATGTGTTGGTTAGTTGTTACATAGATGACTAATTCGGGACTCTTACTGAATCAGTGCTCCAGATTTTGGAGCTTGACAGTTATTTATTTATTTTTATTGAGACGGAAAACTGAGACCTTGACACTGTTTCTTGTGGCACTTTTTGCGTAAGTGTATTAACCTGTTTTCTTGGTGAAACTGCCCTTTGCTTGCCATAAATCCCGTATGGTTAGGATTTTGTACATTTCAATGTTTGGGAGTGGTTCTCCCTGGAGTTTTACTATGGCCTAAGTATAAAGGTAGGAACCATTTGCTAAATGCAGACTGGGGTATGCCTTTGAAATGCCATTAGTATTTGCAGGTTTTTGATCCAGAGTCATGTCTATAAAATACCATTTTAAAAACACTGAGAGCTCTCTGTCACTTGGATCTGCATTATCATGGAGGCCTATAGCATACAAGCAGCGTTAGGTATGGGTAAGAGATGGGGAAGAGCATGCTGTTCAATGAAAACCTCAGGGATTTTTTAAAAAAAGTTAATTTAGTTGTGATGAAAAGTACTGGCTTGGCTGACCTGGAGACTGAAGTTATCAAGCTCTTTGGAACAGATACAGCAGCTGCAGTATAAAAACTTGGCACTTATATAGCGCTCTACAAGTTCTAAAGTTCTCTGTGACGATCATGTAATGTAACTAATTTTAATGTAAGTACTAGTTTCCCAAACTCCATTCCGGCTCACCTTGTTTCCTTTCTGGGACCACCTCTAGGGGTGGTGAGAAGATAGTCCAGTCTACCTGTCCAGGCCATCCTGGGACTTCGTCAGTACTGCCAACAAAGGTGGCAATTATGGATACCCATTTGCTAGCTATAGGACTATTTAACAATGGGAGAAGGGTCATAAGGTCGTGTCACTGAAACACAATCAATCTTCTTGCTTGTACTGTGTTGAGTGGGATTTTAATATTAAAAAATAATAGGCCAGAGATGAGGTGTGGGGAGAGGGGGAGGAGAATTTTTTTTTTGTTTTTTGTTTTACTATCCTGAATGGTATTTTATTAGCATGAAAATTAACTAACAGTAAAGAGAAAAGAAAGAGAGAGGAAATGACCATTAACTGGCTTGAGCAACCTTTGACAGCCCCCCTTGTGGGAACAATGAATAATTTATGTAGTTACCCACTTCAGATTATCAAGTGGCTAGACTGAAGCTGGGAAATACTCCTGGTTCAAATCCAACACAATAAATGGGATTTTTAATTTCCTTTGTGTATTCCTTTATTCATTGCTATTAATTTTCCCCATACAAGAAGGATTTGTTGTGGGAAGATAAGTTTTCATATGCTACTTAGTATACTTGTATTAGATGACTCAGTGACTTCTGGATTCCCTGGCACACCTACAGAAGATTTATGTTGTAATCCGTGAGACTCAGAATGGGATTTCTGCCACTGGTGCTTTAGCAGGCTTCCCTCCCACATGTTCTGAAGGAGTGCTCTGGGGACCCATGCGGACAAACCCAGGAAAGAAGGTATTTAAAAGCCAGTGTACTGATAGTGAAGGACAAGAGATCATTATAGCATCCCACCAGGCCATTGACTGGTCTACAAGACAATATGCTTCTTCAGATCCCTCTGACACCCAGCTGACTCCAACTGCCTCCAAGGGTAGATCATCAAAAGAAGTCCTCCATCCTGACAGGAAAGATGTACTCCAGCCTCAAAACAAAGGAATATATAATACAGTATTCATCCCTTTGCCTTCTGCCGCAGCACATAAACCAGATCTAGAGTGGCCTGTAGTATGTGCTGAGCCATAAACAGCTTGGACCAGTGATGTGATGGCCATGAAATCTTGACCTGACCTACAAAAATCATCATCTGCATGCACACTGAAGTCATCTGAAACAGTCTTGGAGACTCCAATAGTGTCCTGGGCAGGAAATCAGTCAACTCAAGCAAGGGTTCTGAGATGTGTATGGGCAGTCTCATCACCAACAATATTTTCATTTTAACCCCATCTCAGGACTCATACATCGGATAGACATGCTTTATCAAGGAGACCTCTCACGTTTAAAGTCCAAAGCAAACAACATGACCTCACCACTTCCCAATCCTCTCCTTATTCCTGCTGAGTCAAACACCTGGCTGGAGACAACTGGGCTAAAAGTGGACTTGCGGTGTCATGCAACCAGCTATGTGCTGTACATGGGCCTTAACCTTTCTCAGGCCATGGATGATCAGATAGTAATTTTAATGACACTGACCTTACATGAAATGTCATGAATTAAAGATCAGGGATGCAATCTGCTGAGAGACGCTACACTGAGAAGAGACCCCTGGCTTGGCCCCTGGGACTGATCTTAAATGTCACTCTTAGTTTTTGCCTTCTCATTTCCCATCTCCCCTTACTTGCTCAGCTTTCATGTTCTCAAATCTTGTGATGTCATTTTTCTAGTTCTCCAGTCATCACTGAATCTTTTAAGCTAGTCAGGATCTGAATTTCTAATGTAAAAAAACAATCACATAAATTAACCCTTAAAATAGTTTTCAGTCCTCCTTTATACCTTATCAAGAAACAAAAAAGCCCAGTTTTATTTTTCCTTTGATGATCACTGTTAATAATTCATGGTCTTATTACAATGTTTAATCTTCTTTTGTGTGTTTGTATGTATTCATATATACACTGTGTGTGTGTGTGTGTAAACTCTATACATATATACTGTGTATGTGTGTAAATTCTATTGCCTGAGTGCACTGGCTAGATAATGGCTGAACCATCAATCATCAGAAATTATATACCAGAGACTCCTAGCCTATAAAAATCAGAAAAACCTAAAAGCCTTTTTTCCTATTACAGCTATTACAGTATAAGAGGTTTTAGAGAATCTCTTGTTAGGAATTTTAACCCACCATATATTTGGTCCTGTTTTGCTACTAATGAAATCCTACACTTCCTGTAACACTTGGGAGCATATTATTTTACAGATTGCAAACCACCCTTTTGATATCTATTAAACAAATCCAAGTGTGTCTTAATTACAGTTATGCACAGCAGCTAAAATAACAGAAATGTAATGTGACATTTCTAGTGAAAATCTTTACTGTAATTTAAAAGCTTTCACTAGTTCTGGAACACACACATCCCTGTAAAGATGTGCAAGTTAAACGATAGGGGCCCAATTCTCCTTCAAAATACCTTCCTACACCGTTGTAACTTTAATGACCTCAGTGGCATTACTTCTGATTTCTACCAGTGTCACTGAGAAGAGAATCAGGGACCATATCTCCATGTGTTAGCCTCTTTAGCAAAAGCAACAATCTACTTGCTGCCAGTGGTGAAGTACTGGAATTAATATGTTTTTAATTTAAATATTCACAAAGATCAGTAAATGAATCTCTTAGATGTCTATAGAGTTAGTAAGTGGCTTGCATTTAAAACAGAAGGCAGTTGTAAAGATGGTCCCTCACACACCCAGGGGTGGTTTATAATGCTTGGAGCAGGCAGTTAAGAATGAGTGCTATATTCTTCTGCCACTGACTCATTATGTACTTTTGAATGAACTCTTCAGTGGATCAATTTATCCATCTGTAAGTTGGACATAATACTTATCAACAGTACTTCGCAGAAGTTGAGTGAGGCTTAACTAATTAATGCCTGTAAAGTGCTTTAACGTCCTTAACTGATAAGTATTACATATAAATGAATCTTTGGCAATTATTATAGAATAACTTTCATACAGTGTAAGGCTACAATCTGGCAAAAAATTATGCTTCTGCTTCTGCATAATACAGTTGCTCAAATGCCACCCTCTCTCTCTCTCTCTCTCTCTCCATATAAATCTAAATTCTCTCTCCTTTTAAGCAAAATTTTCTTCCACGCAAATAAAACCTAGAACACATGCAGGTTAGCTTAAGCACCTCTAACAAAACATCTCTTTTTTTCTGAAGCTGGATACAAGGTGATGTAAACTGATTAATGCTTTGAGTGAACATCTATACAAAAATTTAGACGCCAACTCAACCTTTGGAAAACTACAGATAATTCTTTCTTTGCCATAAAGCTGTGGTAGCTTACATTGTTTTTCGTATTTCAGCTGTTGAGACTCATATTAATAATGGCATTTATTTAAAAATACATAGCTGGGCAAGCACCCCGTTGCATTGTTCATCCTGAGAAACAATTAATGCCAGAATTATGATGTTAATACTCACAGTAATACTGAATATTATAACTCTATCTTACACTATAGTTCTTCCTTTGTTGTTACCTTGGCACTGAGCACTTAGATTCCTGCCCTTAAAATCTTTACAAGCTAGAGATTTTACACTCACAAACACAGACACACCATTTTGCTAGCACAAAAGATTATTTTAGCTCTTGGTCCTCCTTTTGTGTATCATTACAAATATAAATTCTTCTACCTACAGTATATATTTTACAGATGATCAAAGCCTCATATTAGTGTTTGAATTAATTCTTCATTGTGAGTGGGCTAAGACAAAGTTTTATGCCAGTTTGTAATCCCCACCCCCTACCCCAGACATATCACTGAAGATGGATTTTTTGCAAGGGATGGAGTTAGGGTGGGTACTGGCTTGTCCACCTAGACAATTGCTTGTTGGCGCAACACAAGTTTGCGAGCCCAGTTTAGAGTTGAGATTGGAGTTGAGTTTGGGATGAGTTAGTTGGTTCAGTGTAGGAGTAAGTGTAGCTGAATGTAGGGTTGGGATCAGTTTGTGGGCCCAAACTGTGAATGTAAGAATGGCCATACTGGGTCAGATCAAAGGTCCATCTAGCACAGTATCCTGTCTTCCAACAGTGGCCAATGCCAGGTGCTTCAAATGCAGGGGCAGCTCTAGCTTTTTTGCCACCCCAAGCACGGCAGGCAGACTGCCTTTGGCGGCTTCCTTGCGGGAGGTCCCCAGTCCCATGGCTTCGGCGTACCAGCCCCGAATTGCCACCGAATCCGCGGGACCGGCAGACCTCCCGCAGGCAGGCCACCGAAGACTGCCTGACTGCCGCCCTTGCAGGGACCAGCAGGGCTCCCCCCGTGGCTTGCCGCTCCAGGCATGCACTTGGAGCGCTGGTGCCTGGAGCCACTGCTGTTCAAATGGAATGAACAGAACAGGTAATCATCAAGTGATCCATTCCCTGTTGCCTATTCCCAGCTTCTGTCAAACAGAGGCTAGGGACACCATACCTGCCCATCCTGGCTAATAGTCATTGATGGATCTATCCTCCATGAATTTATCTAGTTGTTTTTGAAACCTGTTACAATCTTGGCCTTCACAACATCCTCTGCTAAAGAGTTCCACAGGTTGACTGTGCTTTGTGTGAAGAAATACTTCCTTTTCTTTAACTTGGTTTAAACATGGTTAGTTTTGCAGCTGGCTTGTGATTTCAGGGTAGGATCAGGTTTGGTGTCATTTTGTGGGTTGGTAGGAGAAGTATTGGGGCAAGTCTGAGGGCTTGGTCTTGGTATAGGTCTGGGACAGGCTTGTGGAATGGGCCGTAGCTAAGGCTGAGGTTGGAGTAAATTCTTGGATAGAGTTAGTGTTAGGGATGATTTGAAAGTCCAAAGGTTTTGATGGATCCAGCTCATACAACCAAGCTAGAATTAGGGCTGGCACCAATTTATAGGCTCTGGTAAGAATTGGTTGCAGTTACATCCTAGGCTTGTGAACCTGGGCTAGGTTTGGTATCAGTATCAATTTGTAGGCCTGGCTAGTGTTTGGGTTGGTATCTGTTTGTAGGCCCAGACTAGGCTTAATGCTGGAGCTGACTGGAGCTTTCAGGCTTTGGTTAGGATCAGTGCCAATTTACAGGATAGGGCTATGGTAAAAGTTTGGACCAAGTCAAAGTCTTTGGCTGTACTTGAAGGGTGGCAGAGTTTGGATTCTGGGCATGGGTGAGGTTTAGGTCTGCGTCGTTTTTGCCGACTTGGGTTAGAGTTGGCTTGGGACTAGTTCACATGCTCGTTTGAGTTGTGGCCATCTTGTGATGTGCATCTGGATTCTTCTTCCATTGGATTTGCAAGGTCCCAAGAATATAATTTGTAATTTTTCCATGAACAATCACATCTTCTGAAACACTGGGACAACCTACCTGTGCTTAACAGACATTCACGACAATGGCATCGTTACGTGAGTCAGTTCTCAAAATAGAATTTGGCCCCTAGTTTCAGTGATTTAGTAGTCATCGGGCTAATCAGGATGTAATTCATATGTGGGATTCTTTGTTCTTTAGTCTTTGAAATGCTCACATTTCTAGCATAAACTGTTTTTCTCTTTAGTTCTGCACCATGCTGTCTATACGTAAGCAGTGTTGTTGTCATGGGGAACAAGGCCTTCAAGTAGCTCTTTGTGAAGCACTGAGTTGCTACCCTTTGCTATTTAAAGGTTTCCCAGCAAAGTGAGAAGTACTCTCCACACTCATAGTGCAGTGCTCAAAGGACAGGCTCAAGCTGTGGATGTCAGCATACCTTACTTCAATGGGAAACCAAAGTACAAACAACCTACGAGGGGTGTCCGAGGAAGATTTTAGTAATTTTTATTCTATCAGTTTAAGAATAAAAAGCTAGACAATTTTTTAGTTAAGTTTGAAAGAAGCCTTCATTATAAGGCCTATTTTGACATGACTTTCTCTTCTTTTCACCCAAACTTAACCAAACTGAAACCAATCTGCCTGAACTTTCATAGGCAAGAATATATGTCAAGGTTATAACTGAACGAGCTATTCACAGCTAGTAATATATTTGATTACTTTGATTTAGATTAATTTGTTCTTTACTTCAAGGTATTTAACTGATGTTTCATGCAAAAAAATTTCAACCAGTGCATTGCACTCAGAGTGTCAAACACTGCAGATGTATTTGCTGTTTGTTATTATTCATTACCCTAAGTGATTGGTCATCTTAGTGATACAGCACGGCTCCCAGACTAGATGAAAGTAACCTTAAAAATGAGAACAAGCGTGGTTTTTGGTTTCCTATGGGAAAGAGTGGAAGCCATTTGTGCAACTCAAACCTAGGCCAATGGGACTAAGGAATTTTTAGGACATTTTAAACATTTTGTTTTCTAGGCCACTTCCATGCTTTCTTTTTATTCCTCTCCTTCCCTAAAAACTGCAACATTCCAATAAGGGCAGCAACTGATATATATGTGTAACCTTATATCTTAGCAATGTGTTTTGCTTGGGGATAAGCAGCTCTTTTTCAGGCTTGGTAGGTATTAAATGGATACAATACATGGACATCGGTCACAACCACTCTTGTAACTAATACACACACGGTTCTTCCTTCAATTTCTAATATTTATAACTTACTCAGATGGGAGTAGTCATAACACTAGCCATTCTGCATTTTCTACAACGGGAATCGGAGAGATGCAAATTGGGGAACTGGGGATTACAGCTGGAGAAACATGGTTAGGGTGAGGGGAATTGGGAGTAGCATAATCAAAGAGAACACAGTAGTTTGAGGGGAGCAAACCAACAATGTTTCCCCAGAGGGACAAGTCCCCGGGCTCTCAGCAAAGCTCATTTACTTCACTCATATTTGTGAGAAGTGTCTCCAGAAGTGCTCCCCCAAACTTGACAGCGATGATTAGGGCTGGATAAATATTTGGCTTCTAATTCAAGTATTCAGCCAAATGGTGGCCAAAATTCTGATATTCAGTTGCTGCCAAATAACGAGGTGAAACTGAAGAGTTATGAGGTACTGCTCCCTTCCCACACGCCTTGCAGAGTCATCTCTGATGATGACACAGCATAGACGGGGAGAGGAGGGAGGGGAGATTATACCCCCACTGCCTTTGACCCTTCTTCAGGGCACTGAGTGCTGCTTCTCCCTTTCTCATAATTGCTGGTGCAAATCAGAGCTTACTACTGCTACTACTCTTCCACCCCCCTCCTTCATTATACCCCATACTCCTACCACCACCTCTCACTGTCGTTCCAATCTCTTTCTGGTATCAGCCCCCTCCCACTTATGGGGAATCCTTGTAGGACTGCAAGCTTAAGGAGTCCTTGTAAGGAGGGCACTTCTCTTTTGCAATTTGTATTTTAAAATTATCTTTACAAACCATCCACAGTCATTCCTTAAAAGAGGTAGATGTGACTATCATGACGGAGAGTTAAGATGTTGCCAGGTAAACAGTAAAAGAAAAATGCCATTTGCAGCTAGGTCTTTAAGCCTTTTACAGGGAATTAGACCTTTTTCATTTTTTTTTTACAAATGAATCATTTTATAAGAGAAAATTGCCATTCTTTCCCAGGTAGATGTAATTGCTATAGTGTCAACAACAGCCTTTTATTAGGGTTAGGGAGGCCACAAATCCCCATCGACTTATTTAATCAGAAAAGCAGTAGCTGTTGGGCCCAAAGGAGAGTGAGTGGACGGTAAAGGGGAGAGCTCTCAGAGGACTGGCTGGGTTGATCTGTGCTCTTCCTGGCCCTAGCATGAGTTAGAGCAGCCTAGCTGCTGTTCTGATTTATGCCAGCTGGTTATGGGGATTGTGCACCAATTGAGAAAGCACAAAGGAAATTGTCTGAGGGGAAGGAAGGAGGATCTGGCCCATTCCGTCTGCAGTGCTTTTACCCTGGGGTGTTATGGTGATAACAGAAAGTTACTAATGATCTATAGGCCTCATCCTGCAACATTCTTCTGGAACACTCTCTTTGTTACTTATAGACTGTACCCATTAGTGTTTCAAGATCCAGCTCTATTTCAAGAAAAGAAATATTGACCATTCCCATTCCATTTGTGAGTCTGAGGTTGACTAAAGTACTGCTATTGGATTTTATTACTAACATCCTGCGGCCATGTATGATCAACATTAACACTATTACTCGCTCTCCCCTATTTAGCTTCTAATTCTCCTTCTGGTTGAATGCCATTTCTAGTTACTCAAGTAATCAGAGAAATCCTGGAATTAATTTTGATAACTTCAAATGTTTTTCAGCTGAAGCAGAAAGTAGATGTTATGTAGGGTGGCTGACGACAATGGAACATGTTTAAAGGGAGTAAAAAATAAAATAAAAGGCATATAAAATACCAGAGTAGAGAAAAAATTCAAAAGTACTCTTAAATGAAGATTGGTAGAATGATTGTCTAAATTCAGTATCAATTCATTATCAGCTATCACCACCTAGTGGCAAAAGGAGTCAAGCTACATAATTTTGCTAACCTATTTTTATATAATTTTTTAATAACACAAATGTTCAGATCAGGTCAATAGTAGATAAAATCTTTACATTTGGTTACCATTTTTCGGGTCTGATTCTGAACTCACACTGGTTTTTACAATAATGTAACTTAATTTGTTTCAGTGGAGCAACTTCTATTTTACACTAGTTTAAATGAGTTCAGAATCAGGCCTGTTGTCTATTAGATATGTAGCATATGCATTGATTAAACTTACGTTTACCGGGGCTGATTTTGTTCTTGTGCATATGCTGCATGCGATAAACAGATTGAGAGAAAGATGGCCTTGAACCAAAATCCAGCTTCAGATGTAATCCACTCCTTTAGCCCGTTACAGAAACACATCCAAATTCCAAACAAAGAGTTAAACGTTATGGCTTGGGCTTTTTTCTGCTTATATCAAAAGGTCACAAGCCTGATCCTAAAACAAATGGGGATCTAGTAGTCCAGATTTTTATATGGATGTTATGATCTATAGCTCAAACACACTTTGAGGAATAACTCCCCTCTCCCCCTCATCAGCAAAGCATGTGACAAATTAATTTCTATATTTACTTCTCATTTTAGTCAGGCTGAACAGTAATTCTTACTTAACTTCTGGGAAAGTAAATAGTTGGATAATATACACACATGTATGGAAACTTTTGGATTTTTTTTTCCTTTAAGGACCTATCCTGAATCAGAGAGGCATAGGTAAAAACTTGAGGAATGGGTCCATACTCAGAAATACGATGTTTTGGAAGTGGATTTCATTCTCTTCCTTTCTGTACAATTCTTGTGTTTGGGGTCTTTAATACAATTGGCACGTCATTATGTTTATAGACTACAATATACAGAATGCTGTATCATTCCCTTTTATATGAATATATACTATGCTAATCTGTATTTGCTGTTTCTGATTTTTCATTGTATTTCCACAAGGTGCAGTCCTGGAAGCTGAAAGTTCCACCTGTCTTTTAGCAGATTCTCTGCTAAACAGGGTGCATTCCACTGAATTTCATTGAGTTCCTGTAATTTTTAAAATATAAACCTAAAAACAACTAACTCCATTCGTGCAGGACAGAAGAAAAAATAGAAAGCTTCAGAACTGTATCAATAAGAATATAGATGTTATATTCTTTTCCTCTTGTTAACATGCATGAAACAGACTCAAAATGCCAATTGGTTTATTTTAGAACAAACCCCATTGGAGACTAAAAATAAGATTAGTTTGGACGTAATTTATGTGACTATAAACATGGAGAATGTAAATATATGGATTCTGCTCTTTTGCCATCTTCGCCCACATCAACATAGTCAATTTCAAATGCTTTGAGGTCATTTGTGCATATCTACAGCATATGGAGGTCAAAAGAGGTGCATATTTATTACGCATGTTCATGCTTCAATTAGAGATAAAGTGCCCAGAACTAGGTTAACATAACCCCAGTTTGGGAAGATTTTCAGTGATTAGTTCACTTTTCAAAACAAGATGATCTTATGGACTCAAGGATTATAAACTAGGGCATATGTGCTTGTGCTTGCCATGTGATACCAACAAGGATATTTTGAAAATACCTGAAGAATCTAGAGCATTTAATGGCTAGAAAAATACATCAGAAAACATGAGGAGAGAGACTGCTTGGTTGTGTGTCGTGCATTAGGTTTTTTCCCTCTAAAATTTTCAACTGTGAGAGCACTAGCATAAACAGGGTCCAAAGCAACCACCAATAAGCATTGTACTCGGGGCAGGTATGTACAAGAAGTACTGTAAATACCCTGGTATAATGGGGTCTACAAACCCCAAACTGAGCATCGGCAGAAGGGGAGGAGAGCTTCTGTTTACAGGCAAGCAGCTTGACCACACCACCATGCAGCTGCCAGAGCTGCCAATCATGGAGGTAGGCGCCTGCAGCTTCAGTCAATAGAGGAAACAAAGCATACGGTAACAGGGAGAGAATAGAGAAGGAAACAGGGGCAGAAAGGCCTGGGGCAGCAAAGGGGTAGCATCCCAAAAACCAGGCTGTCTACATGAACACAGTCAAGACTGCTAGACTTAATTAGAGGTGAGGGTCCGAGAACTGCCCCAACTGGGGCAAACTAAACAGGGTTAATCAGGAGCAACAGAGACCCCTCCAAAGTCCATACTAGGAGCAGGTGACACCTAATAAAGGTGAATACCACAATTTTATAAACATCCAGGTGTTAATGGTGTTCATTATAGGAACTGACTGTGAAAATGAGGTTGGATCCAAATTCGGGGTAGTGTGGAACTGAGGTTTTGGTCTGAACTATCATAAGAATAAATGCTGGCCATGGAGTTCAGATCCATATCCAAAACTCATCAAGGTCTGGCGATGTTTGGATCTAGACATTTTATTTATTTATTTATTTATTTTGCATTGTGACCGTTTCTTCATGTTGCTCTTACTTGAATGAAACTGTTCGGTAGTTTCTGAGTGCCTTCTTAAAACAAAATTTATTTGATTTTTAAAAAAGATCTACGATAAAAGTGTTTAGCTATCAGTGCGGTCTCCATTTCATAAATAGCTTCTTGTTTTCCTCCCTGATTGTAATTTCATTACTTGTTAACGGATGCAATTTTTAAAAGCACTGAAGTGACTTAGGAGTCCCATTTTCAAAAGTGACTTAGTCAATGTGATTTAGACTCCTCAGATCCAGATTTTTAAAGGTATTTAGGTTTCTAAAGGTAGACAGGCACCTAGTAGATGCCCGGGCACTTTTGAAAAACGACAGTAGGTGCTTATCTGCATCTTTAGATTCCTAAATACCTGTAAAGGAATCAAATTCATTTCCACCCAGGACATAAAGAGATCTCTTGTACAACTGCTCCTGCTACCATCTAAGTAACTTAGGCCAGGTCTACACGACGCGCGAAAATCGATTTTAGATACGCAATTTCAGCTACGAGAATAGCGTAGCTGAAATCGATTATCTAAAATCGATCTACTCACCTGTCTTCACCGCGCGGGATCAATGTGCGCGGCTCGCCATGTCGATTCCGGAACTCCGTTGGTTTTGGTGGAGTTCCGGAATAGATGTAAGCGCGCTCAGGGATCGATTGTAATGCACCGATACGGCACGTCGTATAGACGTGGCCTTAGGCACATAGGGCCATATTTTTAAAGTATAAACTGTACTTGCCACAATATGAAGGCTTTAGTTTGCACTCAGTACATTCTCCTGCACCTCACACAGATCTCTCTTCCCACTTTTCTCTGGGCGCATTTTGCAAGTAAGTGGACACGTGACAATTTAGCATAAATATTTTAGGGTGTACAGAGTGCAAGCAAAGCCAGTAGCTGATTCATGTTCCTTTTAAGCAAATAATTCCACTAAAACTACATGGAGTAACATGGTAAAACCACATAATTTGTACCACATTCAATTTTGTGCTGAAAGAAGATTGATGGGGAGAGGAATCTGAGATGTGAAATTGATTGATTGGTTCTGCCCTAAAATCCTAACTCTGGAATTTTGTGAATTGTAACACACATGCAGAGTATTTTACTGTTCTGCTAGGGTTTCAGCAGATGAACTACAGATGTTGTGCAATGCTGGTCTATGATACAACATGCCAGTTTTTCCTGTTGATTTTAGTGCAGTTCGGAACACTCTTTAAAGATGATTTCAGATGTATATTCTGCAGTTTTAATTGATCTTGGATGGAAATGTATCTTTTGTACACATTACAGTGACAAGCTTATTTAACTTTATTTTTAAAATCCATTTTTCCATTTGTATGCAATATTTTGGGATCAAGTAGTTGTCAAATCTTAATGCTGAAATGTAGAGTGTGATGAAAAACTGAATACTCCTCTCTCTAACTTCCCTGGGATATCTCCCCAGGTGACTATACATATTTAATGTTTGAATTACCTTAACTTCATCCTTTCCTCCCCCATAAAAATAATCACAACACTGATGCAGTCCAGGATTTTTTCATATACCTTAAGAAGTGAAGGGCCATAACTCCTGACATAACTTTAAAGAAGAGAAATATCCACATTTATATTATTCTTGTGAAAATAATTCCATAGAGTAAAAGTTCAGTCAAGGTTAATTTCATTTTCTAGCACCTGACTGATGCATTGAAGATGTGTCAATGCCTTCAGACAAACGCATGTCATATATGTCATAAATAGATAGCTATGGGTTAATGTTTCTTCTACCTATAAAAGGTTAACAAAGGGAACCACACACCTGACCAGAGGACCAATCAGGAAACCGGATTTTTCAAAGCTCAGAGAGGGAATTTTTGGGTGTGTGTCATTGTACTGGTCTCTAGTTCTGTGCTCCATCCGCACTTTGGAGAGAGATGTAAACTGTCCTCCTTCAAGCTTCTCACAAGATCTTCTGTTCCAATTTGTAAATAGCAGTAGAAAAACATATAAAAGCTTTATGTTGCTTTTTTGTATTTACATGTGTGTAGTTTTAGCGGAATGTTTAAATTGTATATTCTTTTGAATAAAGGCTGTTATTTCATTTTTACTTTAAGCATATTGACCCTGTATATGTCACCTAATACAGAGTACATTTTTATGTCTTTTTCTCTTTATATAAAGCTTCTTTTAAAAACCTGTTTGAGTTTTTCTCTGGTAAGGCTAAGGAACAAGGAGGGAGGGGAACTCTCTTGTGTTAGATTGACTAGGTTGAAATCTAGCATAGCTCTGGCGGGTGAGGGGAGAAGACACTTAATCTCTCTGGTTTTGTTTCAAAGGACCATGTGAAAGCAGGACACTCTCCTAGAGTGTACTCCTAGAGTGGAAGACATGCGCGCGGGAGTACAAGAGCAGAACAGGGAAGTGGGTTATTCCCGTTGAGTGAAGACTAGGGCATCTGAATCTTGGGCATCCCCCAGAAAAGATTCTGGGAGAGACCAGAGTGAGGCAGGCACTGTAATTCCTGTCTGGTGGCAGCGCTATCAGATCTAAGCTGGTAATTAAGCTTAGAGGATTTATGCTAGGCACCCACATTTTGGATGCTAAGGTTCAGAATTGGGATTTATGCATATGACAATATACCTTTTTGGTATAGGGTATTATTCTATTTACAAATAGACAAAAGCAAAATGAATTAAAGAAGATGGACTGGACACACTATGCAGATGATATAAAGTCAATACATTAGAGGCACTACAACTTAACACCCTTCGCCCCATCCCCCCCCCAAAAATAGCTGTCTGTGTCAGTGAGATGCATTGCAGCTGGAGATAATCAAATTCAGATAAGGAATTCATTTCCCAGGTTTTGGGATAGCAGAATGTGAACTGATAATTTGTTGAAAAGACTATTAGCTCTCAATTCCTTTTTACATATGAAATAGACATCTGGTGTTAAAAGCATAATGTCTGTGGGCTGGTCTACAGTGGGGGGGGATTGATCTAAGATACGCAACTTCAGCTATGTGAATAGTGTAGCTGAAGTCGAAGCATCTTAGATCGAGTTACCTCGGGTCCTCACGGCGCGGGATCGACGGCCGCAGCTCCCCCTGTCGACTCCACTACCGCTGCTCGCTCTGGTGGAGTTCCAGAGTCGACAGGAGCACGTTTGGGGATCGAACTATCGCATCTAGATGAGACGCGATATATCGATCCCTGAGAAATCGATTGCTACCCTCCGATACAGCCGGTAGTGAAGACATACCCCAAGTTATAACCTGTAAAGTCTGAATAAAGGGAATTATAGTAGTTTTTTGAATGGTTGCATATAGTTGTTACACTGGGCGTGTGTGTGTCTTGTGCACTGGTGACAGAGAGTCACGGTTCTCGTAGGGGTGGCCACAGCTGTGCCCGGACATGCCTGGTGCTCAGAGCTGAGGATATAAATGGGCAAAGTCTCCCTGCCCATATTTCAGTTCCTTCTTATGAAGGTGGTCATAGTATGCTGTCAGCATGTTCCTTCTGTGAACAGGCCACTATAGTTAGTAGTTAATAATAGTTAGTGGTACTAACTATTGTTTTTGGGTCCCTTGGACCTCTCTCCTTTCTTTTCTGTCTTTCTTCTATTTGTTCTGCTGTTAATAACACAGTTGCCAACTTTCATGTGGTAAATAAGCACCACAATTTTCGCAATAAGCCAAAAATCAAGCTAATCCCATTTCGAAACAAGGCCAAAACAAGCCAATCCCTAAGAACCCAACACTCTGCGTGACTAGATCCCCCCGGCAAGCAGTCTGGGACTGTGGTGGGCCTGCTGTGCACCCACAACTCTCTCCCCCTTTGTTTCCTTTGCCCCTGCTTGCCCTCCCCTTGCCAGAATCCGATCAAAAAAAGAAGCAACAAGCTACAACAAGCAACAAGCCAAAAACTAGCCAACAAGCAACTCACAAGCCAATTAAGCCAAAAACAAGCCCAATTTCTGTCTTTTTTTTCCCACGGGTTTGGCATGTCTGGTTACTAGTCAGTGGGTTCTGGGCTCTGCCTTGTACCAGGGGAGTCTATGCCAAGGTCACCTGACTTCAAGCCCTGCTCCAGTATCACAAGCTGTTGCCTGTAAGCAGCCCTCATTCTCACTGTCTCAAGGGCTTGGGTGAGGGTCACATCAGGGACAGGCAGTCCGATTTGCTGGGGCTCCAAGATGAGAACTAAGATGCAAACTGAGGAGCAGCTCAGGTACATCTTCATGCAGGCCACCCATTGCTGCTTTCCTTTGTAAGTGGAAGTGTTTGTCTGGATGGCTAGCCACAGTGTGTCTCCTACACAATCCATGATTCAAAAGATTTTGGACTATTTGGACTACTGAGTCAGGTTTTTTGGAAGTCAGCTCCATTAAAGTGCACCTGGCTACAATCTGAGCATTTTACCCCCATATTACATGTGGGGCTGTATTCTCTAATCCTGTGACTACTAGGTTCCTAAAAGGCTTTGGTGGGAACAATCTTTCTATCAGAAACCCTACTCCATAGTAGGATTTAAATTTAGGGCTTGCTTACACTTAAAATGCTGCAGTGGCACCACTGTAGGTCTTCAGTGTAGAAGCTACCTATGCCAATGGGAGGGCTTCTCCCTTCAGTATAGGTACTCCATCTCCCTGAGAGGAGATGCTATGTCAATGGGAGAAGCCCTGCCATCAACATGGGGCTGTCTACACTAGGAGTCAGGCAGGCATAACTGTGTTGCTCGGGAATGTGGATTTTCCACACCCTTCAATAACATAGCTATACCGACATAAGTTGTTAGTGTAGAACAAGCCTCAGTGTTATCAGTCCTTATGTGTCCCCCTTTCAAAGTGAAAGCCTCCTGTTCATTATTATACATCTCAGCAAAGGTGCCCTTTCTAACAACCGTCACCTCAGTGAGGAAAGTAGGAGAGTTATGTGCCCTGTCTCGAACTGGGGTCGCCGCTTGTGTAGGGAAAGCCCCTGGCGGGCTGGGCCAGTTTGTTTACCTGCCCTGTCTGAAAGTCTGGCCAATCGCGGCTCCCACTGGCCGCGGTTCGCTGCTCTGGGCCAATGGGAGCTGCTGGAAGAGGTGTGGGCCGAGGGACATACTGACCGCCGCTTCCAGCAGCTCCCATTGGCCTGCAGTGGTGAACTGCGGCCAGTGGGAGCCGTGATCGGCCAGACCTGTGGATGGGGCAGGTAAACGAACCGGCCCGTCCCGTCAGGGGCTTTACCTACACAAGCGGCGACCCCAGTTCGAGAAACACTGCTGTAAACAGATCCTCCATACATTGTTTTTTTTACAAGGCAAGGTACAGGAAAGCCCACACCCAAGTTTCTCTCTAAAATAGTGTCTGATTTCCACCTCAACAAATCAATATTTTTATCAGCCTTCTTCCAAAGCCAGATGCACCTGAAGATGAACAAAAGCTCCACACTTTGGGTAGTCACCAAGAACTGGCCTTTTATCTGGATAAAACAGACGCCTTTCTGGTCTCATCACAGCTGTTCATCTCCTGTGCAGAAAGAATGAGAGGGCATCCTATAACAGAGCAACAACCGCCCAAGTGAATCACCAGCTGTATTGTCATTTGCTACAAGATCAAAGGCATCATGCCTCCTGAAAAGCTGTCCTCACATTCAGTCAGAGTACGCTCAGTCTCCAGGGCAATTATGGAAAATGTCCCTATTGTGGACATCTGCAGAGCAGCAACGTGGTCTTTAGCTGAAACCTTTGCTAGACATTATGCAATTTCTACTGCAGCAAGGGAATGATATGAGTATGGGGAAGTCAATCCTGTAGCCCAGTGCTTCTCAAACTATCTGATGTGGCAGACTGGCAATTTTTTCCTCCCAATGTGCCAGGGACCGGTACCATATTTGCCAGGGACTGGTACCATATTTGTGCCACATTATTATCGTTTTCGCATGGGCACGTAGCACATCAGATCAGAAAAACTAACATTCTTCACTCTATTAATTGGAATGAGCGTGTGGCGTACATGCGGAGATGTTCCCATTATATTATTCAAAATATTATTTGAACATTCGTAGTAATATTAATTTATACCAAAAATAATATAATGAATAAAATAAAAGTTGACAGACATTTTTTATTTTGTGTTTAGTTTGTAAACAAATAATACAATATTACAATAAAAATTAAAAATATTAAAAAAACAAACCAGCAAAGTCTCCTAATAAAGATATTATAAAAAAATTAGTAACACACTAATAGGCATGTTAAGACCTCAACCTTTACTAATGTGAAAGGTGAGCCTGCTGCTGCTTTGTCAGCTTATCCGGTTGTGGTTCAGTTGAGGACAGTGCCACTTGCAATGGAGAATGACTATCCATACTATTCCTGTACTTTGTCTTAATGACATTCATGGTTGAGAAGCCAGTCTCACAGAGGTATGTTGAAGGAAATGGGAGAAGAGTTTTCAGAGCAATTTCAGTAAGCTCAGGATATTCTGCTTTCACTTTTATCCAAAAGGAAGCAAGTGATGTTGTAGTTTCGAAACTCATCTTCAATCTTTTGTCAGCAGCCAGCTCCAACAACTTATCCTCCATAGTGACAGTTAAGTCATCTTTCAATGAAATAAAAGGATTTCAGATCCATCCAGTCCCTTTCCGTGAATCTTCTTTCTGCTGGAAAGTGAAACTCAAAACGTTCTGCCAAATTCGTCAAGTGTTCACATTTCGTAAAGATGTAACATCAAGGTCTTCACCTGCATTGGCGATGATTGTCGCTAAGTTGTGAAACATGTCATGGTGATCTCTTGACACTTGACTCTTCCATGCTTTTAGCTTTCGTTTCTGTCCGTCAATCTTGTCTGCCATCGTAAGACATGAAGCCATCCTTCCCTGCATGGAGGTACTGAGATCATTAAAGATGGCAAAGATATCAGCCAAATAAGCCAGTGTGGCTATATTCAATCCATATCTAGGAACAATTGTGACCAGTTTGGTTTTTTGTCCTGAAGAAACCTGGCAAGCTCGTTTCAGAGCTCAAATACTCTTGACAGGACTTTTCCCCTCGATAACCAACGTACATCGGCATGCAATAGGAGCTGTTTATGATCAGCTCCCATATCATCACATAATGCAGTGAATAGTCTCGAATTTAAAGCATTCGCCTTTACATGGTTCACAATTTTTATGACCTCGCTGAGCACACTGTTTAGTTCTGTTGACATTTTTTTTGTTGCAAGACTTTCTCAGTGAAGGAAGCAGTGCATCGACTTGCATTCGGGTGCAAGCACCTTAATCTGGGTAACCACTTCTGACTGCCGTCCTGTCATTGTAGCAGCACCATCAGAATATACACCTACACAAAACTTGAAATCCAACACACATTTGTTAATGATGTAGTCGCTCACGGTCTTGAACAGTTCAGAATTAGTTGTTTTTGTTGGTAGTAAAGCAGAAAACAAAAACTCTTCCTTCAAATCACCCTCATGTCAAAGCACGCATACACCATCAGAATTGCTGTATTAGCAACACCTGTACATTCATCAAGCTGCAAAGAAAAGTACTTTGCTAATTTAATCTGTCCTATGAGCTGATCTTCCATATCTTGAGCCAGATCGTGAATTTGTTGAGCTATAGAGTCATTTGAAAGTGGCACCTGAGCCACTTTCTTTGCCACCGGCTCTCCCAGCATTTCCATGCAGATATCTTTAATACAGCCTATCACTAGTGTCTCACCGATTGTGTGTGGCTTTTTAGCCTTAGCAACGCGAAGTGCTACTTTATAAGAAGCTCACAAAGCACAAGTATTTATGTGTGACACTTCAAAGATCTGTTTCTGGTGGCCTTTTAAATCAACATGATTTCTTTCGAAGAACTCTTTCAGCTTTGAACTAATTTCATCATGTTTTGTATTTAAATGCCTCTTGAGCTTTGATGGCTTCATTGTGTCATTAGCCAACACACTGCCACAAATAATGCACTACGGTTTTGGCACTCCACCATCATTCGTGGCTACAAAACCGAACTGAATGTATGAGGAGTCATATTTCCGAGTAAAGCTAGTACAAATTCTTTTTGTTGACAATACTTCAGTTTCATTTACATTGTCATCATCTGATTCAGAATTATTTGCATGTTCAGCAGCCAGATGTCTCTGCTTGATAAATATGTCGATTGGGCCTTGCTTCGCCATCTGTAAATTAGGCAAAAAATAATTAATATAAATTCCATTACGCCGGATATATACTTAATTTATGATATTAGGATGAAAGCCGAATAAATGCAGTGGGAATGCTTTTATTGAGAAATATGTGCGGGAGAACATTGATTAATAGGGTAAGTAATCTTATGATAAGAAGATAATATAAATTTTAAAATTAAATTGCAAACAGGATAATAATTTGAAAGTTAAGATGGTTTGAACATATGGAAAGAATGAATAATGAACCTTAAAAATAAGATTTACCTGGGTGAAAGATATGGAGTGAGAAAGCGAGGAATTTCGAGAACTTCCTGGCAGAAATGTGTAGGTTTGATTCTAGAAGAGGGGAAGTCTATAAGTAAGAACAATGCACGCATGTATGAAACGATATATGGATATGGAGGAAGCGAGGATGTTATGCTCATACAAAGCACACAGGATCTTTTCAGGGGGAACAGTCACACACACACACACACACACACACACTCCTGCCAGTTCATGTTTATAGTTACCAGTCTGTTGTAGCTCGAGTCAATCTACTGGCCAGTTAGATTGAGCATGAGTGAGGAGCTGGACTCTGTCGGTTGCAATCTGATGCTCTGAGGCTTTGCAGGATTGAATCCAGAGTTCCATGGCAAACACTGTAGCTTTATAGTTGTAAATTCCCATTTGAGTCCATGCATTTTGCAATGTCATCCTGTAATCATTAGTTCTTAAGTGGTGTTAATCTTGGGGTTTTCTGCTGTTATCATCTGATGGTTATTGTCGGGCTTCCCATCGTTATCTCCTATTTGTTGTCTCGCCTTCAGGGTGCCTACCTCACCTCTGAGGTCATCAGTGCTGTTAACATGTTTAGCATCTGATACAATGGATGTTTTCTGATTGTCTCCTGGTCTTTCCAAGTCTCTCACTTTTTCTTGACCATCTGGACATTTGTGATGGCTTTCACACCTTATCTTTTCGTGATGCATTCATTCCTCATTCACACAGTCTCTCACAGAAACCTTCAATGGTATACAGAGAGCAGTATTTTATATTGTATTTTATATTCAGCAGAATACATTGTAAATCAAGCCTTGCTAAATCTTATAACTAAAACAATTCACATTGAGGCTTCAGGCCCTCAACATTTTTCTAATCTATTTATCATAGACACAATACAAAATCCTGTCTCTTACTAACTAAACAAAGACTTCACTGGGTTTTGGATCAAGTCTACAAATAGTGTTTACCATGATTTTGAAGGTTTGTCTTCATGTTTCTGTTTTTAAATTCCTGTAATGTTCTACAACATACTGTTGTACTGCAGACTTGCTTTTATTTTTCATTTTCAGAAGTTATTTATTAATGGTAACTCCTCAGGGAAAGCATTTCATATGAGTTCAATCATATTGTATTTCTCCTCTTTAAATACTGCCAGGGCTGTATGTTATGATTGTTGGAAGCCCATAAAAGATAGTGAAATACCTATATTTTATATTTCCAATGTAATATGTAGAATTCTATTTACTTTGTGTATCTTAAATTAGAAGGTAACGAGGAAATTTTCAGAGTAGCTGTGTTTAGGCAAAAGTCTCTCAAATGGTTGGTCAGTTAAGGAGACTATTTGTAACTTTATCTGAATAATATATATAGTATATGGCATTAGCAGGCTGAGGAAGAATAAATTTGTTTGCAGTAAGAGGAAAGGTTTTGCACATATTGAGAGGAAGAGAACTTTTGGGGGTGGAGGCATTTTAAGGAAATGAATCCATTGGTTTATCTGTATATGTTTTATAAAATATGTCATATTGCCTGCAGGTTTGCACAAATGCTTGATAAATTTACAGAAATAAATTTGTGTCATCTGGGAGATCTCTCTCCTGAAAGTGCAGATTCAAAGGACTAAATTCTGATTTCATGTACCCATGTGCAGTGCCCACTGAAGTCAATATGAATTGCACTTGTCTATCTGAGGGCAGGATTTGGCCCTAAAACAGTATGTAGTCATTTATTCATTTAGCTGTTGTTGGAAGCATTAGAGAGACAAGGTGCGTGAGGTAACATCTTTTATTGGACCAATTTCTGTTGGTGAGAGACAAGCTTTCAAGCTATACAGAGCTCTTCATCAGGTCTGGGAAAGGTACTCTGAGCATCACATTGTCCCTTCTCTCCCCCTTTTTTCCCTATGTCTGCAGAGGTGTTAACAGGCCAATCAACTTTGAATGCCCCTTAGAATATGTGATATCTATTCTAAACAATCTGTTCCATCTTGTATGTAGCTGTGATCCTCTGAATACTTTTCCCAGACCTGAAGAAGAGCGCTGTGTAGCTTGAAAGCGTGTCTCTCTCACCAATAGAAGTTGGACTAATAAAAGTTATTACCTTCCTCACCTTGTCTCTCTAATATCCTGAACCAACGTGGCTACAATAACACTACATACAACATTGGAAGCATTGACAGTTTCCTCCAAAACAGACATCATGTCGATCTCTTTGCCTTGACTATCCAGGATGGACATAGCTCCAGTTCACAGCTTGTAGCCTGAAGCAGAGAAGATCTTGCATTTATTCCTTTAGGATATTGATCTGAAATTATGAAGCAGAAAGTGTTGTTTGCAAAGCAACATGAAAAATCCTCAAAGTGAGGAAAAACTTGACTGTAAATGAGTGGAGGTACTACAGATTAGCCAGGCTACATCCCACTCAGAACAGTTCTGCTTTGTGTGAAAAGCTATAACAGAGCAAATCCAGAACATAAGCTATTTATTTATTTATTTATTTTAAAAGCTATTTATTGCCCTGACCCAAAGCCCATTGAAGACTATGGCGATGTTCTAAAAACACAAATGCCCATTAGACTCAGAGGACTTTAAAAATTTGGACCTAAAATCTACTTTTTTGGAATTAATTCTTAGCCTCCTTTCTGTTTTTTCAAACAGTGATTTAGGGTATTAGTGTGACAGGTTGGCTACCATTTAGAGTTATATTTTGGGACCTAGGCAACAAGTAGCATCAGAGAGGGCTAAGAAATATGTAGTATGCAGTGTAATTGTAATGCTTCTGAGAATATGCATCAGAAATAAACACCTGAAGTTCCTTCTGCCATTGCTGCTTAAAATGAGAACTTAATTCATCAACAAAAGTGCCATGATAGTCTGGAATTTGTTTGAGGGCCTGTTATATTCGCTTTTTGAAAGTTACTCTTAACACAAGCTGAATATTGATTTCCATTTGTCAATTCTGTACAGCCCTTTCTACCTTTACATTCTAGTTTTACTGAAACAATATAAAGTATATGTTTTTACTAATTATTTTATACATCATTTAAGCCAATGTTGAAACTATGCCTGCTTCATGTAGGTAACATCAAGAAAGATAAAATGACTTTGCCAAACCACCAAATGCATTTAGAGATAATTGTTTGTTTATATCACCCATCCTGAGGGAAGAACCAGACTGCAAAACATTGAAACTAAATAGAATGTGGCATTAGCAATGAAATGAGAATGGACATTTTGTTCACAACACCAGGTTCTATTTATAAGAGTCTATTGAATGTTTCATCCAGTAAAATCACTTCTGGAATAAA
This sequence comes from Chelonoidis abingdonii, assembly GCF_003597395.2. Classification (NCBI taxonomy): domain Eukaryota; kingdom Metazoa; phylum Chordata; order Testudines; family Testudinidae; genus Chelonoidis; species Chelonoidis abingdonii. The sequence goes on along the minus strand of NC_133783.1, from coordinate 18,353,643 downwards.
AAGAACTACTGCTTGTACACAAAACACTAAAATAGTTTACTCCAAACACTTCAAACAGGATCTCTGGAAATAATCAACATTAGGATGATGCAAGAAGACACAGCAGCAACCATTTGGTGATGCACAATAAAGGGACAGGATTTTGCTCAAATAGACTTGAGGAGTTGAATACCATTGTAGTGCATTATTAGGGACAGCAGAAGTGGTAATTTGGTAGGCACAGTTGACGTTATTATTGACGCCCATTCCTTTGAATATGAATATTTGAATATTTCCAGTAACTCTTTTGGAAACAAAAGACATGTATTTAGAGTGCCTCAAATAGCCTGAAATTCCCTGTATTGTTGAGATACTGCGGGGTCAAATGCCTTCAAGTGCTTTAAAACAGGCTATTTCTTCAACTGGCAGGAGTACATCAAAATGGTAGCAGTGCTTCTCTGCACTACTATAATTAAGGCTCCATCAGGATTTCCATTAGAGTCTCCTATTTTCCTGCACTGAAATGTTACAAGGCTGTTAGAACATTTTGTTTTAAGATAAAAGCTGACCCATAAGGTCTAAATGAGTGCATGCTGCTTTGAGATGTCAGCATCCATTGAATCATTTTAAAGTGATAGATGTAGAACTCCAAGCGGCAATTTTCAAAAGGATCGAAAAGGAACTAGGCACCCAACTCTTATTCACTTTCCATTGGATTCAGCTGCCTAAATTTCTTAGGCCCATTTGAAGATACCAGCCTGATAGTTCTTGGCTTCAGATATTTGTATTTCTATTTTAATTTTAAAAATAAAAAGCTTTTTAATTTTAAATGAACATTTTTACATTCCAAATTGTAGAATAGCAAAAAAAAAGCCACCTAAACAAAAAAAGTTATGTTAGATGTACTGCATATATATATTTTCCCCCTATTCTTAAAATGTACCTATCATTATTAATATTATCTGTGCCATAAAATAATAGACATGATTGATGCTTTGTAGTGTTGGTGGAGCAATTATGTTCAGCTGAAGATCAGACATTCACTTAAAAACAGGTCTACAGAATTGCAAGATATTTCCATGCAGGAGCCATTTTGGCCTACAGAGTAAGGAATTAATAATATTCAGACTTGAAAATATCCTTTAGAGGTTTTTCATCTCCTTTTACCATGTCTTAATACCACTTCTTTTCGCAGCTTTTGTTTCTACAGAAGTTTTCTTCCTCAAAAAGAAATTAAATCTTTTCAGAAAAAGGCATTTTATTTTCATGTTGTTGGGTCAAATTCATTTGTACATCTTTGCAGGATTGGGGCCCAATTAACTTACACTTATGTAAACTGCCACTTAATGCAATGTGGTGGTGTAGCTGTGCTGGTCCCAGGATATGACAGAGACAAGGCAAACAAGGCAAGAGCTTTTATTGGACCAACTTCTGTTGCTGATAGAAGCTTTTGAGCTCCACAGAGCTCTTCTTCAGAGTTCTTCTCAAAAGGTTGTCTTTCTCACGCACAGAGTTGGTCCAGTAAAAGATATTACCTTATCCACCTTGTTTCACTTTATGTAACAAGCAACTAACTAATGAACAGTGCCATCGGGGGGATATTTTTCTTTTGTATTCATGCCTCTGTCTGCCATCATTGCACAAACATGCATTGTACTATTACATAGTTCATAAACACAATAACTGAGAAAAATAGCTTTATTTTAGAATTTTTATATTCTAAATTCTTTTTCTGTGGGTTACAGTATATTTCAACTTCTTTGCAAAGGACTAGTTTGGCATTGATTCAGCAAATGGTGTCTTTAACAGTTTAGGATTTAGAAAGTTAAAGAGCATGCAACTTTTTTTTTAAAGGACAACTTATAGCAGAGATTTCAAGTGCTGATAAATAATAAAATAAGCCTCTCATGCATGAAATATGAATAGTTTTGCTTAACTTTGGTAACTTATCATCCACAAAAAGTAGACAAGGTACTGAAAAATAAAAAGTCTACTTTTACTCTTGACTAATAAAGAATGGGCTAATGGGTTTTACTTAAGTTCTTTCTAAACATCCTCCTTTACTATCTGCATTAAGAGAGCTGCAATTTTTTTCAAAGAAAGCTGATAATGTGGGAAGCAGTAGAAAAGTTTAAAGAATTTTTGGCTGCATGGATTGCAAAAGATGGTTCTCATCAGATACTACCTGACAAAAAACAGCATGCAATACAATTTACAAATCATTGTTTTTTTACCAGCACATGACGTCTAACATGACATAACGTTAAATTTGCAATGAGATATCTAAACATATCTTAAAATGTCAACAATTTAAATACATGATTTTTTTTTACACTGTGACTTTCAGTTGAAACAGTGTTGTGAAAGTTTAAACACACACATGATAGTCCCATATACATTATCTTAAATAAAAGTGAGAACTCAATCGTTTCATTCTTCACTGTGATACATTCTAGGAAATGAAAAATGTGTGACATTTGTTGTTTCCTGCATTTTAGCATATTAGTTATCGTCTACATCGAATATATTGCAAATCTAGTTTATTGCAGCAATAGTCATGGTGATATGTTTTCTTCTGTTTCTTCTCACTCAGTTATGCTTGCAGTCATAATTATAAAAAACAAGTAACATTTTCTGCACATCTTTATATATATACTTTAAAATTCAGCTTCCACAAAGACGATTTACTTCTGTTAAGAGCATTTAAAAATAAATTAAACAGAGACTTGACTCTGCTATTTATTCTTTTCTCAAGAAAACAATTCTTGCCAGTAATCTAAACAGGATGCTAATATTTATAAACTTGGCATAAGGATTAATTCTACCAAAAATATACACACAAAATTAATTCTGAAGAACATTATAATCAAGTAGAATCCTTTTAACTGGCACAAACCAGTGGCAGTAGAGACATTCCAGTTAAGGATCCAATCCTGCGATCATTTCTAACATCCGTACTCATATGTGTTTATTTGAAATCCATGGGAGTATTAGTGTGTGAAAGGAGTATTCATACACATAAAAATTAGCAGGATTGGGTCCTAAATTATCATCCCAATTAAGAGAGGATCACGTAATACACTGTGCTGAAAAATATTCATTAATTGCCTAAAAACATATATTACAGTGGAACATGCTGGCACATAGCGTAACTCATCTTTCCCTCCAGCTGCTAATCCACAGAGGGAAAGACACTACTACTGCTAGCTGGTAATGGAGTTATTCCGTTAGCTCAAAGGGTATGTCTACTCTGCAGTTAGACACCTGAGGCTGGCCTGTGCCAGCTGATACTTGGGCTCAGACTAAGGAGCTATTTAATTGCGGTGTAGACGTTTAGACTTGGGCTGAAGTCTGAACTCTAAGACTCTACTAAGTGGGAGGGTCCCAGAGCTCGGGCTGTAGTCTGAGTCCAAATATTTACACTGCAATTGAACAACCCCTCAGCCTGAGCCCTGGTGTGAGCCCACGTCAGCTGACATGGACCAGCTGCAGATATCTAACTGCAGTGTAGACATGGACAAAGTAGCTTCTGATTGTAGGCTCCAGTTCAGTTCCAGCTGATCAACCATGGCAGGAGTTGTAACAGTACTGAAAATACAAAGCATACAGCATTTTCAAAGCAAACACTGAAGGTAATTGAGCTGTGTCAATTTACACCAGCTTGGAATTTGGCCCTAGGTAAAATCACTTTGTTTAGCAGCTATAGTAAAGCATGGAAGGAGCATGAAATGAACATGCAGGGCTGCACAGAGAAAATTCAGGATTGCAAATACCAATCTGCTGCTATGAACTGTTTTGAAGACAGCACTGTAGGATTACACTAAAATGCCCTTCTCACAACTAAGTGTGCTGGTATATGTAGTGATTTGTCACTGAACATGTTTCCTGGCAATCACACCAATTAAGTGCAAAGACTGAGTATCAGGATGCCAATTAAATGGATTCTTCTGAACTGATGCAATGACATAGATGGAAATGAGATTAGTAAACCACATACTGCCACTAAAATCTCTGGTTATAAAACATATGGCCACAATAGTATACAACAAGATACTGGGATCATTGTCAATATGCTCTAGCATTAAATAAATAGAAAAATCAAATGCAAATTGACATAAATAAATGTTACTTCACTTATAGACCCCCCCCAATGGAAACAAAATTACTAAATAATATAAATATTCTTTCATACTGTATATATTATATATATTTATATTTAATATTTTGTGGCATGAACAAATGAATAGGAAAAAGTACAATGCTTAGATAACAGACATGATTCAATATCTGTTTTGTTGAAGCCTTATGCCAGTAGCTCCTACATGTTGTTTATAGAATATAATCTGTTACTGGAGCTATTTTCCTTTTTTACCCTGCTTGGATTTTGAATTCACCTTTCTGGCAGCGCTCACTGGTTCACCCTTTTTCTGTGGCCTCCATAGCTCTCTTGAGCAGTCGACAGGCTCATAGAAGAATATAACTGGTTGGATGCTGTTCTTCTCATCCTTGGTTTTCTTTAGGAACATTCTACCTTTTTGAAGGGAATGAGGTTTTGCATCAGGTATATTATATGAACCATGCTGATTTCCTCGGGTTCTGAAATAAAAAAAATTCAGTCAGATTTTGCAAAGGTGGCAAATGGTCTGATTTTTAAAGGTGCTGAGCACTTGCGGCTACCAGAGGTATTGCATGGTAAAACTAGCATTTTTAGAATGACTTCTGTAAATTGACCCCTGCACTACATCGAAACTCATCTGGGTTGCTATTAAGCAGTAGCAAATGTCTTTGTACCTTTAATAGACCGCTAAAGCAGTGAGCCAGTCCCCACTGCGAGAGTAGGTAGCTGAAGAAACCTGGTTTGGAAAGCAGGGCACTGGGCTTGGATCAAAGGTGTTATGTCTGGGATACAAACAGATTCAGATGGAGAGCTTGATAAAAGAGAAATTTCTGTTCACAGTGGAGAATATCTAATCAGCAAGGAAAGCTGACAAAAATAGTTAAAGGGAGGAGATTGCTTTCCAGATGTAAAATATTTATTTTTCTGCTTTCTCTGTAATTCTACTGAAAATGCCTTAGCTAGTTTAAAGAGACCAAGTGGGTGAGGTAATATCTTTTACTGGACCAACTTCTGTTGGTGAAAGAGAGAAGCTTTCGAGTCACACAGAGCTCTTCTTCAAGATTGGGAAAGATACTCCCAGCTTCACAGCAAAATACAAGGTGGAAGAGGGCGTAAGTAGTTAGTACATATCCTAAGGCAGTGTTTCCCATACTTGGGAGGCCGCATGTGTAGGGAAAGCCCCTGGCGGGCTGGGCTGATTTGTTTACCTGCCATGTCCGCAGGTCCAGCCGATCGCGGCTCTCACTGGCTGCAGATTGCCACTCCAGGCCAAAGGGAGCCGCTGTAAGTGGCGTGGGCCGAGGGACGTCCTGGCCGCCACTTCCGGCAGCACACAATTGGCCTGGAGCAGCGAACCGCGGCCAGTGGGAGCCACAATTGGCTGGACCTGTGGATGGTGCAGATAAACAAACAGGCCTGGCCCACCAGGGGCTTTCCCTACACAAGCGGCATCCCAAGTTTGGGAAACACTGTCCTAAGGGATCATGGAGGACCATAGTATATGCTAACTACTTATGCTAAACAATCTGTTCTGCCTTGCATTTTGCTGTGACACTAGGAATACATTTTCCAGACCTGAAGAAGAGCTCTGTATGGCTCAAAAGCTTGTCTCTCTCACCAGCATAAGTTGGTTCAATAAAAGATATTACTTCATCCACCTTGTTTCTCTAACTTCTGGGACCGACATGGCTACAACAACACTGCATGAGCTAGTTTAAGTTATAAGAAGTGCAAATTTAGAGAAGTTAGCAAACAAGTTTTATTTTAATTCCATTTTCTTTCCTTTAATATACATTTGTTTTTGTTAAGATTACTACTTTAGAGGTAATTTCATGAAGATAACCTCACAGAGAAAAGAACCCCATAATCTCAAAGGACAGGTAGTGAAAGGTAAAGAGTTTCTGGAATGTAGATCCCCCTACCAACCCTAATCTCAAGCAGCATGGACATGAGAGGTGGCTGCCCCCAGCAAGTTGAGTTGCTATCAGATTTTGGCAGGCAAACAGTGGAGAAATTGAGGAGACCAATGAGGAGCGCAAGGACTGATCCTCAGCTGTGTAAATTAGTATAGTTCCACTAATGTCAATGGAGTTATGACAACAGACACCAGCTGAGTCTCTGCTCCTGAAGTTAGTGGTGGTGCTGGTCACAGGGCATTTGAGTGCTTAATTCTCTTGGGCTACTTTGAAAATTTTAGCCAACCTTAATATGACACTGTGATGGGGTGGATTAGGCCCACAGGCGCCCTACTGGACGCCTCAGGGTCCTGCCATACTCATCACAGGAAAAGAGCAATGGAGCTAAGTCCTCCAAGCAGCCTAGAGAGACTGTGCAGAAAGCAACCAATCAGGAGAGAGGCTGTAAGAAGCAGCCAATCAGGGCTCAGGAGGGCCACAAAAGAAAGAGCTGCAGTGCACACCACAGTCAGTTCCTTGTAGGAACCAGAGAAGTGCATATGGTGTTGTCCAAAAGAAACTGTAGTACCATGGACTGCTCAGTGTGGGCTGGGACTGGGGGAATGAGAGCACTTGGCTGGCTGCTGGGCCTGAATGCAGAAAAACCCTGAGCTAAGGGTGAAACATTGGTGAAAGCTGAGACTGTGAGGAAGTGGTCTGGGGAACTGAAGGCAGTTTTATTAAAAGGACATGTGTCTGTTATTTTTAGGGTCCCTGGGCTGGGATCAGATATAGTAGGTGGGCCTGGGTCCTCCCACTGGGGAAGTGGCCTACAATTGGACAGCGATAAACTTCCAGAAGGGTGTCTGAACTGTTAAGAGGCCCATCTGGAAAACTGGGGCCAGAAGAGACCAGAGATGGTAAAACCAGGGAGGAAGCCCTCGGGGCACCCCTCAATACCAGGGCCAGGACTGGCTAATGACTGAAGACACGTTGGACCAGAAAGGACTCTCATGAGAGGTGGGTGCTACACTGTTACAGACACAAATGATTTATAGTTCTTATGGTTATAGACTTCAGTGTGTGTGAAAGGCAAATTAAATTAAAAAAAAATCAGTGTATTTAAAAATACTTTTTACCTTATTAAAACAGATCATAATGGTAAAAGATCACACCAGCCAGTTATGAACTAGTCTATGTTGCTAGATGCTGAGATAGTGTACAGTGAGAGTTACTGAGTTATTACAGAAAAGATGCATTTGACATCTTTTGACAGTTGACTCTGACAACTGTCCTATCCTCTGTTTCACCTCTAATTATTAGTACATTCTGACATAAGGTGGTAGGACACTGATGTAAAATGTTATAGGCCCAGTGGGGCTATAACTACTTATACCAAATGAGGATTCTCCTTCCAGAGTGTTGGTGGGACTCAAACCTGGTTCTCTTGCTCGAACAACCAGTGACCCACAATGCAACATTTTAAAAATAAAAATATTGTAGGAAAAATCTCTTGTAGCTGAAGCTTCATCAAATTGCCAATATATTTGTTTTACGGAGAGTAAACTATAGAGGTACAATATGTCAAATCAGCTGATGCATATAATGCTTGCTTAACTCTTTTAACTTTAACTTAATTGGTAATGTGATCTCAAAAACAGCTGACTTGACAGTTATGGAAACTGAAGTTCTTCTTCGAGTGATTGCTCATATCCATTCCAGTTAGGTGCGCGCGCGCCGCGTGCACGTTCGTCGGAAGACTTTTACCCTAGCAACACTCGGTGGGTCGGCAGGGCGCCCCCTGGAGTGGCGCCGCTATGGTGCCGGATATATACCCCTGCCGACCCAGCCGCCCTTCA